>NC_090936.1:893435620-893736783 GCF_040938575.1 Ambystoma mexicanum | reverse complement strand
TGCCATCTACCCGAAAAGTGATATTGCCCTCATTCATTTGTGCTTTGTGTATGTTATATTAGAAGGTCAAACTAAGTGTATTTCATCAATTTACCTTGTAATTATCTCCCCATTGGTGATTACTGCCCAATATTATATTTGGCCGATTCATTTGAATTTTAAAATAAATATTGTATTACTATCCACCGGCCTGGTTCATGGTCCATTGTGACCATGGGTATTTGTAAAGGTGGGTGTGAGACGGTTGGGTGCCACCTCAATCTCAATTCTTAGGAAATAAAGAAAGTTGTTTTAATTGTGTGCTGCATCCTAGGCCAGCGGCAAGAGTCCTTGGCTGGTGTGTGTCGGCCGATTAGAATCCTTAACATAGTAGGACCATTATTCTTATCTTCTCCCTTGCCCCTCCAGCCCCTCTTGTCTTGTGGCGCCACCATTTGTTGTACAGGTGCCTTAGAAATATCAAATAAATAAAATTAAAATGCATGCAAGAAGTGGTCTGAATACGGTATGGATGCACTGGGGAGAGAGTAGGTTGCATGAATGAATGTGAATGCCAGCGTGTGTGCCTTGCTTGTGTGAAGCGGGAGCGGGAGCGGGCCGCTAAATACGACAATTCATTCTTTACTGTGCATCAAAAGTAAAGCAAGCATGATAATGTAATGCCCAGATTGTTGCAGAAATCCAAGTTCTTGAAACCAAATAAAGAGTCAACCTGCGTGGCAAGTTGCACTAGTTTCATTTATTAGTTTCATCTTGGATTCATTGGGTAGGCAAACGGGAATGCTCATCAGCTCTGTCTTCACGGTCAATGCACTGGCTTCCCCATGGTTCACACTTTGCTCTTTCCCATATTCTTAAATCACTGTGTGCGTCACTAAAGCAGACCTACTTTGATGGCGCAACTCTGCATATACGTTTACTGTGGCATGGTATTTATTTTACTGGGCATTAAGGGTAAAGCGAACAGGATAACTTATGTGGCTAGACTGGTCTGTTAAGTATTTTTGTATAATTTGATATTGGCTCATGCAGTAGACGTGGCATGCCAATCTAATGTTCCCATCTATACAATCCCACCCCAAAATTCAGAGCAAAAAAAATAAAAAGGGAGGTAGTCAAAAATAGAAGATAGTTCCAATAAACGTAGTCTCCAGCTTTACCCTGGAAGCCACTACAGTAGTGTAGGTATAAACAAAATGAAAGGTTACCATCCTACATATAAACTCACTATTATAAGCTCACAAATGCATCCCCTTTCAAACATTCCCTATATTTTGCATACATTATACTCTGCAAATATTATATGCTCTATATTTTTTTTACTGATATAGTTGAATAATCAACTTTTCAATACATCCAATACAGAAATTAAAACAATTAAAAATAATTACAAATTCATATGCATATAACTTATACACCATACAAAATCAATGTTTTTCTCCATGTTACATAAAATCATCCTTTTAGTTCATGTAATTGATGTTTTAGCATGAATCTCACAACTAAAGACTTCACTTTGGTAGCAATATAAAAGACATTTTTTTACATCATCTCTAAAAAGAGCATTAGAGTATGAGCAACCATTCATCATCGTATATCAGTTTTTTGACTATGCTGTTTCGCTTTAATGACCTATTAAATCCTTGGTCGAATCAGATTCCAAATTCAATGAGATTAAAAGATTTATTATTGCAAGACTAATTGAATTCTTGTGAGTATTATAGAGAAGCTGCCATAATCGTTCTGCCTTAAGCATCCAGTATCCTTCAAAAAAATGCTTAAAGTACCTGATTCTATCTTGTAGAAGATTCAGACATCTCACCAACAAATGGACTAAGGTTACAGGTTCTTGAAAATTATTGCAGAAGCAGCACAAACGTTTGTCTACAGGAATGAACTTCCATTTGGCTAATATTTTGTTTGTACGCCAGATGTTTAATCTAAATCTGTTAAAAAGAGCACGATACTTAGCCGCCGGAAATTATATTACATAAAATTCCAGAGTTTGTGGTTTCTTATTTAGAGAGATACACGTATCTAGATTTGTTTATATTTCAAGCACTCAGATCGAGTTCATCCAATTCCAGGACAAGATTTTTTTGTGCCTTATTTGGGTTCTCAGTGTTCATCTCATCCAATAAGTCTGCTGCTGTTAAACCCTTGAACCTTGCGCCTCCAAATGGACATACTTTTATGGGTTGTAGCTTTTTTATACTTTGCTGGTACATCAAGCACAGAATTAGATTTTAGATCCATAATGCATGTCCTATACAAACTGCATAGCTTCCACATGTACGGGGAATAAAGCGATGTAGACCCAATTCAAAACGGATAATACACATGGGTACTGATCTGGGCAATCTGAGACGATTTTTCCAAAAAGACCCTTCTATTATTACCCAAAAGGTCTGTCCTCGCCAGTTTCGTGATTCTGTACCATAGATGGTCGTTGGAACACATTTTTGTCAGTAAAATACCAACACAGGTGAAAGAGAAAATCTACCATATTTGGTATTTATCATCATCGCTTGGGAGCACGCAGTTTTCTTTTTTTTCCCGAAGTTCTGCATAACATGGAGCATCAGATATGAATTGACATTCAACCCCAAGTATTTATATTCAGTGACAATCTCTAACGATTTTTGCTGCAGTTTCCATAGACAGTGAACTTTTTTAAATCACATTTGCAGTTATGACCTTGGATTTACTCAATTAAATTGTTATTCTGAGTATATATGTCCAATTGATTCAGTAAAGCTTGCAATCCCCTGGCCATCTTCGCAAGTAGAACCAAATAGTCAGCGTAGAAAAGCCAGGGGATTGCATGCTTCCCTAGACGTGGAGAATCGGACCGCACATTGCAGATATAGTGCGAAAGTTTGGCAATGAAAAAATTAAACAGTGAGGATGCCAAAAGGCACCCCCGTTTGAGCCCCCTAAATGTAGTTATAAGTTGTGACAATCTTCCATCTAGAGAGAGTCTTATTTGGATTGAAGTTTGCGAGTGAAACTCTTGTCTCCAGTGCTGTAAATGAACAGGACATTTGGCATCCGATAGTTTATGAAACTGAAGATGTCTAGACGCCGAATCAAAATCGAACTCAATTAATGCAGCGTATATCGGTTGATTCTTCTGCAATTCTTGTTGCTTAATGGCATGCAAAACATGTATATTGATTGCCGTCCCTAGGCCTGGCATAAAGCCTGATTGGAAGGGGTTGTGTATATGGGACTCCTTAGCCCAAGTGTTAAATTTGTCCAAAACAAGACGGGCAAACAGTTTTCCCGGGGCGTCTAACAATGCTACTGGTCTATAATTTTTAGGGCAGTGTCGACTCCCTTTTTGTAAATCGGCACAATGATCAATTTCTGCCAAGTATGAGGAATATGCTGAAAATGCACCACCATTAGAATTCTTGCCTAAGTTTCCAGATGTGATTTTAGCATGATGTTAGATAAACCGTCTGGACCGGGGGCCTGTGAAGAACTTATCTCAAGATGTGAAAGATTATATCTTCTTCTTTGACCACTAACTCTTAGATTATAAAGCGCTATAGCCACATTGTAATCTGACCAAGGGATGTCTGCATTTAAGGAGTTATAGTATTGCGCCCAAACCACCTCCGAGGCAGCATTTATTTGCATTGGAGTTTGCTTAGTGGCAGTTACCGTCTTCAAGAGCCCCCATATCATGGCTGAATTTTTAAATTCTCAAGATCGTAACATTAAATGTGCATCAGCTAAATACATCTCGGCTTTTCTCAATTTAACCCAATTGATATAGCCGTTTTTCAATCTAGAAATCTCTCGACTTTTCATATAATTCGGGAGATATTAGAGTGCACGAATATCTGCTGCCAGATCAGTGTTTTTCCTCTGCAGTAGTTCATCAAACTTATGGAGATGTGTTTTCAAATTTTTGGGAAACTGCTGGTTTGTATTCTTAAACATCTGCAGGGCAGCAACATATGATCCATCCGCATGGATGATTTCAGGTTTTAAAATATCCAGCGGATAAGAGATAGCTTTCAAAAAGTCATCAATTTCATCAGGTGTCCATCTGAAACGATTACCTCTGGTGGATATTGCTAGCTGATGTGCATAATACTCAGCTGTGTTCACTCGATCCACTTTTGGCCTTGACATTATGATCGCTTACACTTTGCTCGAAGACTCTAAAGGTTTTCATTGAAGTAAAAAGGCTATCAATACATGCAGTTTGCGTAGCCCTTTGCGATATAGGTTTAGGGGGCCATCCTCCTTACAGGAGCCATTTGTCATGAGGAGGTTCCTCTTTCATTAGAAGGATCCAGTGTTTTGCTTTTCTTTGAATTTTTGATCCCTTATGTGGGTGCAGGAATTGGTGCAAAACTGTGCTCATGCTGAGGCAAGATCTTTTCTATAACCTTTAATGAAAGGGGCGATGATTGCGTGTAAAGGGACAACAGTGGAAACTTTGTTTAGTGATCTTTAGATTGCAAGAAATGTGTGAAGAACGAGTGGTTTGGGCTTGGCATGCCAAGGCATATTAGTCAGGTGTGAACACATTCGCGGAAATCTTCATGCCTCAAGAGGAAGGCGTAACCAATATTCGTGCAGCTGCAGGCTTAACTGCTAAACCCACAAAAATGCGTTTGCAACTTGCTCTTTTGTTAAATTGGAACATAAAACCACAGCACAGGAAGCTGTCAAATGCTTACGCAAATGAAGCTTCCTGTGTACGTGCAAGCCGTGTGGACCATATGAACCAATGTAATCGGGAATGTATAAAAAGGTGTGTGTAAACTATGCTCAGGAGCTCACTTCTCGTTCTCCTCTGGGGACGTCAGAAGACCAGACCATTCGCGAATGTTGATGATAATAAAGTACCTGACTTTACCAACCATCTGAGTCTGACTTTGTCGTGGGGTCACTTGGACAGGTCTGAGGTGAGGGAAAGTGTACTCTCATTTCTGGCGACCACGAAGGGACCCCAAGGTGTGCAGCCCGTTACTGGGTAAGGCCTTCCAAGGTGAGACTGGAGGGGTAACGGTCTCAGGGCCCCCCAACGACTACCCGCACCATTGATTGCGACCAACGCGTTTCCCTTCCTCCGCCAGTCCTGCCGGACGACAGGACAGCAGGCTGCCGCCCTTCGGGTCCAACGAACTTCGGGCGAAGACCCCACAGGTGAGTGAGTTAGGTAACTGCTGGTAAGGCCATTGGAAAGGAGTATCAATTATATGGTACGTATTGACTTGAGATCTGTTTTGTAGATCATTCATGAGAGATAATGAAATGAGAGTAATTAAAGGATGTCAATGTAAAGACTAGTCTATTGAAGGGAGTTCGTTTACATAGGATTTAATTGTCTGACCTCCTAGGAATTATGGGTAACCTAATTTCCCGTGGAAGGGAAATAGCGTGACCGGGCTATGCCCGTCTCAAAAGAACTCCGGCATTTGAAATGTTAATAAAACATGGACTAAATTCGAATTTGTTTCCAAAAGAATGGACGGAATACACAAAACTTTCTGTGGAACATAAATGGCCAGAAAGAAAACGGAACGTTTGACTTAGACAAAATAGCGACTGTAGAAATAGCACCAACTAAACGAAGGGTGCGCCCGGCTCAATTCAAAGCCATCAGACTGTGGCGAGTAGAAGCCATCAGGAGGAAAAATGCCCATAAGAAGAATGGAAGGAAACAGAAACGTAGTGCCAGCCAGAAGGCTAGGGACTTAGACATAAAGGAGACACAAGAAAGGTGTGATCAGGTGGACAGACGTATGTTTAAGGAAAGTGGGAGGTATGTATCCGGCAATACTGGCGCCCGGATATGAGGACATAACACGAGAAACAGAAAGAATTAGAAACGATTCACTGTTTCCCGGGGCAACAGCACCAATCGTGGAACGAGAAGTGAAGGGGAGTAAGGACCCTATATATATATATATATATATATATATGAGAGAGAGAGAGAGAGAGAGAGAGAGAGAGAGAGAGAGAGACACACAGACAGACAGACAGACAGACAGACACCAGGAAGAGATGGGACAGATGGTTCAAGAAAAACTGCAGGGATTAAGACCAGTGTAGCTTAGATACGTGGGCATCCTCCTAATAGAAAAATATGATAGCAACAGGAAACAGTGTAATGTCGTTAACGACTTACCCCGCAACTATTTGGATGCCGCAAAAGGGCATTGAGGAGGCTAATACAAATAGTCAGTTATATGGTAATTGTACAGGAATGAAATAAGAATGAAAGAGACCAGGAACAAGAGAGAAAACGGCAATTAGAAGACGCAATAGAGCCTGGGAAGAAATTAGCGGAAAGATTATTGAGAAAGACACAGAAGGGAGAACTGAATGAAGCCCTAGACGAAGTTTGCGGCCATCAATGGCCGGTACACATGACTTGTATTGAGGAACTTTGTAAAAAGGTTCAGGCGATCCTAGAAGAGGATAACAAGGACGTGGAATATGACCCAACGGAGGTGCAAGACTTCCTGAGAATAGAAATAAATCAGGATGTCGACCCCAAGGGCAAACAAGAGCAGACTAAGAGAAAAAAGTATCTCCGCAAATTATTGAACACCTAAGTGGGGGGTCATGGGCCCACCGATGGAAGAGGCAGGTAAGAAACCAGAGGGAGGTGTGCACCCTATTAGAGAATGCCAACCAGTCCCAAATAGTACATCAGACGGCGATCCAGTACGAACATATGTATATGTCCCACTCACCCGTATGGAACTCATGCAGATAACTAAGAATGTGCCGGACCCCCGAATAGACCCAGCAAGTTTCTATAAGGAAATGAGAACATTATTTAGACCAGGACATTATACCATGGAGGATGTTGATGGCATTATGTTGTCCCTCCTACCCAAGGAGGTATGGGCTCCTTTTCAAGGCAGAAAGGACTAGGCATAGACTCGGAAAATTTGCAGAAGATAAATGAATCAAGAACACCCTAACAAGAATATCCTCCCGAGTTGAAAAACTATTGTATGACAGTTCTTACTGCCCTTGAAATGGTACCGACACCCCATGATATAAATGTCTAAAAATTAGCAGCAGTAACACAGGGGCCGACGGAGGATGTAGCAGCCTACTTCCTCAGATTTGAAGCAGCCTTTAAGGCACACAGTGGGCTAGATCTGGCAAAAGAAACAGGCCAGAGATATTTTGCAGGCAACTTCGTGGGGGGTCTACATGCTCCAATTCAGAAAAGTTTGAGAAGTGCCGAGAGTACTTGGCAGTCCAGGACCCCTCTGGACATGTTAGAAATGGCCAGGTACTATGAACGTAGCAAACAGACAAAGATACAGTCAAAGACGCGAGCTGAAAAGGAACTTAAAAACAAGGTATTAATGCAACAATTACAACAGACACAAGGCTTTAGGGGAAACCAGTTGGGTGTTAACAGGCAGTGGGGCGGGCGTGGTGGAAATGGAGGACAGGTAAGTACATACTCACGACCGGAGAGATTAGCCCAAAATGTATGTGCCTTTTGTAAGAAACCAGGGCATTGGAAGAGCCAGTGCCCAGAGAGCATGGGTCGAGGGAGAGGGTTCCCCAGGGGAGGCCAGCGGCCGCCCATGCAACAAGTTGGCAGGATCCCTCAGGCCAGAACAAGGCAGATGGCGCAGTTCGGATCATGTGAAGGGGAAGAATGTATTCTGTTTGAGAACGAAACTAGTAGGTTCCGAGGCCCATCTAGTGATATGGCATGACGGGGGCCGGGGTTGGGCTGAGGGAGCGGTGATTGTCCCAATTGATCAGAAAGGGCTGTATAGTGTCTGTGCGTCTGGGACAACATCCCGCTGTAAAATGTTTGGTGGACACGGGAGCTGGAAACGGTTCTGTGGATATCGAGGCTGTTCCCTCTGCACCACTATCGGGGATGAACAAGACATCTGTCGGGTTGGGGAATCCATAGTTACCCCTATGAGTGAAGAAATGGAAGCAGAGATTGGAGGGGTGAAATGGAGGAATGGATGGTTGTTGACCGATAAGTGTCCTGAAAACCTGTTGGGACTCGATTCATTGAAAGCATTGTATGCAACCATTTATTGTTCACCTGCTGGAGTGCGTAGGACTATAAATCATCCAAATAAAAATGCTTTTGTAGCACTTAATAGACCCCTGTCAGAAGAGTTACAGGCACTACCACACACCCTATGGGCGACTCATGGCAATGATGTAGGAACATTATTGATAGACCCCATTGTGATAAAACTCAAGGAAGGCGTCAGTTTACCCAGGGTAAAACAGTACAGGATCTCAGTGGAGGGAGAAGCAGCCTTGGTGAAGATTGTAAACAACATGATAACTCTGGGTGTTGTAGAAGAATGTAATGATAGTCCATGTAACTCACCAGTACTTCCAGTCCACAAAAAGGGGGACGAGGCACTACCGTACAGGTTCGCAATTGATTTGAGAGATTTACAAAGTTGTAGAACCCAGTTACCGTGTAGTACCAAGTATTGCCAGTATCCTGACTCGAATACCTAGTACAGCCGAATGGTTTAGCGTCATTGATTTGAAGAATGCATTTTTTAGCTTACCCATTGCCCCAGAGTCAAGATATTTGTTCAGTTTCACCTTGAGACAGAAGCAGTATCGCTTCACGAGAGCCCCAAAGGGCTATACAGAAAGCCCAGCTATTTATAGCCAAGCACTAAAGGCCCAATTGGATGAATTTATGTTACCGGCAGGGACCTCCTTGGTACAATATGTAGATGATATTTGAATTAGTGCGGAATCAGAAGAAGGGTGCAGGGAAGCAACTATTTCCGTATTATCTCATTTGGCAAAACATAACCACAAGGTGTCCCTGACAAAGATGCAATACCTACAGAAGAATGTTGATTATTTGGCCTATGTTTGGTCAAAGGAAGGAAGGGCGTTGTCAACTGACCGGGTGGCACTAATCTAATCCATGCAGACTCCAAAGACCTATAAAGATTTGCGAAAGGTATTAGGAGTCTTGTCATATTGTAGGCATTGGATTCCAGAGTTTTCGGTGATAGCAAAACCTCTTTTGATTGGCACTGAAAACAGAAAAAGAAGGCAAAGCCTTTCAGTGGACAGGAGAGATGAGCCAGGCATATGACACTCTAAAGAGCGCCCTATGTAACGCACCAGCGCTAGGAACGCCCGATTATGCAAAAAAATATATATATTTGTGGACGAGGTGGATGGGTGTTCTGTATCAGTGTTGACACAAGAACAAGGTGGAAGATAGAGGCCTTGCACCTACTTCTCAACAGGTCTTGACGCGGTTGCGAGGGGTTTGCCGTCATGCATGAGGGCGGTGGCTGCGGCAGCCCTAGCCCTGAAACAAAGTGCAGGAAAACGATGTCACAGTGAGAGTACCACATACTGTGGATGTACTGCTGAATAGAGTTCAGACCCAACACCTCACGGCTGCGAGGTTAACACAATACAAAATGTATTTATTCAGTAGAAATGTAAGGATTGAGCGTTGTAATGTATAAAATCCAGCCTCTTTGTTGCCAATCCAGCCAAATATGAATCAAGTGGAGCATGATTGTATAATTAGTACAGAGGAAAGTACAAAGTGAAGAATAGACCTACAAGATCGGCCTTTGGAAGACGGAGATGGCATATTGTTCTGCGATGGGTCTTGTTACAAATTGGAGTCAGGAGAAACAGTGGTGGGTTTCACAGTAACAACGGGTGAAACCATAGTAGACATGGGGAGGGTCCCAGAAAAATCTGCACAAGCAGCAGAATTGCATGCATTGATCAGGGCACTGAAATGCAGCAAAGGCAAGTGTGTCACCATATATACCGATTCAGCATATACACATGGAGTGGTTTCACTCCAAGAATGGACCTTCTAATATAACATACACAAAGCACAAATGAATGAGGGCAATATCACTTTTCGGGTAGATGGCACCACAGATGATTTCCCCCTGCAATACTCTCTCAAACCTCTATTAATTGAATTTTGTGTGGGTAGCAAGGAGTAGCAAGGAATCGAGCATACTAGGCGGTATTGTACGATCGGACTGGAAAAAAAAGGTCCAAAAAAAAAGACTTCAAGGGGCTGCAGGGGTGTCCCCCGCATCACCCCGCTCACTATACTTTACAGTATAGTTTGCGGAGGTTGCTGGGGAAAGCCCTGCAGCCCCTGTAGTATGTAAGTGTGTTCGCATGAGAAAGGTTCAATCTTTTGGTAGTTGGCACCTTTCTCGTGCGAACTTTCCAGTCGCGGCAAAATCAGCCACGGTCGGATCACTTGGAATCATACTAGGCAACAAACAGAATTAAAATCCAACCTTCCCCCCATGAAATGAGAGGCAAAATCTGATTCAAAACCCTTTGCAATTGAACAAAATAGCACTTGATTTGTTTTAAGTGTGTGGTTGAATGAATGAGGTAAACATGAGTTATAGTAGTATCAGGGATGTAAGAACACTAGCAAACTACAAGGCAATGTACCAACAACGGGCATACAGTTCAGAAAATCGACTTGTAAGTGAAAACACAGTGCCGTCAAATCACACACGTAGAAATTGCATTTGCTAATTTACATGCGTTTAAATGTGAAAATGGTTTGAAAAACGGGTTGAACAGACAAAATCGGAATGCAGTTTATATGCTGAGTGACAGATGCACATCACGGGGATAATATGAAAGTGAAAGTGACTCTACATTACTGACGGGATGAGATTCTCAATGGGAAGGTAAATTCGGTTTTAAAAATGAAAGCGGTGGACAAGGAAAATAGGTTTGGAAAGGAAATTCAATTTCACTTAAACTAGATGTTAGTGGCTAGAAAAGGGAAACTCCACCCGTGAATAGAAAGGTTAAGCTGCAGTTTTAACCCCTTCACACTGTGTGCCTCTTTTAGGGAGAATTCATTTATTTAATCAAAATCGTACTAAGGACTTACACAAGGACAGAATTAAGTTGAAAAGATTGGCGCTAACACTTGGAGATCAAGGACAGGATGCACAAAGGATTCTGACCATTTTTAAGTATTCTTGCTAAGGCAGTTGGGGGATTTCTATGGGATTGGCTCTAATACAAGGTAACATAGCAAAGAATGCAGTTTGTTGTTGTTGGGGAAGGGAAATGCTCACAACAAGCTTGAATGGGGTATTTTGGATCGGCAGACCGAGTTTCTGGACACCGAGGCAATATCTGGTCACTGGTCACAGTGGCGTGCTCTCCTAGAAGAAAACAGCTGGGCAAAGGTCTGGTCACGGCACAGCGGCACCTCAGCTGGATAGAGCGGGTAGCAGGGTAAGCAGGTAGTAGTAGATAATCCTAATGAGGATTAAGCCACCTTTCCCCTTTCTCCCTGAGTTATTGGGATTTTTAGTGGGGTTTTTCTGGATCAATGGGCTCTGACCTGGCAGTGGAATATGGAATCTTGTAGAGTGAGTATGGAATATCTGGATGCGCAGGAGCTGGTAAATTCAGAAGCGTGTCCTTTGTCTCTGTGTGCTTCCACCTTTTTATAAGGCGGATGACATCCCAGCATTTACTATGGGGGTAGACCTTTGGCTTGACATGCCTCTAACAGTTGGATTGGTCGGGGGTTACTGTTACCGCCTTCCTGTCAGCCGGTTGGACTTCATGGACATGACATCCATTTTATGGGGTGTGCTTACTAGGCCCATGACCCTCCCACAGTTCTTTTAGCCAAAATCAGTTATGACATAAATTGCACCTTTTTACAGTTATAGCACTTTTGAAAATCACATAGGCAGAGTCCAGATTTTACAATGAAAATGTCATTCCAATTCCCACATTTGTACGATATCGTTTCACCGTTCTAATAATCTTTCGCCATTTCTAGTGGGAACCGCTTCACCTAAAATTCTACAATTTTAGATGTGTACCTATTATCACAAAGCATGTTTGCATTAAATTTCAAAGTTGCACCATGTACACTTTTCCCATGATTTACATTTTTCTGCTGTTTGCGTCCCCCATATGCTAGGGACAGCTACAATGTCTGTTTTAATGCCACCAAAATTACATTTAAACTGTCGTATTACTGCATTTTCCAGTTGCAGAAATAAGTCTTAGTTTTATTAATTCAGAAATCTTTTTCCCCAAATGGGCCAGCGTTGTCTTCCAAATAAGGGCATACTTCCCAACCCCCAGCTAAATGTCAGGCTTTAGCCAGCCGGAATCCAATGTTGCTCTGGAGTTGCGTTTGAAGCTCACCAGTTTGAGTTGAGGGGAGGGGCTGCTAAAAAGTCACACCTATCTGTCCCAGAAATCCATTCTACCTGGCTGGAGCAGTGCCACAGAGTATGACGAGGGTGCAAGATCCACCACCCTTGCCTATTCATATGCCCCGGGGGCTGCTCCACTTGAAAGGAGGCAGATCCTGTTCCCAGGATGCAAAATCCTTTGAAGCCAGGCAAGGAAAAAACCTGTTCTGTGGCTTCAGCAAATGTATTTATTTTTTTTCTTTCCTGAACCAGAAAGCAAAACTGTTGGAATTAAATATCCTACCTATGTTTTAAAACAACCCCCCTCCCCCCACCCTCACCTTTCTATGCAAGGACAGGGCCTTAATTCAACAATTTACCTTTTAAACAGACATTTTTGTAAAAAGCACCATTTTACATGTGGTTAATTTTCCTTTGCTGTCACTTCACAATGCAGTTTTCTCTTGCATTTAGATTCTAAACATTATTTGTAGCTCTAGTCAATTTCTCACACATAAATCTGTTCAAGCCAAGGGTCCACTGAAACTGACATAAGCACAGAGAGAGAGGGCTTCTTGTGAAGAGTTTAGCTGTGATATTTTGTTGCAAAAAGTCGAGCGTTTTTCCATATGGCTTGGAGTGAAGTTCTTTGTTATTTCACAGATCTTGCCTGACACAGCCTGTCATTCAGTGAGAAATGCCCCCTTTTGCTGGAGCACAACCTGAATATGAATGGACATAGCTGGCTCTTAATGGAACAAAACTGTGTGCTGTTGAAACGGTGGAAAGGAGCATCAGGGCACAGTCATTTTTAAATGCAAAATATTTCCTTTTTCAATGGGAAATTTTGAGCTAGCAGCACTGCTTTTCAATTCTTTTCTTTTGTGCACATAAGGAAAACACTGGCAGCCTTTCTTGAAGTGTTCCATGTTCCATCTCGCCCCATATGTGGTTGGCAAAGACAGCACAGCCATTATTTCGGTGACTGCAAGACGCAGTTTTGGTGCAATGCAATGGTGCTCAACAATGCCAGCGCAGCCATTCTTCTGGTACTGCTGAAAAATGCAGTTTGGTGATATAGGGGAGTTCTGTTGGGCGGATAAATGTACCCCACGGTCTTGTTACTGTCACGACCCCCATCCAGAAGACCCCCTGGCAAGCCCATGTGCCAGGAAGGGTCTGCACTAAAACCAGGCATCCTTGGCCCTAGGCCTTCTCTGGGCCAGTCCTGGCGCCTTTGGCGCAAGGCTCATACTTGATAAAGGACTGGTGTTGGGAACTACTTTATTTCAGTGTCAATCAACATGGAGGCATCCACATAGCTTGGCTCCTTGGAACCAAGCTATGCGGTATAGTATTTTTGGGTGTGGTACCATAGGAACTATTTTACCTGGACTACTTTCTTGAAACTATTTAAACCACGCCCGACTGGGATAACGCGCTTCGCATTACTTTGCAATTCTGCAACGTGACGCTCACCGTGTTCAGCTGCATCCGCGAACCTCGGAAGAACAGCATCTGTAAAGGAGAAAAAGGACATCCTCAGCAGCTTACCTGTAATTTCTTTGTTAGCTGTCCACAGCTCTTGAGATCAGTATCCTGGAACCAGCGCTCCTCCCAAACCGACGGATCTTCAAAAAAGGAAGAAACAAGGCATTAGACATTTTTACAATTTAATGAACGGTGCCGAAAGCTCACCTCGCAAGCCGCTTTCGACCAGCATCGCCTCAGGAATTCCATGCACCGGGTGATCACTGCGACCTGGGGGAAGACAAGACAACAGGTTAGCAAGAGGCAAGGCATCATAGCGCTGCGCTTAGCGCTTACTCACAGCATCAAGGCGCTCTAAAAAAGCCATTACTTACCAGCGAGAACCAATTCAGTCTATGCCACATATTGGACTTCCGCGCACCTAAGGAAGAGAAAAGACATTAGTTAAACCGAAAAAGGCATGCAAGGACTATAATATAGCACAGCAATAAGACCTACCTGAAAGACTCAAAGTGGGCCGGCATCAGTGAATTAACTTGATCGCAAACGCCCACCAAGCACAACGCGCCCCTGCCAAGAAGGCAGGACGGAGAACACACCTGCATTAAAAACAAGGTGAGGAGAGGTCCAGTGGGGCCGCGGGTATACGGGGTGGTGGGGGATTGTTTATCCCAGTTGCCCAGTCTTGAACATTGCCCACCTGTATTCCAGGCAGAACCCTCCCGCTGGTCACACCTGGGAACCGCAGAGAAGGATACCTGAGTCCCAACTGCTGGGTGGTGTCCCCGTGGAACTAGGTGAGCGCAACAGTAACATTCAGATCGTGAAAGTGCACTAACAAGAAGTGCGGGGTGGGGTGACACTAGGGTGAAATCTGAAGTGCTAGGGTGGGAGGGTAAGTGCAGGGCAAAGAGGAGAGAGTGCAGGTAAAGGGGGGTGGAGGAGGGCAGGGGGAAGAGGGCAACAGGGGCTAAGCGAGTGCCAATAGGAGGACCTGAGGGCAAGTGCCAGGGATTGCAGGGGGCGAGGGCCCACATGCTATATGCGAGGAGGGGGTGAACAAGGCGGGGGCTGGTGCCCTGTAGAACTCAGATGGAACTAGGCAGCCAGTCACTGTGGCAAACGGGGGTGTTAGCAAGGGAAGGAAGAAGAGAAAAGAAGTGCCTTGAGGAGCTTCTGGAACTTAAGGAGATCCGGCTCAAGCTTGAGAGGGGCAGGGAGACCATTCCCGTGAGAGGCTCCTGTGGAGGACAGAGATCTACCCACCCCCCGCCACTCTCTGCTTATAGAAGCGTCTGATCTGCAGAGAGTTGGAGCTAGAACACCGAAGAGCTCTAGCAATGAGGTATTTAGGAAGAGAGTTGGATATAGCGGGGTCCCAGGCCTCAAAGCTTTGTTGATGATGCATAGGGTCTTGAACTTGATCCTAACAGGAGCCAGATGAGATATTTTAGGGCTGGAGAGATGCAGTCCCTAGGCTTGAGGCCATGATAAGTCTTGTAGTCCTATTCTGGATTAGTTGAAGGGGACGAAGGGCGGATTAAGGAAGATTGAGAAAGAGGCTATTGCAGTAGTCCGGCCTGAAGAGGACCAGAGCTCTGGCTACCTGAGTTTCTGGCAGAAGGTGAGGAAAGGGAGAATGCCTCTGAGGCAGGGCAGCAGATAGTGGGCCTTCTTGGCAAGGCCAGCGATGTGAGGAGGAAGAGGGAGTAGTCAAAGATGACACCAAGGTTATTTGCCTCACAAGAGGGTGGGGGGGACCCATAGAGGGCTGTCAGAGGGAAGGAAGGGAGCTGGAGTCCCAATGCGAAGGATCTGTGTCTTACTGGCCTTAAGGCAGAGATCATTGGCAGCACACCATGCCTGAAGAGCAGTCAGGGATGAGAGGGGAGGTGGTAGAGGGAAGCTTGAAGGAGAACTGCATGTCGACTGCATAACACTGGAAGTCCGGTGAGAAGATCAGGTGGGGCAAGGTAGATGTTGAAGAGCCACGGTGAGAGGATGGAGCCTTGAGGGACGTGTGAAGGGGGAGAGAAAAGGGCTGAGTTGAACCTGTCCAGTGCCAGACCCGTGATGCCAAGGGTATCGCAGAGCTGATTTGTCAGGATGGAATAATTGACCATGTCGAAGGCAGAAGAAAGATCCAGAAGGAGAAGAACGAATGGCGAGTTGCATTCAAGATTGGAGAGCAAGTTTTCATGGGTTCAGTAGAGCAGAGGTGTAGTGAGAGGGTTGGAAATGCGGATTTCTGCTGAGATGAGGGCATCTAAGGTATGTCCAGCGGACCGGAGGGATGAATGGTGAGGGAAAGAAAGTTGGAGGCTGACGAAGAGTCCAGAAGCCGAATCGGGAGAGTCGAGGTGAATGTTGAAATCTCAGAGGAGGAGAAGCTTGGAAGTGGAGGTCAGAAGCGAAGAGGTGAGGTCTGAGCACTCCAAGAGGAAGCTTGAGACCGGACCAGGAGTCCTGTAGATGGTGACGAGAGGGTTGGAGAGAAAGCAATCCTGCATACCAGGCATACATAAAAACAAACAGCACGCAATAATGCACACACATAAATCGTACATCACTTAATTGCTCGCCCCACAGGATTGGGTGGCCCACTTGTCTTATCGAGTGAGCATGCTGTCTGATAGAAGAGGACTAATCTCCTGTCAGTCAGTGTGTCTATGCTGTTTGGGAGCAGGCTTCTTGCACCCCACAGTCCTCTCATTACGTCAGCCTGTTAAGATGGGTTTCCAGAAGCAGCCTTTGGGGGAAGGAGGGGGGTGGATTTTGGGAGGCCACTCCATCATGGTGAACAGGGAAGAAACCGAAAGGTCAGCAAAACCCAATCAATGGAAATTGGCAGAGCGCCAAGACTGAGTCTCAGGAAGGGTGTGAGAGTGGTCTAGGGCTACAATGAGTCCACACAGAGTAATTCCAGTTGGGGAAGTAAGTATAAAAATGCAATTGTTTATTAGGCCTTTTAGATGAGACGGGGAACAAGTAAAACATCTAGGCAGATATTGTGTCGCAGCACTTAAATCTATACATGAGCGAAGCTCATAATTGCTGTGTGTTTCTACAGTCTTAGCCTATATGTATAACATTGATGTTAACATTCTAATATGGCTGACTTGCTGTTAGGAATGAGTATGTGATCCTCTTTGTATTCAAAACTGTAAAGGGACTCCACAGGTACTATGTTTGTGAACAGACTTGGACGAAGCCTGTGTTGGGCGAAACGTGTCTTCAGAGGGAAACTTTCCCTTCCTAACAGCTGTGTGAAAAATAAAATTAGATATTTGATAATTGGAACCCAGAGTGCATTTTGGATTTATTTTTCTCTCTCTCGTGTGTGTTTTTGGTTTACATCAAACCTGCTTCTGGCCCCATACAAACATTCAATGTATAAATAAATGCAATTAAAAATGCAATCAAATCAATCCTTTGTTTTTACATTATACGCCCTACTCCATTTCATTACTCATTACTTTACTCATTTCTATTAGTAAAATGTCTACTTTCAACAACATTCAAAAAGTTAATTGCAATTATCGAAATTTGCCTTCCATAGAATTCCCAACAGACATCATCCCACAAAATACCTCATATCACTCATGAAATACAAACGGTCTCCAAGATGCCAGTCCTTACTTTATAGATACAGATGGCGCAACATTCCTATACAGCCTGATTTTTATTTTTTATTTATATATTTTTCACACCCTACATGCTCTCTGGGTGCAGGGGATTTTATTTTCAGCTCCCAACAGTTTCCCCCGTAAGCCGCAAATTCAACCTGAATCTCATAAAAGCGTTTGCAACCCGTTTACTAGGTAATTGCTTGTATTCTTGTGCTTCCTTATTACCAGGGCACATTAAGAAAAGATCCTTCAGGGTTTTTTTTCTCTGAATATGCATAATTGCACTCCTTATGCCACAACTCCATTTTCCGAAAAACAACCATCCTAAAAACGGCAGTATTTACTAAAGACTCCTCAGAGATTGCATATTTTTTATAAAATCCTTGCTTTCTTGATTGAAATTATTACTTGCTGTACTCTCTCCTGAGAAATATCATTCAGGCCTCCGAATATACTTGAATCCTCCCACTCGTACATAGTTTTTCCATAAATCATTAATCTCCTTTTCATAACATGAACACAAAATGACTTTAATGATAGTTCTAATCTGATCACTTGTACCAGAATACCCTGAGGCAGCCCACAGATTTCTCAGTACAAACCTTCCAAGACATTTAATGACTCCCAGTCCATTTTAGTCTTGGTTTCTAAACCATAGATTAAAATAGCGATTATTTTCCCACAATATAAATTCAATAATGGCAATCATGAATATTCACCATGTTTTTTTTCCAAATTGTTAGATCTTTGACAATAATGGAAAAAAAATGGTTTCATGCTTTTCACAGACTATTTACTGCTAGAATTCACTATGACTTGGAAGCCCAGATATGTAAACTAGTCAACAACTAGCAATTTGTTACCGTTTACCAGCCATCTGAAGTTTTTTAATTTGCATCTTGGATTATGCATAACCATAACTATTGTTTACTAAAAAAACAATTCAAGTGAACTTTCATGTGCATATTTACGCAGCTTCCAAGCTTTCCTGTATACCATAAGGCCTTTTATCCAACAAAATCGCATTGGTCTGCATATGCTAACCAAGGAATCCGAAGGTGTCCCAGTCTCGGAAGGAAATTACCAGTAAATTTAGATTTTCCTGGAGATCAGAAAGCTGATGGTTCAATAAAGACAGTCCCAGCCCCTTCCTCTGACAACACACAGTGACCAACCCTTAACCTGTGAAAGTGAAAGCGTTCCCTGGGAAAGGGATTTACATATAAGGTATTTCCTGACCTGAAAAGGCCAAAGAACAAGCAAAAAACTTAATGGCACAGCCATTTTAGGCTGTTAGTCACCTTTAGTAGCCATTCACAGTAAATGCATAAGTGCTCTAGTAAAATGTCAAAAAACAGTAGAAATATCACAGTTCACAGTTGCCACTATTGTAAAAGTAACAACAAATCCATTATATAAAACGATATATGGATACACTGTATCCTAGCTGTAATTCACTGTAGGGTGATGTGTGCAATTGCAACACTATAAGAATTCACACTGCGAGACAGTCTCAGTACAGATGGGGGACTAGTCAGTTTCTCCATTTGAATGAGCCAAACAGGCAGGGGAAGTAAAGCAAAAGGCTTTACTTGCTTCCAAAAAGTCAGGACGGGGTTCAAAGCAAAAAGAAAGTCTATATGGGAGGATAGTAGCAAAAAGAAAAAAGATCATAACACAGCCTATATAGTTTGGGCTCCAAATTACAAATATGTAGTGGGGGATGTGCCCCTACTCAGAGGCAGGCAGCAGTGTTCCCCTGCAAATAATGGGTGTGTGCCACCTGCCACTCAATCAAGGGGGTGCTCCAATATACAGAAGGGCTGTTACTGAATATTAGTATAGTGGCAGGAGATATCGCATTGTGGAGGAAGAAAAGTTCCCAGTTGTCCTTAGCTGTGGCTCAAGTAGTAATGTAGCACTACTCCTAGTTTTCATTCATATGTTGCGTTAGTGCCCTTATTAGGTTTGGCTGGCCATCTGTAGCACCAGTATTACTATTTCTCATAGTTGGTGCTTTATCAACACCAATAGTTTGACAGCTAGGTGGTGCTTGAAAGCCACTAGAAATGTTTGCTCATTAGGCATAGCTTTACCTCCCTGAAGGTGCTTAGCACCACTGATAGTTTTAATGTGTAGGCAAAGTTTATCTCTGTTTAAGGCTATAGTTAACTATATTGCATGTAACCTGCGGCAAACGGTCCACATTGGCAGGAATATGTAAGGTGAGTGGGACTAGGGGAGTGCAGGGAAAGTGCACTCATCTCCTGTGCCTGTGCTCTTTCTGTGAAGTAGTCCCCTTCTCCAGCATGGGGTCTGGCATGGATTCACATGCTCATGAATATTCCCTGTCGTCAGGCTGGGAATCCTCGGTAAAGAAAAAATCAGTTTCACTTTTGTTTCTGAACTGTCTTTCTACTAATAACCAATAACCAATCACTGGTCTCTGGGTAATACTGCCCCCAGCCAATGTCTGCCTTCTACCTAAGCCCCTCCTCTGGCAGCCATCTTCAGATTTTTACCACACGTTCAAGTGTTGGGAGTCCTCGCGCTATTGCTCTCGAGCTTTTACTGCGTTTTGCGTTTTTTATTTATTTATTTTTTTTCTTCAAAGGGTTTAACCTCATTTTTCGGTCAATCGAGCCTCAAGCTCCACCGATTCTACTTCAGATTAACGGGGACCTGTTTCAGAATTTTCTAGGCCCCTCAAGGGCGAACTTTTCGTCGAGTTTCACTTCTCGGAGGATTCCGGAAGATCTTTGAGGCATACCCTGCGTGGACATGGCTCAGGAAAAAGGAAATGCGATGCCCGGACCCAAGCTCTTCAGGAGCTGCCCTGGATGTGGACTACAAAATGTCTTCAAGGAGGATGAGCATTCCCGATGCCTCTACTGCCTTCACAAAGACAAAACGCACATGGAGAAGGACTGTGCGTTTCGCAAGAACATGTCCGAAGGGAAGAGCCCAGCAACGGTCGAGAAAAAGTCCAAGCTGTCTTCTAAGACCTTTGAGGGCGCCCCGGTGACAGGGGCCCAACAAAAGGCAAAGCTCCGTGAGCACCGATCAGTCGGGCTCCTCGATTGTCAGGCAGGGGGCATTATCACTGACGCATTCAACCACGAGCCAACACTCTGGCTCGGGGAAAAGAAAGTCGGAGAATCCGGGTAAGCTTCGGGATAAGACCCGGTCGATCCCGATGGAGAAAACCGAGGGGGAGCGAGGCGGCGACCCTCTCGCCCCCCCCACCCCCCCAAGATGAAGGCCTCCAGCGCGTCCAAGGTCCCGAACGCCCTGATTCATCTGGTTAAGGCCTTTATCGAGGGTGTCGTGGCGGCCCTGGCAAAGCCTATGGAGGCTACCCCAGTGGAGGCAACCTCTGGGCCTAGAGTTTCTCTGCCACCACAGAGGGAATCCTCTTTTCAGCCCATCGATGAGACACCCGTGAAACCCCGGGCGGAAAAAAAGGGATGGGGCCCGGTGGCCATTACGGGCACAGATTCCGCCTCCGAAGAGGAACTGGCTGGCGTCGCAAAGATCCTGGACAGGAAGTACAAGAAGTATGAGGAGGTCCGGTCCTACAGGAGAGATCCCAATGAGGCGGACGAAGAAAGCGACGGCGATGCCGACGGGGAACTGCGCGACGTGGACGGGACGGATCTTACTCCCTAACGGTCACTCCCGTCGCAACCGACGCCGCAAGACAACTCGGGGGGCTATTTTGATGGCGATTCAGGCCTTGTGTACCGAGATAAGGACGAGGTTGCCCTTACCCCCAACGGACGATCCAGCAGAGCCTGGACCGTCGGAGTCCACCAAACAAGCGGAGGAGAACGCCCCCCCCCCTCCTTTCCAGCCTTCACGGCCCTCACAGCCCTCATCTCCTTACCCCGCTCCGAGGGATGATACGGGAACGGAGACGGAGACGGACGACGACGGTGGTGACGATGGAATGGACCTTCCATCACCACCAGCTCAGGCTTCCCCTCTCAACGAAATTGGCTCCTTCCAAGCCATGATTGCCAGGACATCTGAGCTCTTCCAGCTCTGCCCCGAAGAACAGAAGAAGGAAGGTTTCCTCTAGCCAAGAGGAAGACGGTCCTCTCAATTCCACTGCTGGACGACATCTGGGACGAGGGGCTCACGCTCCTGAAGAACCCGTCCACGGCTCCTGCGAAGAGGGACCGGTACAAGAAGAAGTACCTGGTCCCGGATTCTGCCCCCATGTGCCTTAGGGCGCAGCCATCCCTGGATTCGGTTGTCTCGGCGGCGGCCAAGAAGAAAGCAGTGGGGGGCAACTGATTCAATCTCGACTTCCCCGCCGGACGGCGAGGGAAAGAAACTGGACGCTATGGGGCGATGCGCCATCTTGGCGACGACGATTAAGGTGGCCAACGCCCTCGCGATTGTGGCACGCTACGACAGGGAGCTCTGGTTTAAGATTGCTCCCCTGCTGGACTTCCTCCCAGACAACAAGAGGGCTGAGGCCCTAGAGATCCTACAGGAGGGTGAGGTGGCGTCGGACCACACCATCACGGTGGCCACGGACATCACTGACACCGGTTTTTGCCAGATGGGCAACAGTGTTTGCCTTCGTCGGCGCGGCTGGCTCAAGGCAACCGATTTCCGCCAGAACGTTCAGACCAGGGTTCTAGACATGCCCTTCGACAGGAACAACCTGTTCGGCAAGGCAGTGGATGAGTCGCTGCAGGCCATCAAGGCGGACACGGAGACGGCTCGGGCCTTGGGTGTTCTTCAACAGTGACAGCTGCCCTTTCGGAACGCCGGAGGCAAGCAAGAGGCCTCCAAAGGATTCGGCGGCAGCTCCTCGTCGTACCGTCAGGCGGCCCGTTCCTCATCGCAGAAGGCCTACAGAAGACGCGGCAAGACAGGGGGACCTAGTCGTCGTCGCCAAGATCGCGGCCAAGCAGAACTGAACCGGCTGTAGCGTCGGGCCCCCACCTAAGCACCCCGGTGGGAGGCTGGCTGGTGAACTTTGTCAGCATGTGGGAGTCCATCTCCACCGTCCATTGGGTGCTGGATGCCTTGGCCCACCAGCACACACTGGAATTTCTAAGGAAGTGTCCCTGTATTCCACCTGTGGCCAGGAAGGAAAACCACATCCCGCAACTGCTACTGGAGGTACGAGCGATGCTAAAAAAAAAAAAAAAAAAAGGGAGCCATCAAACTCTTCCCAAAGAGGCTCCGGAGTACTCGCGTTACTTCCTCGTAAGGGAAAAGACCGGCGGTTGGTGACCCATCCTGGACCATCGTCGTCTAAACAAGTACATCCGGTCCCAGAAGTTCCGGATGGTCACCCTCCAGCATGTGCTGGGACAGCTGGAGCAAGGCGACTTCCTATAGTCGCTGGACTTGGAGGATGCCTACTTTCACATCCCCATCCTGAAAGGACATCGAAAGTTCCTGCGATTCGTGGTCCAAGGGTGGCACTATCAGTTCAAGGCCCTTCCCTTTGGACTGATTTTGGCGCCCAGGGTGTTTACCACCAGTGGCGCCGTTGCTGCACCTGCAGGGGATCCACGTCTACCCATACCTGGACGACTGGCTCATCCGGGCAGAGTCAAAGAACTCGCCGTCGATCACACAGAGAAGACTGTCCAACTGCTCACGGAGCTGGGATTCTCGATCAACTTTGCAAAATCCCACCTGGTACCGTCACAAGTCGCCCTGTTCCTGGAGCCAAACTCGACACAGTGGCACGATTGGCCTCACCGTGGGAGGAAAGGAGAAAGGCCATCATAGGCAAGGTGCAACGGCTGTCGGCCATGGACGTGGCCAAGGTGAGATCACTCAACAAGACCAAGCGATCTGGTGGTGGGGCACCCGCGCGCATCTGGCGGCGGGTATGGACTTCCAGACCCCGACCTATCAGGAAACGGTGACGACGGATGCCTCCCTGGAGGGATGGGGGCTCACTCCGGAGATCTCTACGCAAGAGGCCTTTGGCTTCCAGAGGAGAGGTCACTACACATCAATGTCCTGGAGCTCCGATCTGTGTTCTGGTCCCTCAGGTCGTTCCTTCCTTCCCTCAAGGGCAAGGTGGTGAGGATCTTCAACGACAACACCACCACGATGTTCTACATCCAGAAGCAGGGAGGCACCAGATCCCCAGCCCTATCCAAGGAAGCCCAGGATCTGTGGCATTGGGCTGTCACCCAAGGAATGTTTCTGGTACCCTTCCATCTGGCAGGAATAAAAAATGCCATCCTCGACGCACTCAGCAGGGAGCTGCGTTCGTGCCACGAGTGGGAACAGCGGCAGGATCAAGTGGATCTCCTTTTCCGACTATGGGGCAATCCCCAGATTGACCTATTCGCGACGGCGACGAACGCCAAGTGCCAGAGGTTCGCCAGCAGGTTTCCCCAGCCGGGGAGCATGGGCGATGCCTTCTTATTCCCCTGGGACGGCATGTTCCTGTATGCGTTCCCACCGTTGCCGTTGCTGCTGCGACTCATCAACCAACTCAAACGGTCCCGGTGCAGGATGATCCTCATCGCACCGGCGTAGCCGAGGCAGATCTGGTTCCAGGACCTTTTGGACATGTCAGCGTTCCCCCCCCCCTCCCCCCAGTCAAACTGCTGACAGATGTGGATCTTCTCGTCAAGAGAAGGATGCGCCATCCTCCACCACGATCCGGCGTCGCTGAACTTGCAGACCTGGCTCCTGCAGCGTTAGAGTTTGGAGGGTACGATATCCCGGCGGACGGCAAGGAGGTGCTTGCAAAGGCCAGGGCGTCCTCGACCCTCAAGTGCTATGGACACAAATGGAAGAGGTTCTCTGTCTGGTGCCGTGCACAGAAGATTAACCCTCTGCGGATTACGGCCCCTCAAGTGCTGCCGTACCAACTGTCGCTGGCCAAGGCGGGGCTGGCTCACGCCTCCATCAAGATCCATCTAGCAGCGATTTCCCGGCGTTTATGAAGGGACTGTTCTGGTCATTCCATTCGAGCCTCTGCATTCGGCACCATTGAAGACAGCGTTTCTTGTGGCCATCACCTCCACACGACTAGTGGGAGAGATCCAGGCCCTCTCCTGTAAACCTCCATACCTGACATTCCACGAGACGAGGGTCATGCTGAGGACGCACCCCTCCTTCATGCCCAAGGTGCCGTCGGACTTCCACCTCAACGAGCCTTTGGTGTTACCTGTTTTCTTCCCGTCGCCGGCTGAGAGGACTTTGCACTCGCTGGATGTGGCTAGAGCACTGAAGTTCTACGTGGACCGCACAAAGAGTTTTCGGATGACATCACAGCTGTTTGTGAACTTTGGACCTGTGAACCAAGGGAAGGCCTTCTCGAAGGCTTCCATTTCCAGATGGCTCTCCGGCTGTATCATGCACTGTCACCGGTTGGCAAGCCGACCGTTGCCTGGCCATCCGAGAGCCCATTCAATCAGAGCGATCGCTGCTACCACAGCGTTCCTGTCTGGTGTGCCCCTTCTGGACATCTGCAGGGCTGCTAGGTGGAGATCGACGCACACCTTCATGAGATTTTACTGCGTCGACCGGGATTCCAGGGAGGAGTCCAGAGTCGGCCAGGTAGTGCTGCGCAATCTGTTTGCTTAAGGTGAGCCTGGTGAGGAGGTAAGAGATGCTTAAAGTTGAGTTGTTGTATGGCTTAATGTTGAGCCTTGCCACCTCCCGTGGTTGTGCATGTGTGTACTGCTATGTATTCTTGTATTCATGAGCATGTGAATCCATGCCAGACCCGATGCTGGAGAAGGAACAAGTTACTTACCTGTAACTGTTCTCCAGCATGGGTCTGGCATGGATTCACATGCAAACCCTCCCGCCTACCCCTCTGCGGCTCTTCTCTTGGTCTTACTGCCACTTTACGTGCTACCAAATCTGAAGATGGCTGCCAGAGGAGGGGCTTGGGTAGAGGGCAGTCATTGGGTGGGGGCAGTATGACCCAGAGACCAGTGATTGGTTATTAGTAGAAAGTTCAGAAACTGAAACTGATTTTTTTCTTTACCGAGGATTCCCAGCCTGACAACGGGGAACATTCATGAGCATGTGAATCCATGCCAGACCAATGCTGGAGAACAACAGTTACAGGTAAGTTATTTGTTCCTTCTCTGCTCTCTCCCCCTGGGTCATAAGAGGCAATTTGCATATTGTTTTGAGTTAATGAAAATTTGCCTGCCATATAAAACTGAGCAGTTGCACTGTGCATGGATGGGGGCAAGGCCTTCTTTGGACAGCAGCCCCTATGTTTTTTTTTTTCTTTAAATGGGTGCGGACCAGCATGAGCCTACCAGCTGCTTTTAGTATCTCTGCTCAGGTTTGCCCACCTGACTGGTGCAGATGTGTAACCACGAGACTCAACTGGTACGGCCCTACTCTTCTTGCTTGCTACGAACTACTGCTTCGGCAGAACCAAAGATTTAGCCTTTTGCTGGTGAGTGAGTAATTATTAACCAGACACTGAGTCAGATGGCGGGCAAGCACAGTGACATCTGTGTGTACACCCATGTACACATGCACACTCTCTCACGCCCCCATGCCCCCTACTGAGGAGCCGGTGGATGCATTTTCCCCAGGCCCTCTCTCTGCCGCCAACTGGAACAGCAGGAGAAGGGCTATATGTGGGACGCCATGTGTTATGCCTTTACCACAATGAGTGTATGACGTACACTTGCACTGAAAGTGTGGAAGGATGCTGCATGGAGGGATGTCAGCACGCACCTATGGACCTCATGGAACGTTAGGTGAAATCTGCAGAGGGCTGAAGGATGTCATGAATATATATGAACTGATATGATGAAAATACTTGAGTGACAATGTAACTAAAGCACAAGAGAAATATGAACCTAAATCTAAAGTAATCATTAACACAAAGAAGATGACGTAACTTACTGATCAGTAACTGTAAATACTCAGTAACGCAAGGTAGAAAAGAAACCTATAGAGGCTTGCTATAGAGGAATATATAACGTGGGCAGGGCGGCCACGATAGGAAAAAGGACGCTGGCTCATGACGAATTCAACCAAGCTACCCCCGAGACAGACCAATGCTGCAGAATCAGGAGAGGCTGAAAAGTTCAGTGTGCGGAACAACCGGAAGGCTATTTTGGCCTAGAAACAAGGATTCTATTTTAAGGAATAATTGCAAGGCATAAAAAAGGGGTTATCCAGGATAAGCTATGAACAAAGGGCATGTTTCTCTTAGATTAAAGAAGAAGAAAACATCTACAATGGTCCAGTATTGGACAATTAAAAGTGTATGAAGTCTATGCATGGTAGAGTGAACAAGTCTCTAGAGGCCAAGAGGAGCAACAGCACCCTGCATAATTGAATCAAATAACAGTAAATAAGAGGCTGAAATGGACACATTCATGGTCTCTTCACATGTGACTCAGAAGTCGAAGACAAGGGATATTTATTAGAGCATCAAATTTTCCAGGACAGTGAGTAGGCTGCAAGGTCAACTACAGACGGAAGACTGGCTTATGGCTGACCAATGTAGGATGATGGATTAATTGGGAGAATGGGGAGTAATCTGACGCTATTGAAAGCACTTGGGGTTTGTTTCACGTACGTGCTGCTAAAGAGCCGAAAGTCCAAGGTTGGGATAGCATGCCAACCAATCAGTGGGTGTAAGGGGCAACCTAACATACAATGTTGCTGTGGAAATCAGGACAGTAGCCGATGTGGAGTTTTTGTAGACCTTTATTACACACTGGTTAAATGTAATGTCTTAACCACGGTAGTTGGACTCCAGGTTGACCCCACAGTTACTTCACTGTGAGTAAAAGGCACCAGGAGTTCCTCTTCCCTTGAAGTGTCTCCTACTCTCACGGACCCGGATAGGCCCACCAGTTGCTCTCACTCTCCTCTCCTTCTCCCTGCAAAAAGCAACAAAAATGCCATTAGGCCAGTCCCTTTTATACCCGGTGCTTGGAGGTAAAAAGGGCCAATCAGGGACGACTTCCCTTCCCCCCTTTCTGATTGGTGAGGACTCTAGGCACCCACCCTCTATGAATAGAGCTGCCCCCTCCCCTCCTCCTCCTTTACCTTGGCTGCCTGGTTCCGGCTCCCCCTCCCTGTTGTCAGCCACGCCCTCTCCATAGGCCCCGCCCCCCCAACATGGTGTCTCCCTTGAGGTATGCTTCCCGGAGGCCCGTCCTGCTCGAGGCCCCATGCTGCTGCTAGGGGTCTGCCCTGCTCGAGGTAAGGAGGGGGTTCTGATTTGTCCCCCCTGTCTGGTTCCTGACCAGCTGTCTGGCGCACCTCCAACGCCGAGCGGTCGGCATGAGCCGGGCTCTCTGATTCCCGAGCCGCGCTGCCGCCGGAGGCCGCCGAGGCATGCCGTGTTCGTGGGTCTCCCAGCTGCAGCGCTAGTGGCCCGGGTCCTCGTGGGTACACGCGGCGCTGTGGCTGTGGGCACAGGCGGCGCTGCAGCTGCAACGCCGGCACTGTCGCGGGACGCCGACAAGGCTTCCCCTTACACAGGGACGCCTCCCCGGCGCCCGCTCCCAGCGCCGCACACGCCCCCCTTTACAGCGGGCTCCTCTGGCAGGGCGTCCCGCTCTCCGGCGTCCACCCTCACCTCCTCACAGTTGCATAGACCAATCTGCTGGTATTTTGTTCGCTATAATCCGTATTCTACGTATTTAGAGGTAGTTCAAGGCTTGCCCTACAGACAAGGGGCAGCCAATGATGTATTAATTTGTATATGTTCTATATGTAGATATTGTCCCTTAACCAATCCATTGCCTCAATAGGTTTTATAACTTGCCATTTAGAATGACGTCATAAACTACGCATAGTGGGGTATAAAACCTTTATGTAATCAAGCTACTGTGTAAGTGTGCATGCATCAGTCCGATGCCTGTCAGTTCTCCCTGCTTTATTTAATGAGAATAAAGTAGTACTTTGCCATATACCTTGAGTGTGTCCGGTTATTTGGTCTGAGATCATTATTTGAAATTCCATCTAGCACAAAAGACGCTTCAAGGTGCTAGAGCACAACACCACACACAGACCACACACACCGCACCATTATCTTCCAAAGTTGACACAATAGCCCCATGCACGCTTGCCAACTGAATGACCTGACAGTGTCTGTGTGGGCGCGCAAGAACACTGGAGAGACAAATGGTGGGGAACAAAGAGGCCAGACAAAGACGCCCTATCCCCCAAAAAATCTGCTTAATCTAGATTGTTGCACCCGGCGGCACCACGTATTCACATAGCAACCTAGTGAGTGTGTTCATGTGGATAGCACCCACTACAAATCGAAATAGGTAATATGGCTCTGGTCTGAACGGTAGACGCATTCATAGGCCTAAAATGCACATTTATCTAGTGTGTAGAGACCTGTTGTTTTCATTTGATGTCTTGTTTACTGCCTCCCTGGAGGGAGCTGCGCTTGAGTTGGTTGACTTTAGAAAGTACCAACACCACAACAAAAGTATTCACCTTGTGTGTGTATATATACATTTCTGCCTTCTGTTCTACACCTGAACCACAATATGAGCTGTTAAAAATATTTATTATTGTACACTTTTGTTTAAATCGTATTGTTGCACATTTACTCCCAGCTGTACAAATATTATTATATATACTCCAAAGCGGCACAATGAACATTTACATGAATTGTAATGCCACTACTTATCTGCCTATGTACGTTTGTGCACCACGTTCAGAGTATTAATCAATATTTTCTCTATAAACAATCGATGGAATTTTCTTCAACTGCCTATGTCCCATGGACATCAAAGTGCTTTGTATTCTAGTTACTCCTATGATGACTGTATCGGACTCTCCACCTGAAGTTTAATTTCTTAATGGTGTTGGAGGAATTTCCTCCTGAGGCCACTGTTGATATGGAGAAGTAAGATGATTTTTACCCATTAACTTCAATTGTGTGACGACTTCAGAGCAAACGCAAGACATTTTATTGAATGGAGCTAAGTGTAGGGGAAACGCATAACCATTTCAACTATGACTGGAAAATAAATCAATTGCCGTACCTGGGTATTGTAATGGATCTAGTACAGGTCGCAGGAGGTCAACTTGTCAGCAGTTTCTCTGTATTTTGTGCAGCATTTTTAAATGGGACTAATCCTCCTAATTTCCCAAAATTAAAAGAAATGTACCCCTCCAAAAATGCCAAGAAAGTATTCAACAGAACTACTGCAACGAGTTGGCCTCCTGTGAGTTAGGCCAGAACCATTGTAACTCCACCCTTAATTTGCATGCAACATAATGCTGCCCTGTTCAGTACGATCCATTAATAACGCGGGAAGTGTATCCTCAAATGAGCGCTCTTTGTGTTTCAGAGGAAATACATGAATGCTGTAATAATTTGCCGGTATAACTTATGTATCTGTTAACCGGTTCGTGGAAGTGAATGGTGCAGGGCAAACCTTGTTTTACAGTTTGTAGTACTCCCTTATGCAGATGATCCTGTGTCTATTCTGTGACCAGGAAACCTTTATGCTTCTGTGTCATACAGCTGCACATTCTGATATTGCAACTATTGTATCACATAGTGACTAATTAGGGAACAGATAAATGTGCACTAATTAGTACGTACATTTACAAATTATTTAGAAACTGCTTCGTGCTATGCAGTATGACTACATCCCTTGGGGACCTGGTTCCTGTGTACTTAAAGAACATAGTCCCAAATGATATCAACAAATCATGATTATTTATTCATAAGATGGTAAATAGTTAATTGTGTCATTAGTGAATGGAATGTGCAGCCTAATGTGTATGGAATATTATGCTTGAAATCAGTATAGAAGAAATGCTCGGGCTCTGGCAGTGGCTATTCTGTGCAAGCTGAGAAATGCTGTGTCACCCACACCACTATGTCCTCTGTTCACCAGTTCTTCCGGTGCTAGGTCCAACACAAGGGACGAACCAGAAGGCCTGTTTTCATGTGTCTCAAGTTTATTAGAGTAAAGAAAAGACCTTGTGGTAGGTCAAGAGAAGGAGATGGACCAACTGGTGATATTTCCACAATGTATTGGTTTGTTTAAATGATCAGAAAAGGACTTCCTATACTAAGGTTTTGCCCTAATACAAAATTAACTAGGGTGCTCGTAGTCGGTAGTTAGTCCAAAGCAATACTCCATCCTCCGTCCCAAAGCTAATCTATCCTGAACCTACCACTAAGCAAAATAATAAAAAGAGGTCCTGGAGAAAGACTCCCTTTTCCTAGACAAGCTTTCTAAGCTTCACTAAACAATTTTTAAATAATCACTTTTTTCTAGGGGGTTCTTCCACTTGCGGGGAATCTCTTTTCTCTATGGACAAAAGTCACTTGGTTTACCAATTGAGGGGTTCGACCCTTATTCCTATTGACAACTTGCAGTGTCTCTGTTACTTTCTTCACTTAGGTTTTGGATGCTGTGATATTTCTTATTCAGATGGTTCTTTCTCCATTAATTTCACTTCATTCTTGTCTGTTCACTGGGACGAGTAGATTGGGTTCCTAAGGGCTCTTCACTTGGCGTGTCTCTTAACCCTCATCCTACTCGTTCCAGTGAATGGTTATCTGTATCCCTTTCCCCCTCCTGGGTCTCCTGCCACTCCTGTTACCTTCTTTGCTACGGGCTGGCGTCATCGGTTCTTCCGTCTGGGTCAGTATCCCTCTTGCAGTGTGGACAACTCCAGTGATCATTCCTTCTTCCTCCTGTTAGTCCTAGTGGCTCCACGGAGCCAAGGCTGTAGTGGTCTGTGCGTTGTTCAAGGACTTCGCAGGCCGCCTCTCCTGGGTCACGCCAGCACTGCGTCCAATCTCTGGCATGCACAGCACGACTTCTATCCCTTTCTGTGCTTCCTTCTCTCATCTGCTGGCCGAATCCTCTCGACTGAGGATCTCCCGGGTTTCAGCAGCTTCTTCCTTCTTGCTCCTTTGAAACACCCAGGCTTCACATTCTCTGTGTGCTAGTCTTTATTCCCTTTTAACTTGCACTTCCTGGATCCTCCCCAGTGTACGACTGTAGTCCTTTCTTTCTTTTTTCTTGCTCTCAGCCACTCTTCATTACGCGTTCAATGTTCCTCTTCCCGGGATGGTTGGCTTCCAACCATTTAACTATCTCTGTGCCTTCTTGACTCTTCTCAGTATTTTTGACTTTAAATTGAGGGTTGTGATTGATACAATAGCAAACAGTCGCTTGTTCAAGATGGTTTTTCTGAAGTCCTGATGGTTTGAGGGGCTCAATCGAAAGGGGTTTCAGGAGTTCCTTGACTGAACGTGAATCCTTGTACCCAAGAAAGGAGTGTGTCCCTGTGAGGTCCCGCTTACCGCTATGCCTAGGGGGAATATTGCGTAGTGGGCTCACCTCCCCACCCCCTAGCCTCACAAGGAAGGTCTCTGCTCTAGGGGGAAAGTAACGAGATCCCGCGATTCATCACAGCCTTCACTATCCCCGCTTCTAAGATGATGAAGGTTCCCTATCTTAAAAAATAACGGTGATCATCAGGACGTTTTACACAAACAAACCTAGTCCTCTGTCCAAACATATGATACACTAGGAACGGACCCTGCCACTAATAAAAACATAACTTAGCCCAGAGAAGTGTGCTATACTCCCCTTTTCTTTTGGCTTGTGTTGGCCACTGTGTGACCCTCCTGCCAAATGTCTCTCAAATTCTTCTTGTGATCTTTCAGGCCGTTAACTGCTTGTACGGTTCTAAACGAGTTCATTGGGTTTCTATATAAAAGGGGTCTCCTGACCCCCCCACCACTTAACAAAGTCCATCTTAGTTGGGAAAGTTAATTCCTTAAATGCAACACTTGAACTTGTAGATCCCTCACTGTTGTAACTAGTCTTGCTCACCCATCCAGGGTATTTCAATTCCTTTGAAGCAACTATGGACTTTCCGGGTCCAGTACAGACTTTCTGAATTTACTGATCACTTTAATGGGTCTTGGTTTCCTACCCCCATGAGTGGCTTGAGTTCTCAGCCAGGACTGGGCTCTCTGGTCGTTCATGCCTATTATTTCTCTGGTGGTTCTTGCCCCCACACAGGGTTTTTGTTTCAGGCTCATCCCTACTGTGGTTTTCTATTTCTCTCCGGTCTCTGGTGCCCTCTTGTGGGATCTTTGTTTCAGGTTCACCCCTCCCGGGTGTTTCTATCTCTCTCAGGAATCTGGATGCTCTATATTGTCCCTTGGGCTCCATAGCCTGTGTGTCGTCTTGTCCTCGTGCACTTGTGGAATGCTTCAGAGCTCTGCTGCTCTCCTCACTCTTCTCTGCGTTAACCACGTACCTGCTCTTCCGCTGCATGCTTCGGATGAGGAGTCTGCTCCAGTAACTGCTGAACTGTGCTTCTTGGTTCGTCAGTTCTCCCACAGAGATGCTTTGTTGTGGCATTGTGATTTGTGCATGCCAATGTTCTGCGTATGCAGCAGCTGTGTCTCTCGGGGCGGTTTGGACTCTCTGCTGCCTGTACTTGGCAGCCTTCTGCAGCCTCTGGGATTCCTTCACTCCACCACGTATGCAATGTCGTCCTGGCTCCAGGCTGGATTGGCTCGGCGCTACAGCACAGGTGTGCAGCCTGGCTCGGGCTGAGCCTCCTGCAGCAACTGGTGCCCTCCCAGTGGTTGTCTCTCTTCCTGCAAGTAAGGGTCTCTGCCTTTTACGTTCCTGTCTGCCACGAGAGATGTGCAAGTCCATTGTGTAAGGATGTAGAAGTAGGAGACCGACATACAGATGGCATGTTTTAGGCTTTAGACTTTTAAGAGAAAACCCTTTCTGGCCCAAGTTCTAAGAGGGGCTTCCATGCCTCACCTAAATACTAAGGAATATGTCTGGGTGTCAGTCCAAAGTAAGAGTCCACTGCCCTGTGTCCAAAATGATTTCCAACCCTTACAACCCTTAGAAACAGAGGTGGTATTCTTGGTCCAGAAGAATGGCTCCCTTCTGGACAACATCCAAAAGTTCAGCTCTGGATGGTGCAAACAAAATATTGGTCTCAAAGGGTAAACATGGTTTCATTGGATTAGGGCTCCAAGGCACATATAAAGGAAGTCTTGTATCCTCTTACTGGAAGGGGGAATGATTCCATACTCGCCCCCTAGTTTTTCGAGGGCTTCAGTGGTGTTCCCAATGCCAGGAAAAGTGACTTCTCTTTCCTGGTCTTTATAGTGTAACTCAGAATGCCTCCCTCCTCCTTGACTTATTTCAAAATGTTTGAAACCACCAGGGGGTATTTTTTCCCTTTCCCTGGTTTTCCCAGGTTCTTCAAAATGCCAAGAGAATGACTCTCTTCTCTTGGCTCATTTCACAGTGTTCATTGACACCAGGGGGTATGCCACCCTTCCCCTGGTCTTTCTCACAATACCTTTGCCGGGCCAAGATAATTATTCCCTTCTCTTGGCGGCTTCTACGATATTTACTATCACCAGGGGGTATGCCCCCCTTCCCAATGTGTCTCTTGCAACGTTCACACTGCTCCTGTACTCGCAGCCCACCTGGTTCACTATCTTGCCAGGTACTGTGACTAGTATGAGGGCTTTGGCTGCGGTTTGTTTTTCTTTCTCTTGTGTCTCAAAACCCTTTGGCTTTTCTATTTCAGGTCCCAGACCTTTTCCTTTAAAAATAAATAAAAAATAAATAAAAAGAATTCTCTTTATTCAGTTCGTGTTTTTGGCATCACTGATTTCCCTGAGTGACAGGGACTGCCACCAAGAAGATGACTCTGGATGCCACTTCTGCTGGGATCTGGCTACCAAACCCGTATCCCACAACAGTACGATCTCTAGGGGTCCCAACAAACCCCCCGGTCTCCCAACCCTTCTCTGATTGCTCACCAGTCTCACACGGCTGTCTCTGGGTCTCACGCCCATGTTCGGGTTCTTCCTACGCCGGCTGAGCTCTGTGGCAATTCCAGTGGTTTTGTTTCGGGTGCCATGTTCCAGGCAGACCATGGTCTCCTGTTCTCTCGACCAGTTGGTACTTTGTTTGCCTGCTTCCAAACACAGTCCGACCCCGGCGGAGCTCTGTGGAGCGGTTCTGCCGACGGGTAAGCGTTCTGTCCTTGCTAGTTTCTTTTGACTCGGTTGCGTGTCCCGCAGCTCCTGGTTCTTCCTGGGAGGATCTCTCTGAGTTGGAATTTCCCTCTATTTCACCCATGGCTTGGCTAATGGAAGGTCTCTAATGATTAGACCGTTCATTGTGGTTGATGGAGGTGCTCGCTCTACATCTGCACTTTGTCCTCGTCCCAGTTTTTCCTACCTTACTGGTATTAAGGAAACAGATAGGAATACTAGGGATGGTGTTATATGGGGTAGGTGAGGGATGTGGATCAGGGTAAGGTGGGCTATGGTGATATTGCATTCTACCTAGGTCGTCACTAATCCCATAGGGGGCTTCCCATCCCCATGAGATCCACCCGCTGAGTACCACACCCATGGGGACGATCGAGTAGCGGCCTCACCTCCCTGGCCTTGTGGGAAGAGCCTCCCCCCTAAGGGAAAAGCGATGGTATCCAAGAATTCATCACAATTGGTTCCTAGATTCTGGCAGCAAGGTGGTATTAGCAGCCAAACCAAGCACATATAACGGCCTACGTACGTTAACGTGTTCAGGCCCCATGTATCCAACAAACACTTGGGGCTATTGGGTTAAGGGAGAGGTTACAGATTTTCAATCTCTGGCTTCCTTGTCACCTAAGGGGGGGGGAGATGTCACCTTCACTGAGATTCGCTTGCCCTGTCTCCTACGGAGTGTGTTGCGTATTGATGGAAGCATAACAAAATATACTGAACGTGTCGTCTTCAGATCGCCATTCTATCGAGACGTCTTGTGTTATTTCGAAACTAACGCGGGCGATGTGCATGATGTCATCATTCTGTATTAATGATGTAATGCATGTGTATGCACTAAAGACTGTCTTGTGGTGTCATTCAGTAGTACACTCTAAGTCCTACATGGACTATATGATTTTCTTGGCTGTTGTGACTATTTCCTATGTGTCTAAACTATTGTATAAATGTGCAATGCTACAATGTCTCAAATTACAACAAACAAAATATGGGCATTGCCTTTGTCTGTGCACAAACTGGTTATGCTCATTTTCATTTATTAATTAAGTTGGTTCCATAGTGGTATCAATCATTCTGCGTAGCCGAATTGTACATGCTTGTATTCTCAGTCTGTACAATTATGTTCATAGTCGGTGACTAAGTAGGTTAAAGGTGATGTCAGTATATTGTCAAGCTTTGCCATATGCATGACCTCTCCCCTGCCCCTTATCTGTGATTGGCGGTTTCCCTCCATGAGGTAGGCTCTTAACCACACTCCCTTGGGCAGCCCACTGCCCGTGCAGCCCCCTCGGCTAAGGACCCCAAGGCAAAGGGCACCTGCCAAAGAAGCAGCTCCAGACCGCGTTTGCTGTGTTCGCATGAGAAGCCAGTAGCCAATCATCAACCAGCAGCGACTGACAAGATAAGTGTGGTCTGGGTGGGGAGTACAGCAATCGTTTTATTCCAAAAAGCCCTGCCTCTTCTTATTACTACACAACCTAAGCATACCAAAATCAGCCAGCTAGTAAAGAATACCCCTTCACTAGTATTTAAGAAAAGCTCAGTGGTGTTATTCAATGTTGTGTCCCATACTTGGGCGTTCTCCATCTATTCAGATACCTCAAATCTAGGTGTTTGCACTTCTGCTGTGCCTCCGATTTAGGCATTCACATTCTGTCCTGGTGAAGTTTAGCCATGCGTCACTCTCCAATAGAAAAATTGTGAAGATTAGCATTGCGTCACTTCTAGACAGAATTGTGAAGACTAGCATTGCGTCCTTTCTAGACGGAATTGTGAAGACTAGCATTGCGTCCCTTCTAGACGGAATTGTGAAGACTAGCATTGCGTCCCTTCTAGACGGAATTGTGAAGACTAGCATTGCGTCCCTTCTAGACGGAATTGTGAAGACTAGCATTGCGTCGCATCTAGACAGAATTGTGAAGATTAGCATTGCCTCACATCTAGACAACTGTAATACTAGCTTGCGTCGCATCTAGACAGAATTGTGAAGATTAGGACTGAACATAGTGACCAGCAATTACTGACCCCCATTAGGCTGTCTGACCCTATCATATCTCCTGTCTCCAATAGCATTTCGCCTGATTTTTGTAAGATTGTGCCAGATTGAAAGACCCATTTAGGCGTTTTTCTCCCATTATCCAGGTGTCCCAAACTTAGGTGCTACTGTATTTGATTGCTGAAAGGCCCATTAGGTGTTTCTCCCAATTTCCAGGTGCCCCAAACCCAGGTGCTACTGTATTTGATTGCCGAAAGACCCATTATGTGTTTCTCCCATTAGGTGCTACTGTATTTGAGTGTCTGAAGAACCCATTAGGCGTTTTCTCCCCTTATACAGGTGTCCCAAACCCAGCTTCACTGCCTACAAATCTAGGTGCCAGTCTATTTAGTGTCTACTGCTGTACCCCAGTAAAGTGTCTCTCCCACCACCCAGCTGTTGCCAAATCCAGATGCCACTGCATTCAACCATTCATTGTTACCCCCATCAGAAAATCCAGATTCTAAAGCGCCTTGCTTCCAACTGTAGTACCCTTTGTTAGTCATGCCCCCTCTCCCTTTGCTCTCGCAAAGGCACTGCACAACAAACTTTCGTTCTCACAGTTGTCCTCCCTCCAGAACTCGCCTGCTGCTCAGACCTTCGCTCCAGAGAGACCACGAATAACGAGACCATGCCGTCCACATTGGACAAAGAAAAAGAATGCTGCAGCCAAACTACATCAATGCATACGGTACATATACCTTACATCATGTCTGTGGACACAGGCTGCCGGGCACGGCCATCCATCCATGCACCATACAATGCTGCTATGACTAGGCCATTCCGGTCTGGCAGCGCACATAGCCGTCCACACTGAAACCCCTGACGTAGCTCAACACCTGCCACTAGCATACAGCGAGTACCAACGAAAATAAATTCGGTATAGCTGGGCACACATCGAATCTTCAGCATTAACAATCTATCCTAAGCCACCAACGGCGCCCACCCACGTGCCTGACCTCTGGGCTGCTTACTGGATCCTAGCCAGCTACCCAAGTCAGCGAAAATGCACACAAGCATCTCTTAATCTAAACTATTAGAACCTCCTACACATTGACTGCAGTCACAGCGGGAGTTCCAACCACAAAGCGCAATGAGGCCATACAAATGGGGAAAGAGCACTATATAAATAACGAATACAATTTGCTACATTACGTCACATACGTCTATTGTTACTCTGTAACATGTTTCTTTATGGGTCCAAAATTACAGTAGACCACATCTACAGAAATGGCATTGTAACTTCACCAATGGCATTTCTAACATAGTAAATATAAATGTAACAGTGCAACTTTCCACAATACCCATTACATGCTTGTAATCTGTAATACACATAAATACAGAAAGTCCAGAGATTTATTTTATAAAAAAACTTTATTTAATAAATATTAGACTTAATCATAAATACTTAAAAAAAAAAAAAAAGAAACCTTCAAATCCATACAGGAGGAAAATGATGAAAAAAAATCCCATAAATGCAGACCGTTGTGACAATCTCCCATATACTCAATTACAAATATTTACCATCCAACAATTGATGACAATTAAGAACATATAACAATTCCCAAAAATCACTGCATAGTTGGTGGACCTAAAGATTCTAAGCTGATATCAATCTTGAATGAAAGAGGAAAACACTGTATGAGAAATGAGGGTAGGCATATTGATCACCCCTAAAGTGCACTAAACATTGCACTCGCCATTATATGACTGCATTCGTGTAAACGGTCAACATCATTGGCATTTGCTAATGCTGGGATTTCCAATCACTAGTAGTGGTGTTCTCTAAGAGACCTCAAAGTTTGAACCACATTAATCCCAATGATCTTGGCGGTATAATCACTTACCTAGTAACATAGCCCCCTAAGATCCATTAAAAATGGGCTTCAATATAAATTGCCGCACCACGTATGATAGCAGCGAATGGTAGCATCTGGTCAGCCGAGCACTCAAAAACACACGTTGTCCTGGCCCTTGTGCCTCTCCACGAACGGTGTCTAAAGAAAGACGTTCGGATGTGCGCAATGGCATTTCAAGTCCCGTGATTCGTCGGCCATTCGCTACCGACACAAGATGGGTATAAGGTCTCCAGTTGCGCACAAGTTACAACAGCCATCTTAGCGTATAAAAACGTTGAAAAGGTAGCTTGCAAATTCAGTAAGGAGCAACTCTGGATTTTTAATTTGAAGACACTTTAACAAGGCTTAAATTCCATGGAGGAATGGTATTTTGCTACGTAAATCTTTGACAGCAAGCCTGTTTTTTGTGCATTCTGTTGATGGCGTAATAATAATCAACTATGAAACAGTGCTATTGTTGGAATCGGTTTATACCGCTAATTACTTTATTTGTTATTCACAGTAATTAGTTATTGACTCCATTGATATCTTGGATAGATTTTATGCGGCGAGTTGACGGTCGTAACTTGTGTGCAACTGGAGACTCTATACCCGTCTTATGTCTAAAATGGCAACGCAATAGGTGTAATGTTTGTAAGAAGAATAATACAAACGTTTACCATTTTGTGTTCAGAATAGAATTGCGTAGGTAGCATTGATGATTATATCCCAAACCCTGCAGAAAGATGCAACTCTTATGGCAGCATTTCAGTGCCGATTTTGGGACTTGCAGATTGAGTGCAACATTCATGCGATGGAATAATCTGCACCACATCTAGTAAATGCAAGAAATTGCACTTTCAGTTCCAACTTTTAAGACGCGTATTACCTTATCTTAATATGCCACACAAACGGTCACCTGGGCCATCCATAGTCCTGGCCCCAGGTACTGAAACAGCGTCTGTTTGGTCTCCCCAAAACCCAGGTCCGTTTTATCCAACTAATCCAGAATCCAGTAGCTAGGATGATCCTGGGCTCGAAACCTGGGAACAACTTGACTTCAGCCCTAAAATGTCCCCCACAAGCAAATGATCTTAACATTTCTGTGTATCATCCACTATGCTCTCTGAAAAATGTCTTGCCGTAGCTACGCCAGAAGATGTAGCCGTACCTCCCCACCATAAGCCTCACATCTGCCAGTGCCATGATAATCGCACGCTACACCTACAAAAAAAGAAAGGGGCAGAACCCTGGTTTACAGTAGAGCCACCCTGTTGAATTATACCACCACCTTCCCATCCGCAGAAAGAGGAAAATCTGGTCATATTCAGGAAACTGCTGCAAACCTTGTTCTTCAGGCAAGGCTCTGGCAACGAGAGATGAATTAAACCCCTGACCCCCACCCCCCACACACCATGGACAGAGGATCATCTTCTTCAATTCAGAACCTGCTGAAAACCTAGCTCTCTTAGCGGGCATTGGCGGTAGAATGCGCCTCAGCAAGCAGCAGGACTTTACACACTCCGTCTTCAGGTCTGTGACAAATTCACAGTGCCATCATCCCATCCAACCCATGGTCTACCTGAGAGTAGGATTGTCAAGGCTAGCCCTGATCAATTTCCGAACTCCCTGAAAAAGCAACTACCAGTTCCCAAAGAAACAGGGTATTTGGGACTGCATCTCCCAAGATATGTCAAGTTCAGAACTTCAAAACTGAATCAGATCCTTAATGTTTATCAGGGATTTAGAAAAGGATATGCTATGTGAGAACACTAGCACATCCAGAGAGACCTCTTATCAACAGGTGCAGATCCTTGAAGGGGAATAAACACACCCCAAAACCCCCTCTCAGCAGCAGTGCTTGTGATGAACAGTTTTCTCCCTCCCCTGCAGCATTTAATTAGACAAAATACAATCTTGCACAAGTGGGAACATCTAGATGTTTTCCTGTCCCTTGTGCTGGCCTTTCAACCCCAGAAACCTGCAAAATAAACTGTGCAGAGGTACAGCTAGGAGGCAGAGCAGCAGGCAAACACCAGCTCCTGTACAGGACACAAATTAAGAAATCCAGAATGGCGACCAGCCTTTTAAAGACTTCCTCCCCTGGCTTGGCATAGGAAGACCATTAACCTTCCCACCCAATAAATAAATAAACCACATCAACGGGTCATGTTCCTGCAGCAACAACCAGAGTCTTTCGTTGTTAGTTCAGGAGGCTGCAACAATCTAGTCCATGTACAGAGGTTAAACCCTGCTGGGCGAGCCAATGCCAGTCTCACATCCCCCATGTCGGGTCAAGTGCCTCAGGCGCTGTGGGCGAAAAAACATATGCTCTGTGTCTCGGATGAAATCTAGAAATCTAGAAAGGGGGCCCAGGTCCTGGAAAATGTGGGTAGTTATCCAGGGCAAGTGCAGTTAGCTTCGCAATAGCTAATGGCTCCCAAACGTTCACCCATCAATATGAGGTAAAGGGTCTTTTGGGGTTTTCCATGCCCATGCCCGGTTTATCCTTGCAGTCATCGGAAGGTGGGATATGAGCTCTGCTCATCCCCTGCAGAGTCCCCTAATAATAATGTCAGTGGGCACATGGGAAGAAAGCAGCCAGTAATTTCTCTGATTTGTGAGTGAATCTCCTGCCAGTAGTTTAGCATGATCGGGCAGTGCCGCCACATGTGTGCGAAGTCCCCTAGTTGCCCACAACCATGCCAGCACCTGTCTGATTGATCGAGTGAATTGCGTGCAGTCTTTGTGGCGTCATGTACCACCTGCAACAGATCTTGAGGGCCTTCTCTTTCATTACGGATCACCGGCAGCTTTTATGAGCCCTAGCCCAAATCCTTGACCATGATTCCTCTGAAATCTCAATTTTTAACTCCCTTTCCTACTGCACTATATATAGGAGCTTTTCTCTCCGGGAGGGTGTTCTATAATAAGCGGTAGCAGGTGGAGACCTTGCCTGAATCCTGCCCCTCTAACATTTTGAGCTCCATCCCTGTAGGGAGGGTGGCAACTCGCTAGTTTAACCATTTTGTGGGAAACCCAATTTTTTATTTGGGCATAACTGTTCAGATTCAGCCAGTTGGAATTTTACTTTCTGTAAATGTGAGCGGTGCATCATCTTTGTACAAATCCCTCAGTCTCAGCATGCCCTGCTTCTCCCACTGTGCAATCGCCCTGTTATTCATGACCGGCGTAAAAGATAGATTACCAAGGATCAGGGAAGAGTAGGCCCAACCCCTTCCGAAACCCTCTCTGGGCACAAACTTTATCCCAGTGTTGTATTGTAATGCAAGTTGAAATGGGGGGGGTTTTGATGCTGGCGTCTACCTTCCCTAGGAAGGAAAGGAAGATGTGCTAATCAGCAGGGTGTGCAGGCCTGCTCTATATCCTTCCATTTCCGAGCCCTGTCTTCAAGAGCCCAATCTAGAATCTGGGAAATCTGAGCCGCCCGGAAATACCTCTTGATAGATGGGACCCCAAATCGACCCATGCCCCTGGACCGAGTTAGAAACCTTGAAGACATTCTAGTGGGTTTGCAATGCCAAATTAACTGCCCCACCGCTTTTTGCATATCGAATAGATCTTTCTCTGGGATACTAAGTGGCAGGGCCTGAAAGATACAAAGGAGTTTCGGTAGCAGGGACATCTCAACTTCGTTCAACCGACCAAGCCATGAGATCTCCTGCATGTCTCACCTCTTTAACATCTCTGGCTTCCTTCCACACCAGGCGAATGTTGGTTTCGAGAGGGACTTGTACTGAGGTGATGCTAACTCTCAGGAATGTGATTTCTTTGTCAGCCCAGCGTAAAGGGAAGGACTCCCTCAGGGTGTTTACTACCTCGGGAGGCTCTGTAATAGCCCCACAAATTTATTGTAAACCCTGATACAATAGCAAATTGATCCGGTAGGTCCAGCAGGACTGTTTGGGAGGTTAGCGGGTCTTGGAGAAAGCACAAGACATCATCTGCGTACAGTGCCACTTTGTGTGTGAACCCTCGGGATGGAGGCGAATCCTCTGAGCCAATGGCTCAATCGTTGGCGCAAATACTAGGGGGTCAGGGGGCAACCTGTCTGGTGCCCCTGTCAAATGGAAGCTGCGGGGACCATTGGGCATTCACCTTGATATGCATGGACGGGACTTGAAAGTTCGCCATGACTAGTTTTGAAAACAGTGTGCCTTGTGCCCAAGCCATAAGCCGATAATAACAATTCCAAGAAGCCCCAGGACATACTGTCAAACGCACAATGTGTGTCCGAGAGCAGGGACAAGCCCCCTGGGGCGTAAGGGGCTAAGGCGATTAGATTTACAACCTGCTTAATATTATCGTAGGTTCCCCTACATTCAATGAACCCGGTCTGATGGGTCTCTATTATGTGCAGGAGAACTACACCCAGACAGGAGGTAAGTATATTACTAAATAGCTTGGCATCAGTGTTTTAGAGAGCAATGGGCCGATGGGACGAGCATCTCTCGTGGTCTTTGCCCGGCTTAACTACAGGAGTAGTGGCAGATTCCACCATAGTCAGTGATTTTGCCGGAGGTTAGAAACGAGTTAAAGAGCTGGTTAAGTTTGGGTCCACGGCAGCCGAAAACACCTTGTACACCCAGGGCTTTGCCTACTGGTAGAGCGCTAATTGCCTGAGCGATTTTCTTTTTTTTTTTTTTTTTTTTTTTTTTTTGTCTGACTCAAGTAGATTCTGCATCTCTGATGGGATATGAGGTAACTGGGAACGAGCAATAAAATCCTGTGTCTGGGTATGGTTCTCTTGGTTTGCCAACGGAATGGAAGAACTCCACCATAATGCTCAGCTTCCCTGTCTGTGACCTCCCGCCTCCCAAGACGCCAATGTAATTACGCAAGACTGCCTTTTTCAGCTTGGCGACCAATAGTCTGTTGGCCTTGTTTCCTTTAGTGTAATAGTGCGGCTTTGTCCACACGCTTGAGCGAGCCGCCTTCCCCATGATGTGAGAATCCAAGGCTTGCTTGGCCACCCGAGGATCACGAAGAGGGCGCCAAGAGCACGTTTGTGCATGCTCCCGCTCTCTGTGGCAGACTGTTTTCTAATTGGGATTGATCAGTATCCTTGCCCGCCGCCAAGCTGCAGACTGCTCGATTATAGCTCCTCGGATCAATGCCTCTCACATGTCCAAGATAGTTCTAAAGTCGGGATTCCAGTATCCTTCTCTTTGAAGTAATTCGATATTGCTTCCACTATGTGCGCTCTTGCTGCGGCATGCCATAAGAGAACATCATTGGTCCTCCAAGGTGGTTTGATTTGGGGAGATGGTAGGGCCAAGTCAAGAGTAAGTTTAAGGGGTTCATGATCTGACAGCGCCTTCGAGTGTATATCTATTCCAACCAACGCAGGGACCAGTGTGTTGATGATCCGGAACATATTTAACCTCGAGAACCCGTAGTGTGCACCGCCAAAAGAAAGGTGTATTCTCTCTCTCCCCCAGGTGGCAGAATTGCCATGCTTCTATTAGTCAGTGTTCCCTTAAGAGAGTAGTCGTGGCTAAAATTATTTTTGTCATTGGAGGTGGGAGCCAATGATTTATCCATTGTTCAATCCACCACATAATTGAAGTCCCCTCCGATGATTAGTTCCCCATCTGCAAAACTACCCAGTGCCCTTGAGAAAAATGATATAAACCCATCTTGCTTGTCATTAGGACCATACAGGGAAGACCATGTGAATGCACATCCCAACAATAATGCAGTGATTAACAGGTATCTCCAATCGCCATCTCATCACACCTTCAGGGTTGTGCCCTTATGAATCATGATGGCGACTTCACGTTTTTAAGGCCAGTAGAGTCAAAATATGCCTCGAGGTATGATTTCCCAACAAGACTGGCTTCATCCACTGACAAAAGATGGGTCTCCTGGAGAAAGACCAGGGTTGCATCAAGTTCTGCTAGTCTATGAAGTAGGGCCCTGCGCTTGATCGGGGAGTTGGCCCCCCTGTACATTTAGGGTTATACAGGTTAAGTCGTTAGTCAAAATCATGCGTCCCTTGGGCATGGCCTGAGAACCAAACCCACCAAAGGCGGAGTAGAGGAGACACCGGCAGGCTCTCTTCTTCGAGAAGCAAACTAACTCAGTTTTCTGGTGAAAAGAAAAACGTAACCCCACAGATAACGAAAATATAAAACCATAACCCAACAAGTTAATTTTGAAGTTGACAAGTAAGGAATAAACGGGCGCCAATCACTCCAAGCACCAAGCATCAAATCCCCCCACCCCTCCTTCCTAACTGCATCAAACAAATGAACGCATAACAATGCATTTTAACCCTCAAGCCCAACTTCCATACCTCTGATAACCAAGGCTCCATCCCTTCTGGAATTTATTAAATGCCACGCTAGAAATCGGATCAGGCAATTCACACTGGGTCAACCGGCAAGGGCTCAATGCCCGACTCCAAAGGCTTCTTCAGTGCATCGCATTTTCACCGGGGCCTTCTGGACTTATCTCGAGCATCAGTTTCCATGTAGATACCCGCTTAAGTACCAATGCCCTTCCCCCGAAGCTCCGATAAGGGTTCCATTAGATCTGATGCCTCCTCCTCTGAGCTGATTGCGTAATGTCAGTTCTGGTATTCAAACAAAAGCTTACATGGGAACCCCGATCTATAGCGGCTCTGTCTCTACTGCAGCCACGATGACACGACTTGTAGCTTCCTCCTGTTGGCCAGAGTGCATGGTGAGAGATATTGGAACGACAAAAGCTGGGACACCGGAATTCCACCGGCTCCTTCTTTCCGGCAGCCGCCATGATTGCCTCCTTTTGCTGAAGTAGTGGACCCTCGAGAGCACCTCTGGGACCAGATTGCAATGCTGCTGAGCTGAAGAAAAGACCCGGTGCGTTCTATCGAGTGTGACCAGTCTGATATTGTTCCTGCAAGATCGATTTTCTAGGTCTTCCTGCTTGGTCCAGATTAACTCCAGCTGTTCTATTCCTATCACTCTATTGGCCAGTTCTGCATGGTCGTGGGCTTAGTCACACACTTTGGCTTCCATCTCCCTGTCCCGGGAGTCCAGTCCTGATAAGTGGGAGTCAAGCTCCGTAATTGACTTCATCACCGCTTCCTTAGTGGACTTCGTTTCGGTCATGCCCTCTTGTCTCCAGGTGGAGAACGTGTCCATGAGCTCCTGTTTTGTGAAGGATGAATGTGCGTGGGCCATCGTTTGGGGAGCAGAGTGGGCAACCGCTCTAACTGCCTGCTTCCTCTTACCATCCTGCATAGTCAGGAGAGTCTTCATGTCCCCCTGCTTGGGTCTTCTTCGGATTTGGACATTTCAGGTAAGGCCACGCTCACGCAGTCTCCTCGTCGTTGTCGGAGCACAAGGCAGCGGAGGAGATCCGGTGCAATGTAGGCCCAATAGCAGGCCCCCAACCCTGACCCCCACCAGCTACCAGGGAGCGAGACGCCACCTTTTCTCAATGCAGCCACGATTTCAGAGGGTGGCCACCCAGTTCTTAGGCAGCAGGACCACCCCAGAAGCCCAGCAGTGTAGACTTGGCCACCGCAGGGTGGAAGGCTTATCAAGTTTAGGATCCGATTGCACGCAGGGCCCAGAACGGCAATGTGTTTAGCCCTCAGAGCAGGGCCACGCAAGCTAATGAAAGGCTTCTGGGGCCCCTGGGTGTGCTAACAATGAGTACCTGTGGAGTCAGACCAGGGACATAGTGGTGGTACTCATGTCGTTTTAAGAGTTCCAGTATGTGCTGAGGGCTCCTGCACGCGCCAAACCCTGCGGCCCAGCTCCACAGGTTCCCCCTCACACTGAGCTTCGGCACACCACCTAATCTCTTTCAGGCCAGCCGATACAGCACGTAGCCAGCGCTAGTCAACCTCCAACTCCGATCCGCAGTGGGAAAGCTGGAGACCACGGTTTATTTTATGTGTAGGGCGTCCAAGCCCTCAGGCATCAGGGCGCCAAAACATTTACACAAAAGAGATGACCATCAAGTGACGAGACAGAGGAACAGGAGCGTAAGTAGAGGAGAGTAAATTACTCGGAGGAGGGTTTTTAGGGACTTTCTAAAAGTCCCCAGAACGTGTTCCATTCTCAGCGTATTGGGAAGTGAGTTCCAGAAAGCAGCATTTTTACTGGAAAGGATTTTACCAATCCCTTTGCGCATTTGTAGTCTGGGCAAGTGATCTGCTTTTTGTTAGTGGAACGAAGAATTCTAGGTGGATGATATTGTGGAATTTATTATGTTTTTAAATATGCTGGGGCTTGTCCAAAAATAAATTTATGGACCACAGTTCCCACTTTGAAATTGATTCTTTCCTTAATGGAGAGCCAATGAAGGTTTTGTCTGTGTTTTAAGATATTTTCACGTCTGGGGACACTTTTGACGATGCGTACTGTATAATTTTGTAATACTTGCCATTTTTTAAGCTCCAATCAGTAGGGAGCTACAATAGTTGAGCCTTCAGATGATGATAGCTCGGGCAATAGTAGCACTGTTACACAGGGATGTAAAGGGGAATATTTCTAAGGAGATAAAGATGGTAATTACAATTTTGACTCCACTGGTTGACATGTGCCTCTGAGTTCAGTGTTGCCTCCAACTGGATACCCAGTGTTTTCACCTTAGTTTGGACCAGGATGAGGTTATCTCCGATTCAAAAGCACATAAAGGCAGGGCTCAATTTTGCCCAGTCCTGTCTTGAACCAAAGAGGAGGATCTCAGGTGTGTTATCATTCAAGCAGAGCTAATTGGCAGACATCCAAAGCTCTATCTGATGGTAAAGGTTAGTGACAGTCTTATTGTCGGATGGTCCCCGGTGGATTCTAAGACTAACTGGGTGTCATCCGCATAGTTGGTAAAAAATAGACCCAGATCGTCTAGTAGGGAACAGAGATGCCTAGTATATAGATTAAACAAAATGGGTGATACACTGGCCCATTGAGGGACTCCACAATAGATCGGGGCCATTGGAGAGCAGGCCAATCCCCACTGAATTTTAGATTTTACGGTCAGATAAGAAAGACTGAAACCAATTGACCGCCCCCTCGGAGCAATGTGACGTAGGTAGTGTAGGAGGCTTTCGTGGTCCATCCAATTGAATGCCCTGATAAATCCAAGCGAACCAACAGCCCTGCTTTGCCCTTTTCGATGATTCCCAACATATGTGACTGCAGGTCTAGTAATGCTGTCTCTGTACTATAGAGGGGTCGAAAGCTGGAATGTCTGTCGTGGAGGATAGTTTCCACAAAGGTTTGAAATTGAACACAGACAAGTATATTGAGCACCTTGAGGAGAAAGTGGCAATTTGTTATGGGCCTAAGGTTGCCAGGGTCCTTTGGGTTTAGATTAGGCTTTTTTATCAATGAAGTAACCAAAACAGTTTTAATTGACCTGGGAATACTGCTGTGTCTAAAAGATGCATTAACAAATATAGTCGAATGGAGCAAATAGGTCTTTACTTTCCAAAATGAACTTGGGCGGAAGAATATTTTCCGAGCAGGAAGTTGGATGCATAGTGGATAGGAGTTTCAGCATATAGGGAACTGTTATTGGTCAAAAGGCAAAAAGAGCGGGTTTTTCATGTTTAATTTCTTAGAACTGAAGCTCATTTGAATTGGCAGCATTAGGCAGTGCCTCTTCAATTTTCTCTCTGGCCTTTAATATTTTAGCTTCTAATGCTTTTTGTACTGCTATGGCCACACATCCTGAGTGGAAGGGACGAATGGGGTTTGGAGAGCCTTGGGTTTTTCAAGAAGTTTGAGGATCTCAATTTTTTTGGGCAGTTGGAAGCTTGGCTTATTTTGAGGTTGTAGTTATCCTTTTTGGTTTCAATGATTTAGTTTTTATATGTTTTTATCTACTTCCCTCTAGGCCTTTTTGTTTTCTTCAGTTTGATGCTTTAGCCACCGTAGTGCCAGTTTATTTTTTTCCTTTTTTAACGTTGTGAGGTGGGGGGTGAACCGTTTTTAGGTGTCCAGTGTTATCGCTTACAGTTTTAATCGAAGAGGGGCCCTCTCGTCTAGCATCTTCAAAAAGGTGTCTGAGAAGGACGAAACCAGGTGCTCGGTGGAGTCCCTACTCGAGGTCTCAGTCATAACTGTAGTGAGACATGAGGATAAATCCCGGATTTGTATCCTATTAAAGTTACGGTAAGTGATTACTTTTGAGGGGTTGTAGGATTTAACAGCCTCTGGGAGATGGAGGTGAAAATCGACAATATATTGATCCGACCAAATACACGGACGGGTTTTATCAATGTAGGTTGGAATGTCTTTGGAAATCACCCAGTCCAACTTGTGATTTATTTATTTTATTTTTTTGGGTTGTTTAAGGTTCCCTCAAGTTCAGTAGCTGAATTGTCTGTCTTTTCACCCATCCAATAATTCATGTTACCCAAGAGGAGAGAAGCTCGATATCAGCCCGCAAAGGGAGCCTAGGATCTGGGAGATTTCATCTGTAAAGTCTGGCATGGCTGATGGAGGACGATGAGTAAGAACAAAATGTACACATTTGTTAGGCTTTGGGGTCATCTTTACGTGTAAGATCTCGCAGCCCTGACAGGAGAATGGGGGGGCAAAAAGCCCCAGTTCAGATACTAGCCGCTCCTCCTCTGTGGCCCTGCTCTCTGTTTTTACAGAAAATGGGGAAGCCTGGGGGAACATCAAGGTTAATAGATGGTCCACTAGAATCTCTAATCCAGGTCTCCATAAGGAACAAAATGTCAAGTTGACTGTTGCAGTGGTGCAATCTGAATCCCGCAGCAGGAAGATGTTCAGGACCACACCACTGGGCTCCCGGCAGGGGCAGCCAGATGTCCTTGTGGAGCAGAAAGACCCCTCTGGTGGTCCCCAGCGCAGCCCCTCCTGGGGTTGGCTAGCGGTCCTCACCCACCCCGCCACTGTATCATTGTTGGGGTGCGTGGGAGCCGCTAGGCTTTCGTTGAGGACCGACCTTGTGCCCCATCTGCAGGTAGCTTTCTTCGGCACTGGCCTCAAGTGGTCGGGCCTCCTCACGATCCATTGGGGGTCAGGGGAACAGCTAAGGCCTGCACAAGCCCAGCACAAGCCCAGCAGGGCTCAACTGTCAAATTCCACTTGGGAGGTCAGACACTGCCATCTTTCCAAACAGCGGGGCCGCCACCACGCTGATAGGAGAGTCTCTGTGGAGCTCAGGACTTCAGGGCTGCAAAGAGGAGCAGGGTGGACTCCAGGTAATTCCACGCAGTCTGGAAGTGGTAAGTGTCCAAAATTATTTCAAAGTAGGCATTATTAGGGGATTACTGGCGCCTCAAGACGAAGCCTACAGCATCTGTTGTCGCCTGATCATGCCCCTGTATTCTCCCCCTTCTATTGAAGACCTCCTGATACCTTAGTTCTTGATGGCTTGTTGTCACTACACAAATTCCTCCTATTGTAAAATTCAGGAACCTCTTTCTTTAAATCCTTCTACACAAAATTCGATTCATCCCTCAAGCATAGACAATACACACATAACATCCTGTTTCTGATGTTTTCCTAAGTAAAACTCCTAAACAACATCCATTTAGAAATCCCATCATTTCTAGGGATTTAAACTACTATAAAGCCTCAAGTACTGAGACGAGTAAGAGGATTAGAGTTAATGCAGATTGAAAGTAGCCCAAAGCTGAACATGCAGACTAGTTGTTTTGATAAATCACGAGTACGTGGGACATTTCAAAATGGTGTCCGCACTCCAGATGCAGGCATAGCCAGAGAAGTAGGCAGAGCCGGAGAAGGAGACTGAATGGGAGTGTACTGTGCTGGAAGAGATCGAGTGAACCGGCACATCCAGACAGCAGTTCACAATCGCAAGAGTCTCTTACCGTTGTGGCGTGAAGGAGGGAGAGACGCAGCGGGCACCTTTTGGGGGACCGTCGGATCACTGGCAGCAGCAGCAGAGCTACCGCAGATATGGTTGTGCTGAAAAGCAGTGTTGCAAAATTCAGGTCTGGAGAGACGTCAGCAGGTGAGCACAGAGCTGCAGGAACCGCTGGAGGAAGGTCTGCAGTGCGAAGGAGGCCACCCCAGAAAGGAACCTTCGTTTTGCAGGTTGGAAACACTACCAGCTAATGGTGAGGCTGCCCAGCATGTAAGCAAATGCATGAAATAAAAATATTTGAATAACAACCAGATAAAATACAAAGACAAAACTTGAACAAGTCCCCATATATGAGATGTCAACGATGGGTAACGTTGGGACAAGTATTACCTCAATTAAATAAATAGAAACACAGTGAAGTGATATAACTGTGGTATATTAAGACAGTGAGACTGATGAGAAGTCCTGGCGAAAGGAACAGATAAGGCAGTGCACATTTGATGAGAAGATACCTGGCACGAGAGTACACCTGGGACCTGAAGAACCCACTAAAGGTTTCCTGGCAGGGGAGTATACCTGGAGGTCCATTGAAGTCATAAGAAAGAAACATATTTATTTTGTAAACACCCTGACAGAATAGTATACCAGGAAATCTAGGAACTACCTGGAAGAGCTCTTGTTGAATAGATGTACAGATGTACATCATGCACAGATGAACAAGCCTCTAGAACATTCCTCACCTTATTTACTTTGAAAGGGACGAAAATGCATAATGAATCTCTCGATTAAAGCTCGAGACTTGAACAGCTCTACCAAGATGGCAGATGCTGAGGGAGACATTTTATGGGCGAGCACTGTGCACAGGAAGCATGCATGCTTCAGCCCTTCCCCGTGCACCAGTGTATGCCAAACATGTGCGAGTGCTGCTTTTCAGTTAGCCACATCTACTGAATGGGCTCCTTAGTCGACAGCATAAACTGCAAGTACATTGAGCGGACACCAAGAAGTAGAGGTTGGGGCCTGTCTCGGCCATTAAATAAAGTTGGCATGTGAAGTTCACTTACCGAAGAAAAGCAACAATCCCATCTTACTAAGTGTGCAAAAGTGTCCGGAGAGGGTAGCCGCTAACCAATGTAGGCACTATCCTTCAGAACAGGGCTGCAAGACTTGTCCTTGGCCTCAAGCCCAGGGACCGTATCTCTCCAGGACTGAAATCTCTGCACTGGCTCCCAGTGGCTGTGAGGGTTAAGTTCAAAACCATTTGCATTGTCCACAAGGCCTTCTGGGGCCTCAATACCTTCAACGCGCTCTTCCTAAATATCTTGCTTCTCCCGCTCTTCGCTCATCCGCCTCCAACTCCCCCAGGGTCAGTCGCTTCTCCAAGCAACAAGTTGGTGGTAGATCGTTCTTTGGCTGGGGCCTCCCTCTGGAACAGCCTCCCTGAAACTTGAGGAGAACCATCTCCGGTTCCGGAAGCACCTCAAAACCTTTCTCTTTGCTTCTGGTTTTTCTCCTCTTCTCCCCTGCTGACCTCCTGGCTGAAACTTCACTGGTTACCTGGCCACCCTCTGATCTCAGGGCCCAGGACCCTCCCCCGCCAGTCACACACACCTGCAGTGCCTGCCTGGCAATCCCCGCACTTGGACTGTTTCTGTATCCCTACAGTCCCACTCCTAGCACTTGACACCTAATGTCTGCACTTCCCTTTGCACTTGACAACTGCTGGCCATTACTTTTACTTATTGTTGTTATTCTATTCCCATGTACTGCACTTTCCTGTTCCCTCCTCCCGCACTTTCCTCTATCTATCTTATCTATCTATCTTCTCTCTATCTATCTATTCTGGTTTTTATATAGCGCCCTATCGCCCATAGGCCTCAGAGCACTCACAACAGAGACAGAAACAACGTAAAAAACAAGAATACAAAGAGAACAAGATAGATATTCTATTAGACTTCTCCTTCGTCGAACAGATAGGTTTTAAGCATTTTCTTAAAGATGGTAAGAGATGTGCTGTTTTTTATGGGAAATGGCATAGCATTCCAAATCATCGGAGCCCAGTGAGTTAAGTTTGTGCCACCAACTCTTTCCAAGGTTTTCTGTGGTTGTTGCAGATTATTTTTTCCATTAGATCAGAGAGTTCTTTGAGCCGGGGCCTTAATTAGTCTTAGTGCGATAATTAGAGCGATGGCTGTCTGACATTGGAAGGTCATAACTGTGTATTTGAATTTTATTCGCTGTTGAACTGGTTGCCAGTGAAGTTTTTTTCTGGCAATTGATGTTTTCTCCCGCCGGCTGAAGCCCCAGACCGCCCTAACTACACCATTCTAAATGGTCTGCTATCTATTGATGTTAGCCTTAGAGGTACCCATCAAGAGTAGTCCAGTTTGGAGTTAATTATAGCTTCTGCAATCGGCGCAAGATTTTGTTGTGATAGATATGGTCGAATTTGCCAAATGAGATTGAAGTAAAAGGCGCATGTGGATTTAAGATAGGAGAGTGGTCTCTTATACGAGAAATGCAAGTCCATAAAAATGCCCAAGGTCTTAACATGCTTAGATACTTCGATGAAGCTATTGTTTCTTGATTATTTTTTTTTGTATTGATGATCTAGTTTCCCTATTTATTTAGGTGTGCCAAGAATTAAGAGTTCTGTTTTTGCCTCATTAAGGGCCAAAGAGTTGTTTGCCATCCACTCTTGGATAGCATTGAACACTTCGTTTATACTTATGACGTCCTTTTCATAGGAACCTGACAATGCAAAGACTAGCTGGGTATCCTCAGCGTAATTTGTGAATTGAACACCCAAGTCTTTAAGCATATCGCATAGGAGTTTTGAGAAAATGTTAAAGAGCAGAGGCGACAGGCATGAACCCTGCGGTACACCACAGGTCAGTGTTTTTAGGGAGCTGAAATTGCCCTTTACGACTGCGGCCATTCTTGGACCTAGGAAAGATTTAAACCAATTTATTGCTGGGGGTTTGGGGGGGATCTTCCAATGGATTTCAATCTCTCGGGCTGAAGAGATCCTGGTCTATAAGATCAAAAGCTGAGGAAAGGTCTCGTAGCATAAGTGGGGCAGTGTTTCCTTTCTCAACAGTACTAGCAATGTTGGCCTAGAGACCCAGAAGCGCAATCTCTGTTCTGTGTTTTGCTCTAAAGCCGGATTGCTCATTAGCCATGAATTTGTTGGTATCTATGAACTTCTGGTATTGTATGTAGGCAATCCTAGCGATAATTTTAAGCAGGAATGGCACGTTTGTTATGGGCCTGAAGTTGCCTAGTATAGAAGGATCCAGGTTTTCCTTTTTTTATAAGCGGAGTAATCAATGCTTCCTTAAGATCAGCAGGAACATAGGCTTCTTCAAAAGAGTGATTTACAAATTGCGCAAACCCATGGTGTCTGTAATCTTTCACTAGCTTGGCAGGGGAAATGTCCCCCTGACCGGAAGATGGCCTCAACTTATGAATCCCCCTATCCCCATCCCATGCACTTGCGTGATCTGAATGATACCTGGCCTAGTAGGATCGTTGTCTGTCCTCCCTTTGTTCCCCCTCCCTTGTCTCGTCGCGCCTTGAAACACTTGTGTATAGGCGCGTTATAAATGCCATATCATATCATGTACCAGACATCTGAAGTTGAACAAAGATATTTCTTTGTATTGGGACAATTTACCTGGCAGAAGGGTACACCAGGGAATTTGAGGAGCCCACAAGAGGATTCCTTATAAAGAGACAATTTAAGTGAACCTCAAAAGCAGCTAAAGCAAACCTTGTATGTAATTTCCATCTGAAGATCCTTTTGTGAACCCAGTATAAAGAGCTAAATGTTATGGCACATATTGTTTATAAGAACTTTCTAAACCTGGAATAAAGCATCAAACTGCTGTTTTAAAAGACGCTTTTGCCATCCTACCTAAATATCCAGGGAAAGGGAATAACCCTCTGGATCCAAGGACTTCTCCTTGGAAAAGACTGTTTTTATTGGATTTATTTACTTTGATTTTGAACACTTTTTGCAAAACGTAGATCAGAGACATTTCCTTACACCCTTTTGTTGTTAATTTCTAGTGTGAGGGTCAGATTATAATCTTTTGGACACAAGATCAGTTTATAAGTTTAATGACTCGACACAGACTGATCGTTAGTTTTAGTGTCCTAGGCATGGAAACTCTCATTAGGTTAGAGATAGAGAGGCCTTAATCCAACCCTTTTGTTTTAATAAAGATGTCTGATAATGAGAATATTACAACTTTGTGTCCACCTCTCATTTCTGGCCCCTCGCACCTTTCAATTTGAAAGTTTGCCTCAGCCAAAGGGTGGACGGGGAGGGTTTTAAAACTGAGGGTAAGATCCACATACCGTGTCTGGGAGCTGAGGAGAGGAGTTTGTTGAGAAAGCTAGGGAGAACCATACATGGGGATTTCCTTGAGCTCAGAAAAGGGGTGTGCTTCAGTGAGGTCGGCAAGGGGGGGTGTGGGGGAGAGAGCCAGATGAGCCCCAGAAGAGGGGTGTGCTCCATTGAGTGGAAGAATAGCCCCTTAAACCTCTGAAGAGGGGCGTGCTCCAGAGTCCCTTGAATTCCCTTGAAAGAGGTGTGCTGCATTGGGCTGTTGGGGGGTGGAGGGGGTAGGAGAGTGCCATCAACCAAGAAGGGTTGTGTGCTCCAGAGATGTGGAGGTGAGCCCCTTGAGACCAAAAGGGATTCCTGATCCAAGGAAAAGGGGGGTGACAAGTAGTAAGTGTGACCTTGATCCCTGGAAAAGAGAAGTAAGTAAAGGAAAGAAGGAGCCCCCAAGAAATGGTGAGCTTTTGGGACAAATGGCAAAGGAAGGAAGCCCTAAAATCCCAATAGAGGCAGGAAGACTTCTGGTCCCCAGTAGAAAGGATACGATCTGAACTCTAGACATCACTAAGGAGACCTTTCTGTCTGGAACTTTCTGTATGCCTTTTGAATATCCACCCTACATTTTTCCGTTCTCAAGGACTGTTTCTCTGTTACATCCTTCCTGAAACCGTTTCCATGGAATGTTTTACGTGTCCAAAACAAAACCCTTTAACATTATTACGGTATCAGTAGTTGTGTGTTCCCATGGCCGTTTAACAGGTCACAGACCTTTTGCTTCGCTGTGAACTTTGCTCTTAAGCCCAGACTTGCCACCAGAAGCACTCTGGCCCTCTTGAGTTCCATACACACGCACCTATCCCTGGAAGCACTTCTGGCCCAGTCATAAGCAATACATAATGGAAAGATATGTTCAAACTCAAGAATGTTGTCCATTGTTATGCTTGTATATATGCCTTTCTCTCCAATCCTTCACCTGGACTTGCCAGATCTGAATGATCTCCTCCCCTCCCCGTTCCATTTCTCCTTTGGGTACAACAAAGTGAGCTTGTTTGAGTGAGTACCCTGCAAGTGATCAATGTGTAAATACATACATACATACACAAACACGATCTCCGTTTTACTTAGTTGATCTAGTTAACCTGCAGCTACTTTTAAAGTGTAAGACTGTCTTTTGTTGCCTGGTAATGATGTAATTGACAACATTTATTACATAGGGCTGAACAGTGAATGGATGCTGCGCTTGTCATGCCAACAGACTCAAAACTCTGTATTTGGGTATTGTACATTGACCTAATGCAGTCTGTTACACAAACCTTTTATATTGTCATTTCACATTCTGCCATGTGGATGTCTAAGCACTGCTAGTTTTTGCAGGTAATGTAATAAAAGAACAGCTTGTGCCAGTGAGTGACTGTTCAGTGAATGAGTCAAAAAGGAAGCTCTAGCAACACCATTCCTTGGTCTGCTATGATAGGTGAAGGAAAAATTAAACTCACCCTCTCATGAAGGGGACTAGCTTTCCCTAGGTACTGTGATAGCCCACCTATGTACAAGTCAGACAATTGATCATATACACATTTCTGGGCGAAAATAGTGTGTCCATTAAACCTGTGTAGGTTTCCCCCCCACCTCCCTCCTTGTGTTGTATATAAAAGTTACTTCCCAGGCACACACACACACGAATTTAGTTCTAGGAAAACTCTAGATCCTGCCAGTCAGATTCACATGAATTCCTTTCTGCACTAGTTTAAGCATGGTGTCCTTCACACATGAACACCCATCCTCCTTACATTGAACCAATTTCTGGTTGCAACTACTGTTCAGCATTCATCAGCACTCATTTTATATTCTAGTTGTCAGTCAGAACCACGTGGCACTTCTAGACTGGTTTTGTTGATTAATGCCACACCCCACCCATATCTGTAGGATGAGGGAGACCATAGTCGGACCCACCATTTCTGATCCCTCAATCTGTACTTGTTCAGGTATGAATCTGTTTATACTCATTCTTTCTTTAGGCGTTCATTCCCTTGTTTTCAACTGATCTATTGCCATGTAGCCATGTCAAAAGCGTAACCAGGAACCTATACATTTAGCCTCTTCAATATTAAGGCTTACCATCGGTTTTGTTTTTAAATTGGTCACTTATGGAAAACTGAAAGGCTAACTGGCTTGTTGCTGAGGAAGGTCTCATCATGTTACGCATGAATGTTGCAATTACAGATCAAGTTAAGTCACTGTAGCCTCCACCAATTCAGTAACCAAGAATCGAATATATGGCTACAATGTAACTACAGGTATTATGCTCCCGCGCACCACACAATTATTTTCCAACACTGTTTAATTATCCTGAAGCAAGCGTGATTCCTCTTCCTCTACATGTTGCTTCTGTTATATCTTATGGCAAATTCTTCAGGATGTACCATTTTATTTAATTCAGGAGGACGACTATGTATAGGGAAATACAGAACACCTCTAGACAAGAACGAAAAAGGCTCTGATATGATTTCCATGAGCCGAAATCATTAGGTGACGCCTTGCCGTATGGGTACTTTCTCTATTTACATACAAAAAGGTACAGAAATAGAATGAGAGAGAAGCAGAATTTCTGAGCTCCAAGAGTAGCAGATGTGCCATGGCAAAGAATATAAGTACCAAATGAAGATCACTGATTTAGTGACTGTTTAACACTTTTATGAACATGCCGGAGCAAGTAAAAAATGTGATGCAAAGGAATTGCCATTCTTGAGAAATGAAGAACATTAACATCGAGAACTGTTGTATGCATGCAAGAAAATTAATATTGTTGATTACCTCAGTAGAAATGGCATGAGACTTAAAACCGGAATGCAATGTGGACACACAATTGCAGACTTGTGTGGCCTCCTTCCATCAAAAGGTCAACATGATTGCACCAACTGCTGGGCCTTTGTTTGTACTTACACAACCACATCTGCAGAAATAGATCTTAGCCTGATCAATAAATGGCAGCAAAGAACCTTCAACAACTGTGGCACTCTGTATGTGTTGTATGTCGTTGATTGCTACTGCGGTATATGTTATATTGGTAATATAAAACAAAAGAATTGAATTATGGTATCTCTATTCAAAATCCACTGACAGGCGAACAGATATGTGGAACACACATTGGAATTGTGTATAATGGAAACCTACGCATGATATTTAAAAAGCTGGTGGAATTAGTGTATCCCCATGATTTCTTTATGGCATGAAAAAGTAAGTTGCAAGGCCCAACTTAATTCTTAAATTTAGATGGTGATTCAAAACACAGAAAAAAAGAAGGGCACTAAAATCTGTCCTCTGCAAAAGTACTGCAAAGTAGAATTTGAAGGACACACGCTGCTTCATCCCTCCCATAAGTGAGCGAAATCATAATGAGGTGAAATGTGGCAGGCTATCTGAGTTGCCCCTGTACAGAGCCGAGTTAGGGTCTTTGTGCCTCCCATTGCTAGCCTGCTCTGACCTAAAACGATGTAGGGTGAAAGTGGTGTGTCGTACACTGGAAAATGCAGCACTGGAAAGCACGTTTTCATTGCCTACATGCTTAGATGTATCTATTTGAAAGTGACCAAGGAAGAAAGCAACCTAACCTATAAAAACATCAAATGTAGTAAAATCGCCAAAGGAAACCTCTGGAAAAACCTGACTAATCCATAATCGATAAATGAAACCTTACGAGGAAAAACAAATGGCTAACTGAAGACTGGGGACCTGTAGCAAGAACAAACAACTTACAAAGAGGAGCAACCCATTAAGTTATGATGGGCATATTATATTAAAAATGAAAAGAAAGCTAGAAATCCAAAGCTGCCAATCCAAAAAGGCCAACTTGAATTAAAGTTGTGGCATGGAGGGCATTAACACTGCAGGATCTCCATTATAGCCCCGAAGATCACAATTTTTAAAAATGTTTTAATTGTGTTATAGTATATTACACAACTTTTTTTACACTCAAAATCATCACTTCACTACTCGATCCTCTTCTTAACTTCTAAGGTAAAGGACCAGGATCGTTTGCCTGCTTTCCAGTCTTTGCTCTCGAGGCTTGCGATCCTTATGTCATTCGTCTTAAAGTATGTGAGCCTCCTTCACTGCCCCGTGTCTGGCGTTTCTAATATGTCGTCCAGGAAGTTTACCATAGCACATGAAAGCATGTAGCAGCAACGACCACCATTCATCCATGGTTAATGTGCTGATGTTTGTGAAAAATGTCACTAGGTGGAGTTGTCTCTGCGTCTTCACACCCGGACAGATGTTTGATCATTTCGACTTGCTCAACTGATTTACAGAATCAGCAGTTATTAGATTGCACATTCTTTTGTTTTAACATGTAAAGTACTTCCTTTGTATGGTAAAGGTTCAATCTTATCCATAAAAATCGATTACATCGAAGATATCTTGTGAATTTCACAAGGTATTTTGGCATCGTTTTTGTTCTACATGGTTCAATGGGATAGTCACTTGGTGTTTTGTTATTGGACCTGTGTTCGGCTGTTTCAATCCAATCTCTGTTCTACCTTTTGTTTAACCGAATTTGGATTCATTATCAGTGTCTCTTCGTTGGTGTTCAAGTCTTTAAGCTGTTTATACCAAGTCTCATTCCTTTCGGCCTATGGCCAAGTACCAGGGTTACTCATATTTGTATTTAAGATTCGATAAGGTAAAGCTGCATCGCTCATTTTTAGCTTTCTATGTAATTAGCCCTTTCCATGATGTCGCATATAGTGAATGCAAACCAAGCTCATTTCTTATGAGGCTCATAGGAATGCTTTTTGGTAGATGCAACACGCTTTTCCAAAATTATCTCAAAAAAAATTCCAAGTTGACCATTTTATGCCTAAGGCTGCTTCAGAGCCATATGTTATTCTTGGAACCACGTTTAATGTATAGAACATTAGTAGTGGGAGCATTGAAAATTTGCCATATCTGGCATGAATTATAGCCCCTTACGAGGCAAGCATTTTCATTGTGGTTTTCAGAGTGTTTATCCCTGTTGTTTCTGCAGCTGCTTTACTGAACTGAATTCCCAAATATCTAATTGAGTCACATGTATGAAGAGTTTCATTTCCGAGCTTCCATGAGAACGGTGACTTCTTGCTTCCATGAATTATGCTTTTGATTTCTTTTGGTTGATAATTAGGTCATTTTTAACCATATAAGTTTCCAGTTGCATCAATTTACGTTGCAGACCAATTTGTGTGCAGTCTATGATCACCAGGTTGTCTGCATATAATACCCAGGCGATGTGTTGGCCTTTGATTTTTAGGTGGAAAATCTGCAACTTTTCTTATGGCCTCAGGTAAGTCGGCTAAGTATAAGTTAAACAGAGTAGCCGCCAGCGGGCATCCTTGTTTAACGCCCTTGTCGGTTTGTATCGCAGATGAAAGGACACCTTCTTTATTCAGGCATATTTTGACTGATGTATTTGTCTAAAAGGCCATGGTGATTTCAAGCAGTGTTTCGGGACATTCCCATGAACGCATTTTATTCCAAAGTTTGGACCTGTTCACTGTATTGAACGCTTGTAGGTCAGTGAAAGCGAGGAATAGGTTGGATTTGCTTCTGATGGTTTGGACTTTCAGTGCGTTCAACAGATTTAGATTGGTACCAGTTCCCTTGGTGAACCCAGTTTGTCGTGGGTCCATTATTTGATAATTAGACGTCCAGCGTACAAGCTGTTTTTGTATGTGTGCTCCAGTATTTTTCCTATCACGTCTAATAAGGCAATCACCCAATAGTTTTTTGGATCTAATTACCATTTTTATATATGGGTACTATGATACCAGTTGTCCAAGAAGAAGGCAATTTCCCCGTTACGTTGATGAAAATTGCCCATTCTTCCAGTGATTTTTTTAGTATTTAGTATGTTGTTTGTCAGCCCTTTGGGTCCAGGTGCACTAGAGGTTCTTAATGCAATCTGTTATTTCTAGTTGATTGCAAGTGATATCCCAAGGAAGATGGTTTCTCTGCGTCATTGTTAAGTTGGGTCCCTGGCCAGTAATGACTCTGACATCTTGGTAACAGCAAAGATCTTCTTTACTCTGTTCCTGGTACATCAAGTCAAGTACATCAGTTAATAAGGATAGGGAACATCCTCCGTGATCACATCCTCTCAACTGACATCCATAGAACCCACTCATAAGACAACAGTTTTTCACTCTGCCTTCTACATCAATCAGTCTCAGCATTCCACTCACATGCAACAGGTGCAGGTGAAGCTAGATATAACATACCTTCCCTCTTTGCCAACACCCAAAAACAACAGGGAGTAATGGACAGACCTGACACCAGCACAACAGCTTCTCTACAACATTTCTCAAGTCACATTAATAAATCTTACACATTATCTGATGCACCAACTATGTATTGTGACACATTTCACATTTCATTAACATGTTGTCCATCAAAGTCCCACCTGAAATGAAAAGGTTAATCCAATTAACTTCACAACATTGCAACATCTCTAGTATCAGTTAAAACTCTAAATGTCCATCTGTGGAGAAAACATATTGACACAATTCTCTAAACGTCTCTATCCACAACAACTCAATTAAATGCACTCTAGGATAACTTACATAAACTCACTCCAAATGTGCACTCTAAACCATTTACCAACACCTCACTCCTTCTCTCGATTAGTCGTCGTTTGATTTAACAAGGACCATGTTTCTCTTCTAGTCGTTTGGCAGAGTGCTTGCAGCATTACTTCCCCTCTCTGAGGAATTTGTATGATGGTACCCACATTTTTATGTTGTTGTTTCTTTTTTTTAATATCTTTGATTTTAAGGGTTCCGTCATTTTCTTTATTTTTTTTGATGTCACACCTCGGAAGTCTTTTTGTTGTTGTGCTACTTGCATGCTATAGGCATACTTCTTGTGTGCTGGGCACTTAAATCCAGTTTGTATAGTTCTGTAGATTGCTAAAAAAGGCACAGAGGTTATGTTTGTGTTGCCATTTTGATCCATGTTCACAAGGTTTTCTATTGGATCTGACCTCTTTATTTGAAAAATTCCAACTGTTTCTTCCTTGATTGATTATATCCACTTTTGTCTGTCTTTCATTTGTTTGTTTTTTGTGCGCTTTGAGGCCCACGGGCGTGTGGCACTTTATAAAAATTGAAATAAATAAATGGGGCTAGACGTATTAGAAGTGACAGGTCTGATTTTCCTCAATCTCCAAGTCAATCGAAGAACGTTGTGGTCACTTAGGATTGTACCTAAAATGTCTAATCTTTCGATAGTGTGGCCGAGGTTTCCCGAGCTCCATATATAGTAAATTGTGTAGGCACTTAAAAATGCCCTTCCAGGCGGTTTTCCTGGGCGTGTTGCCAGTTTTCTGGCTGTTCGTCATGTAGCAGTCACGCATATCGAGCTCGCAATACGAGATAGTCATTTGTTTTTTCTTGGGACTCAGTAAAATGCTTGTAATCAATCAGTCTTCCTTCCTTATCCAAACTTTTGATATTTAGGTCGCCACATATAATTGACATTCGAGTCCTCAATTAAAGTGGTTATGCTACCAATACATTTTTACATAGAATACATAGAAATGAGCCTGGGATTCCAGTATACATTTAGCAGCATCGTATACATTGAGGATTCTTTGTCAGTATGCCTATGATTCAAGATCGTTCTTTGCACAAAGGGGTTAATATTGTCGCTTAGCTGGACTGAGAGTCCTACAGTGTTTTTTAACAGTGTTTTAAAAAATGTTTTAAAAAAATACTTTATTGGGTTTTATCTTATTCAACATACATTGCCCAAAACACGGTGCATCAAACAAAAACACTTCCCAACTTCCCCCCACCCCCTCCCCTCTTTTCACAAAGCCTTGCAAATACACAACATTCCATTTAGTTCGTAATAGTCACACTGTCTCCACTGTCTGAGGAGCTCGTCGTTTCATGTCCCTCCAGTCCGGAGCCTGACAGTGATGCGACCAAATGTAGCCAAGCTGTCAGCGTCTGTTTCCTCTTCACCTCCCCTGCCCACTGCCTCCCTCCATGCCACTGTTTCTACATCTGTCCATTTCAGGAGGTCCCGCCACCAGGCTTCTGCATTGGTCTCTTACTTGCCTTCCAACCCATTGTTATCTTGCGCTTAGCTAGGATATAGAGCAGGTCTTTGAGTTTGCTTACATGCTTAAGTTTGCGTGGTCTTGGGAAACCGCCCACCATGCACGCCCATATCCCTTTGTTAGCCAAGAGGTGTGCTGCTTCTTTCCAATATTTTGCTATCTCAGGACATGCCCAAAACATGTGCACCGTGTTTTTGATCATAGTTAAAAGGCCTCCATAAGGCCTTCCATTGGGTCCTTTTTGTGCTGGATTTGTTAGCATAGTATAGCCGTCACACACTGGTGTCTCACGCAACCAAGACTCTTGCAGACAAATTATGTCAGTGTATTAGTTGTAAATCAGAGTTTCCAAATAAGTATTTGAACCCTCTGGTGTTGCATGATAAGGGGTTCTGAGGGTTCTTGCGTCTAAATTCTGTTGGTCTTGCGGCTAGTCATGGTGTTTGTTTGCAAGAACTCTTGGGAGCCAGTTCCAATTTGTTGAGTTTTCGTCCAATTGTCTCGTTCTATTTGCCACATCACTCGTGTTCCGAGTTGGCTTATTTTCTAAGGGTATTTCATCTCGTTCTCAGTCACTGGCATCGGTTGTAGCTGTTGATCTCTCATCTCGCTTTTTAGATGATGGTTTGGTTTCTTGTTTTTTGTTGATTTTTGCTTCTCTCACCTCAACATAGATCTTTGTAGGCAAAATTTTGGGTCCCCGCAAAAGTCATAAAAAATCTAGGTCGAGGAGTAGATCCAGGAAGTCCTCTTCTTCCTCTAAAAAGGCAAAGAAAAGACGACACTGGTCTCCCTCTTTCTTGACGTCGTCTGAGGAAGTCGTAACATGTCCATTGAGACATGACTCCCCAAGGAAGTGGGAAGCTTTCAGAGCATCTGTTAAACAAATTTGAGAATGCGCCCCAGACCCCCTTCAAAAAGTCTAACGAAGACCATGCCCCTGCTCACAAAAAAGTGACGGGGGAAGATCTAAGACAAAATCCGACAAAAATCGTTGAGGGTGTCATCCAGGGAATCTTCCCAAACACCTCATAGAAAAAGCCTACCGTTGCATACATCGGAGGTAGAACTCAAGAAAATGGCCTCAGACTCTCATACGTCATCAAAGTCCTCGTCTAAAACGTCCTTGAAGCCTCTATCAAAGGCGGTCGAGCACAAGGTGTCGATGACCCAACCCAAAAAGGTTACGTCGAGTGCACAGTCGACGGTGCCGAAGGCTCCTTGGACGGTGTTAATGGTCTCGACGATTCCTTCGATGGAGGTTGACGATTCCTTCGACGGGGTCGACGATTCCTTTTGAAGGTGTCAAAAATTACCTAGACAATATCGAAAGTAATGACTACAACATCAACGCCATCAACGCTTTTGTTGACTTCTTCGTTCACTCCAATGACAAAATCGACAGCAATGTTCAAGTCTATGCCATCTGAAAAGGTGTTTCATCCAGAAAGTAGACATGATTTTTTTTAGAACCATGTCCTCCATATATGAAGGAGATTCATCAGCAGTAGAAGAAGTTTCAACCTGCTGGTGTTACATTTGGTACAAAACGAGTCCCTGAGGAGTTAGTTGACCCTCAATCTAAGATGCAAGACTTATGAGTGCTTGCAGTCAGCAAGTGGTCTGGACACATCTCCAGAATATGAACTTGAAATGCCTGACCCAGCTGAACATGCTGATGCTGGTTATAGAAAATTGATGAACAGGGTAACTGAATTCATGGGATGTAGTAGAAATTCACCATCAGGATGATGACATGACTGACCTCCTTTCAGGAGGACCTCAGCAAGACCCCATACTTCCTTTTCATGTAGCCTTACAGAGGAAGGTTAACACTGCATGGAAAAACCCTGAATCTATTCCGGCAGTAAATAAGATGTATGTGTCAAAATATAGCAGATCCTGAATACTTAAGTAAACACCCATCTCCTGAAAGTCTGGTAGTTCAAGCAGCTACCTCTACTAGAAATGCTGCATACCCTACAATTCCCCGAGATAGGGATGATAAAAAGATTGATGCATGGTCCAGAAAGATTTTTACGTCCGGGAGCATGGCTTTAAAAAATCCACAAATGTAACTTGCACCCTTGCAAGATTTACATATTCCCTGTGGGACTGCATGTCAGCGGCAGCTGAACACATCCCGGAAGGTGAGGAACGTGAAGGGCTCCCATCCATAGTAAGGGATGGAAAGGAGGCTTTGGGGGAATGCCTTCAATCAGGTTTGGACACAGGTGACAGGATCAGTAGGTCCATGGCGTCTAGTACGGTGCTACGCAGATTTGCGTGGCTAAAAGTCAAGTTTAGCACCGGATGTGCAATCCAGGCTTCTTAATATGCCATTTGACAGATCGAGGTTGTTTGGCAGCAAGGCGGATTAAAGTTTGGAGAAGCTGCGGACCTCCAAAGTGGCGGCAAAATCACTCAGTGCCGCTATACGACCACCTCAACAACGCCCCTACACAGGCTCATCTTCCTGGAGGGGTTGTCCCTTTCGATTTTATTCCTCATTTGTGAAAGGAAGGGGACAGGCCAGTCGGAGAAGGCAAAGGAAATTTCCTCAGGGGCGAGGAAAGGGTGCTAGATCTGCCCCAGCATTGGCAACTGTCCCTTCAGCCGCTGCTGCAGCTGCCGCAAAAGCACTCTGAGGTTTTGACCCACAAGACCCCAGTGGGAGGTAGGATCTCACAGCATCTGGAAGAATGGCGGGGCATTACTTCAGATGCTTGGGCACTGGAAACAGTATCCCAAGGCTACTGCCTTCCTTTTCAAAAGAAACCTCAGAATCACCCGCCGGAATACAACTCTGTCAAACATCCAGACCCGCTCCTGTTGCAGGAAGTCTTAACCCTGCTACATAAAGGTGCAATAGAACATGTACCTGTAGCGGAGAGGAACAAGGGTTGGTATTCCCCATATTATCTCATACCAAAGAAAGACAGAGGACTGAGACCCATCTTGGACTTGAGAAGCTTGAACAAGTTCCTCAGGAAGGACAAGTTCAAGATGGTCACACGTTCTCAGATCCTTCAGGTTCTCCAACTCCAAGACAGGTTGGTATCATTGGACCTTCAGGATGCTTACTTTCATGTGCCAATCCATCTCAAGCACAGAAAGTACCTAAGGTTCGCGATTGGCAATTCTCACTATCAGTTTCGAGTTCTGCCATTCGGGTTGACTTCCGCCCCAAGAGTTTTCACCAAGTTGATGGTGTTGGTGGCAGTGAGTCTCAGGAGAGGGGGGATTCATGTCTACCCCTACCTGGACGATTGGATGATCCGGGCACGTTCTCCAGAACAAGCCCAGGAACATCTGTCCAAAACTTGCCACTTCCTTCACAAACTAGGGTTTTCTCTGAATTAAAAAGTCAAACATGATACCATCTTAGAAACTCCAGTTTATTGGAGCAGTCCTGAATACTTGTTCGGGCAAAGCCTCGCCTCCCGAAGAGAGAGCTCACCACATTCTGCAGATGGTAATAAAATTCCAGAATGCCCAGTATCTACCGGCCTTCGATTTTTCTCAGGTTGCTCAGTCTTATGGCATCCTACATTTTTCTGGTGCCAGAAGTCAGATTGAGGATGAGATCCCTTCAATGGGCCCTCAGAACTCAATGGTCCCAATTTTCAGGGGAAATGTCAGATCTGTTGCAAGTTCCAGCCAGAGTAGCACAGGATCTGCAATGGTGGGCTTGCAGGGAACATATCCTCAAGGGAGAATCTTTTTGACAACCATGGCCGGAGATAACAGTAGTGACGGACGCCTCACTCACAGGGTGGGGAGCTCACACCAACGAGTTGACAATCGGCGGTCGTTGGTCTCCATCAGAGTCCAAACTTCCAATCAACCGATTGGAGCTGAGGGCAATCAGACTAACGCTGAAGGCCTTCCTGTCCTCTGTACGGGGAAAGAATGTCCTAATAATGATGGAAAACACGGTGACCATGTACTACCTGAACAAGAGGAGGATTGTGGTCACTACCACTGTGCAGGGAAGCAATGCAGCTCTGGTTCTGGGCAATAAAGAAGGGATCTCTCTGGCGGCAGTCCATCTAGCTGGAGAACAAAACACAGCGGCGGACGCTCTGAGCAGGCAGAGCACAGTTTCCCATGAGTGGGAAATAGCTCAGGAAGTCTTTCAAGAGATCTTGGCCCTTTGGACCACCCCGCAAGTGGATCTGTTCGCTACCAGTGTCAACAAGAAATGCAAACTGTGCTGCTTAAGGGAATTTCCTCAGAGGAGCTCTAGGGGACGCGTTCGTAGTGGACTGGCAGTTTCCACTTCTGTATGAGTTTCCTCCAGTCCCTGTGATCCCTCAGGTAATCAGAGGTTGAGAAAGTTCAGGAAAACCATGATCCTAATTGCCCCGGATTGGGCCAGGAGAACGTGGTACCCAGATCTTCTGGACATGTCCATCTGCCCTCCAATATGCCTTCCAAAAAGAGAGGATCTTCTCTCGCAAGAGGAAGGTCCCATTCTCCATCCATAGGTCAACACACTCAACTTTCACGCATGGCTTCTGAGAGGTTGAGATACAAGGATTGGGACCTTCCAGATGACGTCATGGAGATTTTGCTTTCGGCCAGAAGGCCAGCAATGAAGTCTTTGTATTGCTGCCGTTGGAACAAATTCTGCAGCTGGTGCAGGGACAAGCATGTGGACCATTTGCTATGCAAAACGCTGGAGGTGTTATCCTTTCTACTGTACCTAGTCGATCTGCGGCTTCAGGTTAGGACCATTAAATATTAAAGGTTATTTGGCAGTGCTATCCATCTTCAAGCGCTTGTCTGAGGAAACCTCATATTTTAAGATACATTTGGTGATACAATTTTTGAAGGGACTCGCTAATCTTTTCCCTCCATCTCCCTTTCAGGTTCCGGTTTGGGACCTCAATCCGATGTTAAAATTTCTTATGTGTGCACCATTTGAACCTCTACATTCATGTCCCTTAAGATTGCTAACTTTCAAGACCATCTTGTTGGTAGCACTAACTTTAGCCCATAGAGTGAGTGAGTTTTAGGCATTATCCTCTAAACCTCCATTTACAGTGTTTTTCAAGACCAGGTCATCCTGAGGGTTAAGCCTTCGTTTCTACCCAAGGTCATTTCAGACTTTCATCTAGGACAAAAGATTGTGTTAACCACTGTCTATCCTCCACCTCATCCTAGCGAGGAGAGATTACACAGGCTCGATGCACGTAGAGCTCTGAGCGTATACATTTCTAGGTTGTCAAAATTTTGTCTGGATGACCAACTATTCATAGGTTATATGGGTCATAGACTGGGTCAGGCTGTGACAAAGCAGACCTTATCCAGATGGATTATTCTAGCAATTTCAGAATGCTACAAGCTGGCAGGCAAGGGTCCTCCAGAAGGCTTGAGGACCCATTCCACTAGGGGCATGGCTATCTCCTCTCCTTTGCAAAGAGGTGTTCCTATTAAAAACATTTGTAAGGCAGCTACGTGGTCCACAATACACGCTTTCACCAAGCATTACTGCCTTGATTCTACCCCAGGTCAGGATGGACGCTTTGGAAAAGCTGTCCTCCATTTTGTTCATGGAAACCATTGATGACAAAATTCTTACTCCCTCCACCAAAGCTAACACTGCTTTGGGAGTCTATCAAAGATGAGGAATACGTGGGAGGACACAAGCCATTTGAAGAACAGGTTACTTACCCCTGGTAACGTTCTTTCGACTGGATGTTCCTCCCACGTGTTCCTCATCGCCCTCCCAGCCTACCCCTCAGTAGAATTTCCAATGCTATTAAGGCTTTCGCTCCTTCAAAGCCTAGTACGGTCAAACCAGTGTTGATGCGGGTAGTTCTACTTGAGAATTACACGAAAAAACAGAACTGTTGCCAACGGGTGCTGCGCATGCTATTTATGCCTTCGATGATATACTTCAGATAGAGGCCCTCGAGGGCCATAGAGTCGACTGCATCAGCGCACAGTGCCCTATGCCGAAAAAATAAATTCTGACGCAGCTGAAGCTGGATATTGAATATCAAAGATGAGGAATACGTGGGAGGAACATCCAGTCGAAAGAACATTACCGTGATACGTAACTTATTCTTCTCAACCTGCTTTGCTCTACTCTCTGCCCTCTGCAACTAATCCAGAACAGGACTGCAAGGCTTATCCTTGGCCTCAAGCCCAGGGACCGTATCTCTCCAGCCCTGAAATCTCTCCACTGGCTCCTGGTGGCTGCAAGCATTAAGTTCAAGACCCTCTGCATCGTCCACAAGGCTTTCTGGGGCCGGGGCCAGCACTACATCCAACTCTTCTAAAATACCTTCCTTCTTGTGCCCTTCCCTCAGCTACCTCAAACTCCCTGAGGGTCGGATGCTTCTTCAGGCAAAAGTGGGGGGGGGTAGATCTCTCTCCTCTGCAGGTGCCTCCCTCTGGAATGGCCTCTCTGACCCTCTCAAACTTGAGCCGGACCACCTGAAGTTAGGTAAGCTGCTCAAGACCTTTCTTTTCTCCTCTATTTTCACCTTCTCTCTCTCCCCTGCTGACTTGCATGTCTCACTGGGTACCAAGCTCCTCCATGATCAGTCTTCCCTGCACTACCTCTGGGTCTACTGTGCACTTAGGGGTTGTAACTGTAACCTCTACAGCCCCCTGCCTCCTTGCACTTATCAGAGCTGCGCTACCCTGGATGAACTCACTCGGACCAATTGCTGCCATGATTGCACTTCCCCTTTCCCTGCCACTTCCCCCTCTCCCTTCCCCCTGCACTTCTCTGTGCTGTCGCACTTGCACAATCTGAATAACACAAGGCTTAGTAGGATAGTTTGTCTTGTCCTCCCTCTGTCTCCTACCCCCCCACCGTCTCCTAGAAACACTTACGCGATATAAATGCCATATATTGGAGAACAGGAAAATAGTGCAAAGGGGCTAGATAACAGAGCTCCCATGCCTTCAGTGTGCTTTGTCCGCACTGTGCATTCAGAATCTCGCATTATTATAGACCTTCATACCTTACTAGCCCTTACTCATTGTATATACATAGATCCTTGTTATAGGCAAGCACGTGACAACATTGAACCTGTGTTCCTTTACTAAACTCCATCTTGAAGTTATTGTCCTGCTCGAGATCAACGTCGAGACCAATACCTCGAGAGGAACTTCTAAAATTACACACAAGGTTAGCTAGTCTACTTTATACTTGCAATTCTTACATTGCAGCAATATCTGAAGAGTATCAGAAAGGGTATTCAAGGGGGGCGCTGTTGCGCATGACAAGATGGCCGACTAACCCGTGAGCTCCGGCTTCGATCAATCCTGAAGACCGATCATCCTTGCTCAGGGCCGCCCTAGCAGCACAATCAGCGCGCCGTTGCGTGGCGTACGGTCGCGGCCCCCACTCATCCAAATCTGGGGCTTGGGCACTGGATCGTGCGGTAGTTACACCGCCCAGAAAATCCGGCGGCTTGGAGCCGCGTCGCTGGCCGCCTGCGGGCTCCACACACAATCCATCTGGAGCCGCGGGGGGAGGGGCCGCACGCAGATACACATCCTGTTCGCGCGGAGCGCCGACGCCGGCAGGACAGGGGAACCTGACGGGGCCCGACGGGGCCTGGTGGACGCGGAAGCTCCCTGCTGGAGTCTTGATCCAGTGGACGGGGACGGGGGGGGGGGTCTGAGGCGGCGGACGGCGCTTCTGGTCTCGCTGGACGGAGGCGACCGCGGCGCCGCGCGCGATAGCCCGCGGCTGTGCCGGCCGCTGGCCCCACCGGACGATTGCCTCCCCTGCTTACCCTGAGTCTGCGAGGCACCCGTGGAGGACACCCCGCGGAGACATCTGCTGAGCCTGGCTGGACGGGGGGGCCCCTCCCCAGAGGAATCCCGCCACAAGTAAGGTCGGGTGTGGTGGCTGGCGGGGGGAAGACCGTCCTCAATGGGGAATTGGCACTGGAGGGTGTGATCACTCTCGGGGAGATCTCCTCCCGGACATTAATCCTTTTGGAAATTGCAGGGCCCGGCGGCCGCCACATACATAGCGTGACGCTTTGGGGCCAGGCCTGCTCGTCACAGCTTGCTTCCTTGGTGCGGGCTTAAGGCCTTAGGCAACTGGGGCACTGGACTACGCGCCACAATATTATCCGAGTGCCTGAATTTAGCGGTTGCACGCAACGGCATACAATGTACTGTTGACCCTGAAGGTCTGGTCGCCTGCCCACAACTCCCCCCTATAGGGGCCACTGCGACCTTGCCTAGCTGGTGCCCATTGCGGCCCCGTTGGACTCACCCCCCTGAATTGTCACACGGCGACTGAGATTAACACGCTGCCTACCCTATAAAACGCCTTTACAACACGCGGATACGGGAAACACTGAAGTGGTAGACACCCCTGCTCACTCCCTCTTGCATATGGGCCGCCACGATCAGAAGGGAGTACGCTCCAGGAAAACCGGTCCAATGGACTCCTTTGCAAGTGCTCAGCCTAGTGGGTCCGCAGATCCACCGACACAGCGGGCAGTTGGCTCACCCGAGCTGCCAATGGAGGAGAGGGTGGATAGACTGATGGCTATGGTCTAGGGTGGCTTCTTGGCGGTGAACACAAAACTCGATGACATTGGGGCAACAATTAGTTCCCTCAAGGCGAGGGTGGACAAGGAGAGTGCCCGCACCACTGAGGCCGAGGGTAGAATCGCCACCAACGAAGACGCGATAGCACAACATGACCGCGACATTGCCCAACTGAAGGGGGACCTCCGAAAAGCCCTTGATAAATGTGAAGACTTGGAATCTCGTTCAAGGAGGAATAACATAAGGTTGGTCGGGGTGGCCCAAACCTTCGGTAAAGGAGCTATGGAGCGCCAAGTAGAAGCCCTCTTGAAAGAATTGCTGGGCCCGGATACATTCTCGGACCACTTTCTGGTTGAGCTCGCACATCGGCACCTCCGCCCAAACCGGGCGCTCCGCCTCGTACAATAATCGCCCGTCTCCTAAACTACAGGGACAGAGACGCTATCCTGCGAATGTCCAGGGAAATGGGCACCTTACTACATGAGAATAACAGGATACACATATATCCGGACTTTTCCACGAATGTCCAAACACTAAGAAGATCTTATGAACCCGTCAAGAGGCAATTAAGGCTGCGCCGGGTCCCGTATTCACTTGTTTATCCGGCGAAATTGAGAATACAGCATGGTGGCCGGGCTCATTTTTTTTGAGAACCCAACGGAAGCCATGTTGTATGTTGAGGCCTCCATCCCGTTGCCGGCTCGGGACCGGGCTGGGGGTCGTGAACTGCTGCCCCGAGGTGTGGCGGAACCCGATGTCCCCGAGGGTTGATGAGGTTCTCCTGATGTTACACCACTATAATGCTGCGACTTGTTGGCCACTGGGCGGCCCTGAATGGTAATGTTTGGTTTAACGAGGCCACGCAGATCTCTTGGGCTCGAGGCCCTGTGAGTGTCGCTCATACCCCCCAGGAGTGTTCCTAGGTTATGGTTCTAAGGGTACATCGTCCAGTTGGGGTTGATGATGCGGGTGGGGGTTGGGGGTGGAAAAATGGTATGGTTAGGCCGGCGGTTATGCCGGTCCTGTTTGAGGAATGTACGTTCAGAGTTGTTATGATTAAACCTGAGAGCAGTTCTACAGCAGGGCCTCCGTTTCCCTTGCAGGGGGGGACGAGAGTGTGGGTTCCCACTTGATTTGTGGTATGAACATGACACGGGACAATAAAGGTCTAGACATCAAGCTCCTTTCTTGGAACATCCGGGGGTTAAATAACCCAATTAAGGCAAGAAAGATCTCAGCATATGTGGTGCGACACAGCCCCCAAATACTGTTTATGCAGGAAACACATGCGCTTGGACAGGTCAATGTTACATTTTTGCCTAGATGGGGATCCCACAGGTATTACACTGATTATTCGACACAATCCAGGGGAGTGTTGACTCTTATACACCCTAAACTGTGTTTTAAATATCAGTCCAGCAAAATAGACCCACAAGGAAGATACGTGTTGGTATTGGGGGAGTTGGCGGGGCACCAGACGGTCCTGATAAACACATATGGCCCTAATTTAGACGATCCACGGTTCTATTGTGCCCTAGCAGATATGTTAACCTCATTTGGGGAGGTGCGGGTCGTCTGGGGTGGAGACTTCAATATGATACTAGACCAATCCCTAGACCGCTCGTCGACGGTCCCTAGGACTCCCACCAGGGCGGCACTAGTGGTTAAACAACTGATGGAACAGATGGGCATGTTTGATGCATGGCGGGTACTACACCCGAGGGAGAAGAAATATACTTTCTACTCGTCGGTGCACGATTCTCACTCACGCCTTGATTACTGGATCATTAGTCAATCCCTAGTTGAGGCTATCTCTAGGTGTGATATACACCCCCGTACCCTTTCTGATCATTCATCGATAACACTTGACATAAACTTGAGGGACGCTCTCCCCCCGGCGAGAAGATGGAGAATGCCATCCACAATCCTGAGGGACCCTAATGTATGCGAGTCGCTGCATGTTGAGATCGCAGAATTTTTGGAAATGAACAAAGGTTCCGTTCCAATTTACGCGACTCTGTGGGATGCATTTAAGGTCTGGGTTAGGGGTAATATCCTGGGCAAGTCGACGGGTATGTTGAAGTCGGTACGGGAGGAGCTAGGTTCTACTGAGGCGCAGCTTGATTTACTACAGACCGAATACAGTACTACACAGAACAAGGAAACCCTTTCACAACTGCACACAACACTGGGAGAATTCCATAAACTAGCTCACAGGGAGGTCCTGTACATGGCCGCACCGGCCAGAGCGCGGCGATATGGTGAGAGTAATAAGGCTGGGAGATTCCTCGCCAATATGCTTAGAACTGACAGGCACCACAACCCGATCCCGAGTATACACACCCCTAATGGTACACTGGTGAATGGAGAGCGGGATATCAACTCTGCATTCATGGAGTTTTACTCCACTCTCTATTCTAATCACGATCAAAAAAATAAAGAGGATACGTTCCGATACCTGGACAACCTCGACCTTCCCACACTAACCAATGCGACCCGGGAGACGCTAGATAGTCCTATCACTGTGGAGGAGATTGTTGAGTCCATAAAAGCTTTATCGAATGGTCGCTCTCCTGGCTCTGATGGCCTGCCTGTGGAACTATATAAAGAGTTCAGTGATGAGTTGGCCCGCTGTTGTTGAAGGTATGGGGGGAGGCGATGGACCGGCAAGTGCTTCCGGAGTCAATGAGGGAGGCAATTATCACTGTCCTTTTGAAACCCCGCAGACCGGCACAAGACATGGCGTCCTACAGACCCTTATCCCTAATTAATACCGATGCAAAAATCTTTGCAAAAGTGCTGGCCACTAGACTTCTCCCGTACATGTCGATCCTTGTCCACCCCGACCAGGCGGGCTTCATTCCAGCCCGATCTACTGCCCTTAACTTGAGGCGCCTCTTTAATGTTATGGCACAGTTAGACCTGGTTGCCAAGGCGGCTGTGGTCGCACTAGATGCCGAAAAGGCATTTGATTCAGTATCCTGGACCTACCTTTTTCTGGTGTTGGAACGGTTTGGCCTGGGTCACTACTACATCAACTGTGTGCGTTTATTGTACACACAGCCGACAGCCAAGGTCTTGACTAACGCCACTCTTTCCCCCGCTTTCCGTCTATACAGGGGGACTAGACAGGGATGCCCCTTTTCACCCATACTTTTTGCTCTAACTATTGAACCAATGGCGGAATACATACGCCAACACCACGCACATAGAGGGCTTAGGATGTCTGGGCCTCAGATTATCTCGCTTTATGCGGACAATACCCTGTTATACGTCCGAGACCCCATCAAGAACGTAAAACACATCATGGCAGACATACAGGAATTCTCTGAACATTCTGGATACAGAATCAATGTGCCCAAGTCTGAAATATTCCCCCTTACGGATAGCACAGGGGACCTGGATGGTATAGAGGGTTTTCGTTTTGCCCCTTCCAAGGTGAGGTACCTGGGGATACTAGTGGCTAGAAATAAAGACCTGCTATAAGCACACAACCATGGGGAATTGCTGTCAACTCTGGTGACTAAGCTTCAGATGTGGGCTAACCTACCACTATCATTATACGGGAGGGTGGCGTTGCTAAAGATGGTGGTTCTTCCCAAGCTTCTTTATTATTTCAGTAATATCCCGCTCTGGCCTGGTAAACCTTTCTTTGCTAAACTTAAATCTCTTGCTTCCTCGTTCATCTGGAATGGGAAAACAGCTAGGATGGGTTGGGATAAAATGGTGGAACCTTTTGTTAAGGGTGGCATCGCTGCACCGGACTTTGAGTTATATTATCTATGTGCACAAGCACAATTCGTAAAACACTGGTTTGATCCTGAGGACACAGCCCCACACATACTTATTGAAAAACACTCGGTCCGCCCAAACGACATACGTTCAGTCCTCCTTAACCCGCGCTATGGTGGCATATGCCCATTTGACACAGTGCATACAACCACTCAAGCTTGGGCCAAGATATATAGAAGAATCGGCGTGGAATCCCCCTATGACCCGGAGGTCCCCTTATGGGACTTTCCTGGCATCTCCCCCACATTTGATCGGGCCCTTCAGCAATCCTGGGATCCTAACAAGCTTTTCACACTGGGCGATATGTTCCCTGACGGGGGAGTTCTGTGATCTCGCGGATTTCATTGCAGTGGTGAGCAGGGGTCAACTTAAACACCTTCAATACTATAGAATGAGGGCGGCCTTTTTGGCGAGATGGCCAACGTTCCCACAAGAACCCCAACCCCATGAATGTATTAGGTCAATGGTGTCCACGGATAGCTGTGGCAAGGGGGTCTCCATGCTATACACCCTGGTTCAGGCCCACTCCCCGTCACGCAACACGATGAGAGAGGTTTGGGAACGGGACACGGGCACCCAGATAGATGAGGTCCGCTGGGCCCGGTACTGCCAATTAACCCGATCGGTGTCTATGAACTCTGGGTTACGACTAATCCAATTCAAAGTACTGAACCAACTACACTACCCCCCCTCCAGGGTAGCTAAATTTCTGAATACTTGCATGGGCGCCTGCCCTAAATGCGACTCCCCTGACGCAGGGCCTTATCACATGTACTGGATGTGTCCCAGGGTTGCTGAATTCTGGAGGGAAGTGGCGGTGCTCCTTGAGGACATCACAGCCATTCCGGCAGATCTCTCGCCCCTGAAATACCTTTTGGGCGACATAGGGAAGGTAAAGGAAACTACGAGGAGGTTATTCAATATATCGTGCATCATCGCAAAACGTTGTATCCTTAAATGCTGGAAATCCCCCACTGCCCCAACTAGGGCCTCCTTCTTGAAGGAACTCTGTATGATGATGAGGAACTATTTATACTGTCAGTGCCATCGCCCTCTCGCCCCAAGGACATCTGGCCATTGCTGCGCTTCTATCTGTGTGACCTGGACTCGGACTCAGATGTAGCATCTGAACACACACCCTCATTTGTGATATCTGCTTATCTTGCAAGTGGTGTTTTTGTACTTATAATTTGGATGCTGTGGCGTCTTATTTCTGAATGCTCCTTCTCTGTGTGTTAATGGAACTGTACAAATTACTGTTGTGCTTATGAACTGCTCTCTTAATACAAATATGTTTAAAAAAAAAAAGAAAGGGTATTCAAAATATGCAGGCCACAGTTACGATACTATACCAACTCATTTCTTGATTTCATTTAAAAATGTAAATATTGATTCAATATTGTATGATCATGAGTTCATAAAAATGATTTTATTTTTACATTACTCACCAAAGCTGGAAGCTCTGTCTTTTTAACTAATTGCCTGTTGCTAATTAATATGCACTTATTTCATCCTTCTAAATATGTTTTCTCAAATGATTTTGTTTTTATAGAAACTATGGAAATTTTCATTTTATGTACCCCTGATGAAGAGAGAAATCTCAAAACGCGTTGGGTCATCACACTATGGATTAAAGTCAAGTTCTTGTGTTAAAAACCTTGTTACTGTTATTCATTTATATTATTCTATGATTTATTGGTCTAATTGACTCGCATCATACTAAGATTATATACATTTATTTAAACGTATGGGGGGCGTGGCTAACTAGCCATGGACTAGGACGTGTTTTCTTGCTGGGCTCCGGATGTTCTGACTTTCATCTGAAAATCTGCGCTGCAAATATGATGTTCGCGCTTTAAAATTGAAGAAACGGGTGTCTGAATGTATGCATTGCAAGTATCTGGAAGAACAGAACACTAGTGTCTGCGGATCGGCAGACAAATGACTTTATAAGCAGCGGCCGCGTGAGTCAATTGATACCAAAATGGCGGACAACAAAGGGAACGCAATTGCAGCCTTGTTGAGATTTGATCCCTGTTGAAGTGTGCTGCACGCGAGTGAGGAGGCGGCCAGCAGCAACGAATTGTAAACCGTGCTGTATGCTGGTATAAGGAGACGGCAGCCCCAGGCCCAGATACATGCACCGATCGGAGTGGAACAAGAAAGGAACGCCGGGTACTAACGCGGCTCCCGGCCGCTCACGGAGGCTGCAGGATCCTGCAGAGCGCGAGGTAATCAGCTGACAGAAACAAGTATTAAACATTGCGTGCACCGTTAAAATGAAGAGGCGGTGCTCCCGAGCCTGAATCAATGTTGCGCTTGTGGCTGGCAACAAAGTGACAATAAGCGCTGTATGCCTGCGCGGCCCCCAGCGGCTCAGGAAGACAGAGCTGAGCATTACGGCCGCAGGAAGCTACGGCTTGAGAAGCGGGCGGAGGGGGCAGATAAGATGTTAACAATGAGCTGCATGGGCTGGTGGACGGCGTGACCCTGAGTGCTGATGCCAGCAACGCTATGACTGGAGCACACAGAACAGTGTTTTGAGGCCGTTACAAACACAGCAGGAAAACAAATTGAGTTCCCCGGCATTGTGATGAGACATTGCGTGGGCGGGGGTCGGCACTGATTGTATTGAAATACTACTGCAGCTAGGGCTGCCAAGTCCAGAAGCAGCAGCATATTGAGCCGCACTGCGAGCTAGCCCTGCTACATCGCGCGCCTGAGGAGCAATCCCATACACGGCTGAGGCATTTCATTAAAGCAAGGTCTGACCTGTATTGTGGCACTGAGACTGTGGGGCAAGGCCACACGCAACAAAGTGCGGAGTAAGCGCCTGAGGTCAGTAGGCAGCCTGTCATGCATGGGCTGCCACAACACTAGCAGCCTTAACAAAGACTGGGACCTGCAAAAGTATATGGAACCCAAGGTGACACGTTGGGGAAAAAAGTAGGAAGAAGTGGAGTGGGAGTGCTGGCCCGTGGGACACGCAATTAAAATACTATTCGCAGGGGAGACATGGGAGGACCCAGGCCATTCCAAGAGTGACCTCAAGGGCCGGCCTGCAGGATGGCACACTGAGGGCTCCCAGTCACTGGACTGGAAGATACTGGAATACAGGAAGATGACACGAGACACAAAGTGAGACTACAAGATGTCGGTGAAGGGGCTGAAAGCCAGGAGTAAGCAGCCCACTATGGACACCTTTGCCAAGGCGCAGTGGACCCCTCTGACCTCAGTACAAAAAACGGGGGATGCATCAGGGGATGACGCCCCTGGAGGAGAGAACCAACAAGTCCTAACAGCCATAACAGACCTAAGCAATAAGTGGGGCACAGCAATGGCAGAACTACGGACAGCCCTAGAAAACAAAATAGATGCCGCAGGAATTGAAGTTACCCTCCTGCGACAGGAAGTCAGGGCGCTGGCAGAAAGAACTAGTGGCCTGAAAAGCGCAGTGAAGATTAATACGGACCGAAGCATGAGCAATGCAAAGGAGGTCCATGTGCTCAAACAGGTCGTCAACCTGGAAAACGGGGCAGAGGAGGCGGAAGGATGGGCAAGACGGCAGAACATCCGGGTAGTTGGCCTGCCAGAAGGAGAAGAGGGCCACGACCCCACAGACTACGTGGAGAATATGATCCTACAAGAAGTGGGAGCGGACAAACTCTCTCAGGGGTTCACGGTAGAACGAGCACACCGAGCCCTGATGAGGAAACCAAGGCCTGGAGCTCCTCTGCGACCGATAATTGCGAAAATCTTGAATTACAAAGATAGGGAAAAGATCCTGGAGTATTTTCGCAAGGGCGGAACGATAGAAAGAGCTTCCTCTAAGATCACAGCATACTCTGACTACACTATGCTGGTGCAAAGACAGAGATATAGTTATGTCGCAGTCAAGAGGAGATTGCGTGCAGCGGATATCGGGTACATGCTGCTGTACCGAGCGAAGTTGAAGGTTCTGCACAAAGGCAGAGCGTTGTTTTTTGACACCCCAGAGGAAGCAGCGTCGTGGTTGGACTTACAGGGCTGCCCGGCGCCAGATGGGGGACATGATGGCCAAGAACACGATAAGTGAAGATATTGTATCATGTACATTATGAAGATAGGTGGGAGGGCATCTGCCGTAGTGCCTTGATGCTTTTGATAGAGGAAAGGCGGCCCTTGAACTTTATGACTTTGGTGGACAGTAATGGGATATATAATGGCGCACATAAACATAAGAGCATTAGGCATAGCGACTTTAAACAAATAGGAGCAGCAGGATCGCGGTTACCTACCCCTGAGAATTAGTAACAGGGCAGCCAATAGGGCGGCCTCGCCCTGTTGAACCGCGAGTACAGGTTTTACCAGAAAGGGCTAGATGCGGGGATGCCTGAGATCCAGGGATGGAGCTGGGCAACAGTTGGGGAGGGATTTGTTGGGGAAGGGAGGGGGGGAGGGTGGAGGGAAGGGGTGTTTGAAGTGTTTGTAGTTGTAGGAAAGTTGAATTGGGGAATGAGCCTAGACAGATTGAGACGGAAGTGGGATCTGGATCGCACCGGGGGAAGGGGAGGGAGCACTCTAATGGGTCATGGGGGACCTTATGAGATAAGAAAGGGGAACACTAACAAGCTATGGGAGATCTCGAAATAATTGCATGGAATGTCAGGGGACTTAACAGTTATCTGAAAAGGAATAAGGTCATGTACCTGCGAAGGCAAAAAATAGATATTGCACTGCTGCAGGAGACACATCCGATGCAGGAAAAGATGGAGATGGTGGTTAAAAAATGGAAAGGGGTTGTGGTGGGTTCGACATACTTTGCTTATGCTAGAGGAGTACTTGTATGGGTGGGGCTGCATGTCCCATTTCAACTGTTACAGGAAGTGTCGGAAACGAATGGGAGGATGGTCATATTGAGAGGGCTGGTGGAGAATAAGGAGATAAGCCTTATAAATACATATGCCACCAACCAGAACACGGTAGCATATTTTAGGACTCTGTGCACCAACCTTAGTATGTGTATGGGTAGTGTGGTGATCTGGGGCGCGGATTTTAACTGCGTACTAAACCCCAAGGTGGATAGATCAAATGGTAAAATTGATAGACCCGGCCCATGCGGCTAAAGCATTGCAGGCACTGCTAGACGACTTTTGTCTGGCGGATGTGTGGAGAACGAAATACCCCCAAGGAAGGCAATATTCGCACTATTCTGCCCCGCAGCAGCTGCATACAAGGCTTGGCTATGTCTTTGCCACGTCGGATGTAATAGCAGAGATTACTCAAGCAGAATATAAAGCGAGGGTCCTTTCGGATCATTTGCCCCTGGTTCTTGGGTGGCAATACTGCCCCCCCACCGAGAGCACGAATTCCGACATGGTGCCTCCGAGCAGAGGCGCTTAAGGACCCAGTTTTTAGAGAGGACATAAGAGAGGAGATTATTAACTACTTCGAGACGAATACGGGTAGCGTGGACTCGACATGTACATTATGGGAAGCCTTCAAAGTAGTGATGCAAGGGGTTGCTATAGCAAAATCAAAAGGCCTGCAGGTGGGGGTTGAGGCTGACCTACATAGAACGGAAAGGGAACTAGAGAAGGCATTAAAGGTTGGAACTGAGGACATGGAGTTGGTACTTAAGCTACAGCAGAAATGTGTGGAATATTGGGAAAGGCTCTGCAACCTCAACTACAAAAAATATATAGAGACAGCACGCAGGAGGGGATAAAACGGGACGGCTCTTAGCATGGTTATACAAGAGCGAAACTCCCAGACCCACGATCAGAACAATAATGAGAGAAGATGGTAGTGTAGTGGACACCCAAGAAGGAGTTAATAAGGAGTTTGCGGATTATTCTAAATTGCTATATGGAGATGAGGAAGGAAGTAGCCAGGAGAAGATAATGGAAACATTAGAGGTCATAGGACTGCCTACGATAAGCGTGGAGGAAAGAGAGGAACTGGATGCACCAGTCACTCTGGAGGAGCTAGAAGAAGTGGTGAGGCAGCTGCCTACTAGTAAGACCCCGGGGGCGGACGGGTTCCCAAGTGAATTTTATAAAGTATACAGAGAGGAAGTGCTCCCCCCAATGTTGGAAATGTTAAATGAAGCGTTTGAGGTGGGACGGTTGTCAGAATCACTTAGAGAGGCAATCATAATACCGCTTCCCAAACCCAACAAGCCTGGGCATAGCTGTGGTTCTTACAGACCTTTGTCGATGTTGAACCAGGACAGCAAGATACTGACGGCTGTCTTGGCAAATAGATTGCGAAGAATAATTAGCAAACTAATACACCCCGATCAGACGGGCTATGTCCTGAACAGAAATATAACGCATAATCACAGGAGACGCCAACGGGTGGTTGAATGGGGAAGTAAGAATGAAGGCGAAATGGCGATCGTGTCCTTGGACGCGGTGAAAGCTTTCGACTCGGTCAAATGGCTATGGCTGCTGGCGGCCCTGGAGAGGTACGGAATGGGGCCCGGTTACACAAGGTGGGCGAAGATGTTGTATAGTGAACCGCTGGCCAGAGTTGGAATGGGATCAGTGATATCCGAAAGATGGTAATTTAGCAGAGGCACCAGACAAGGGTGCCCAGGGTCCCCGATGCTTTACATATTAGCCCTTGAGCCCCTAGCAATATGCCTCCGACAAAAATGATACGATAGGTATTGAGATGGGAGGGGAACGGCACATGATCTCCTTATATGCGGATGATTTGTTGCTGTACTTGTGGTACCCGGAGGAAAATCTCCAGTATATTCTGGAGGTGATGGAGAAATATGCAGGGCTGTCTGGGATAGCGGTGAATCCTCAAAAATCTAGTATTTTTCCGCTGGGCAACTATAAGGGAACCCCTGTGAGATGTTTACCGGTATTGCAAATACCATGGGTGGTTAGTTCTTTCTGGTACCTTGGGATAGACGTATACCACACGGTAGAAGAGGAACATATGCACAACACTGAGGTAGCTATAGTGAAAATCGAGAAGTGTATGAAATTCTGGGTGAAGTTGCCCCTAGCAATGATGGGACGAGGTGCAATGCTGAAGATGGTGGTCCTACCTAGGCTCCTGCATTATTTTGGTAATATTCCATATATGATACCCAAGAAGTTCTTTTACAAACTGAACGGTATGTGTAGGGATTTCCTGTGGCATGGTACTCGGAACAGAGTGGCGCTATGGAAGTTGCAAAACTTTTATGGAAAAGGGGAGATAAAACTGCCTAATTTTGAGGTTTATTATGTGGCGAGCCAGCTGCAATATGTGGCCAAGTGGCACTCTGATGAAGCGACCCACGAATTTAGGTTGTTCGGACATGATTGTGCCCCATTTCACTTGAGAGAAATGATTTGGCTGCCCAAGGCAGGAATGAGAGAGCACCCTAGGATGATGATGCTTGGGTGGAAGATGTGGCGGCTGGCATGCCGGATGATGGAGAACCCATTCCCATGCTCTCCGCAAGTACCACTTGTTGCATTGGCAGGAGACGATAAGCAACTGAGGATAATAAGGAACCACTGGGAATCAGTGGGGCTGGTAAGGCTAGGGGGACATATGGCAAGATTATGGAAGTGCTTGGGGTGGAAACGGGGTTACACACGGGCCAATACATTACATATCACGGAATGGTGCAGAGAATCCGGAGAACATGGCCTGAAACAGTATTGGCAGATGAACCAGATGCCATCATAGAAGCAATATATGATATATCGGAGGGAGGGGCATGAGATTTCTAGACTGTATGAGATGGTGATGTCTAAGGTCGGGAAGGAGTTGACACAATTGAGACTAGACTGGGAAGTGGAAGCAGGAGTCCCGATAGAAGATGGGATGTGGGAGCGTGCCCTGGGGTATCACAAGAAGGTGTCAAGGAATGCGAGATTAAAACAGATACAATTGTATATAACGCTCAGAGCATACATGACACCTCCAAAGATATCCAGGTTTGAAAATGCAGGACGACAAGCGTGTCCCAAATGTGACGAAGAAAAGGCTGACATGATGCACGTTTTGGTCATGCCCAGTAATGAGCGTTTCTGGGGTGAAGTGGCACAGAAACTAGTGGAAAAGGGGGTCACGATCATTATAGATACAGCCTGGGCCTGCCTGCTGGGGAGGTTCCCTAGATCACAGAAACTTAAGCACGTAGGCAAACTGAATGACCTAGCATATGTGCTTGCAAAACGAAGGATTGCCATGGGCTGGAAGACATGTCACAGGCCACGGGTGGAGGTGTGGTGGAAAGAGCTGCAGAAATGGGCGGAGGCAGAAACAATGGTATGGCAAGAGGCAAGTCATGTAGGGAGAGCGGAGGAGGCAGGAACCCTGATGGCATGGAAATCATTAATGGCGGAATTGTTCGGAACAATACAAGATCTGACAGAATCCACTGGAAGCGAGACCCTGCCAGGTGTGGCAGATACAGAGAGTGAGGAATGAATAGGCTCATGAAGGGGGGTCGCATGGGGGGAGCAGTGTCCAAAATTAAGCGGTGAATAATTGAACTGTTAATATATGCACTGCGTGTTTGGTTTGTATTGTTAGGTTTGAATAAAATAAAAATAAAAAATATATATATATTTAAACGTATGTAAATCTAGCGACTCTATATGACAGTGTCATCCATACACTGCCTTATTCGAGTACACCACATGCTAAATAATTTTTCTGTGCATACAGATCACAGATGGTGTGCAGGGGACGGGAGTTCCCCAGTTTGGGAACATCCATCCTCTTTTTTTGAACAGTTGTATAACCAGGTATGTGTCTCTTGTTCCCTGTGCCTACAGAAACCGGCAGTAGCTAAAGTGTGCAGCCCAAAAAGACCAAACGTGTCTGAGGTTGCTTGAGTTCCCATGCAGAGGGGGCATGTCTGTCTCAAAAGCTTGCCATAGAACCCAGGTTTGGTGAAAGTGCTAGCTGTGAGGGGCTTGTGAGTCCTCCTGGCGTTTTGTCCCTTTGCTTCCTAGTTAACTATTCAGCTTGCTGGCATTGCTGGAATTCCATAAACCACCTTGCCCTGATCCTGTCCCATACCCGAAAGAAATAGCAATACATAACTTCCTGCTGCTTCCCTTACACTACCTGATTGGAGGCACTGTTTGGGCTAGAGAATGTATACACACTGTCATCACTCCAATCTGGGAGCAATGCTGAGGTGCACTGGACCAATCCGGTGGAGTTTATTCTTCATTGTTCTGCTGACTAATAGAAGACTCCATGTAGGATTGCTATACATTAGGATTGTAAAGCAGCATACTGCCTCTAACTTGACCTAAGAATGTGCTTTGGCCCCATTAGGGACACAGCTTCAATTTCAAATGGAACCGGATGATGCAGCAACACTGGCACATGAATCTTATTGAATAATCCTCCATAGAAAATTGTTTTTAAAGACAATTTCTTCCTGTGGGTGTGCGCCATCATTTGTTGCATCATTCTATTTGGTCAGTGAGGTCAGACTTTTTTTTTATTTTTTACCATAGCACCCAACATCTAGTAGTACCAGAGTATGTGCAGAATTTCGAATTATAAATGTCTGACTCCTAAGTGCTCAGCCAGTGCAGAATGGCAACCATTGAGCACAGTTCAGTAGTCGGTTTGGGCTGGGGTGTGGGAAGATGGAAGGACCTTCATAAACCAAGTTTTGATACGTATGTGGGCCTCCTCAGCAAAACGAGCAGCCCTGCACGTCCATCCAGATGAACCTGCCCAGTGACCTTTGGAAGTCGGTATTTTTGTTTACTCTATAGTTTATTCTTTATTTTGTTCTTGATCAGAAAAAGGGAACATGTGTAGGAAACAGATGCAACTTCTATAGCGTTAACAATGCTTATAAATCTCTGCCAAAAGCATAGATTTTGGACAAATATGTTAACATGGATCCAATTATATCAAATAGAAATGGTCCCATACGTCTAGCCGCCCCACAATCGGACCTTCCATCTTCCATCAATCACTGTTGCATCTAAAATGCATCAAATCATCATGGTGGGTGAAGATGAGGAGCTATGCTTCCAGTCTTGTAAAGCAAAATCCCATGAACTATATCTGGTCATAATCTGTATATTCTTTGTTACATATATGCAGGTGACGTTGGGCCGGCCCATTTTCTCATGTACCATCTGATTAGGTTCATATAGTTGGAAGATTTCCACTGTATCTCACTCCATCCTTTTGCAAGGACTATGCCCACATTTGTAAATTTAATTAACATCCCACCTTTCCTATATGATACTAACCCTAGCAATCATCATTTTATTGATGGGACCATTGGCAATTCCGAGAACCTAGCAAGACATTCTGCCACTCCAACCAAGACATTTGTATAGAAGTGCAGGCCCACCACATGTGTACAAAGGAAGCTGGCGAGAAGTCTAATTTAGGCTACCTGCGGGGTTCCTCAAGGTTCATGTGTTTCTCCGACACTTTACAATGTGTTCACGAAACCACTCTTTGATATTTTAGACTATCTGGGTGTCACGTATACCAATTACGCCAATGACACCGAGATACTCATCCCTATCACAGGTGACCACAAAACTGACACTCTAGCCATCAATTCCATCTATCAAATCATCCAGGCGTGGATGGTGCAGTATGAACTGCGCTTGAACGATGGAAAGACGGAGAGTCTCATCCTAGGATCTCACCAAAGACTTAACAAGTTAGACCCGTCCTTCAAATCCTTTACAATTGATGGCAATACCATCAAAGTGGCCAAAGCTACTCAAACACTTGGTATCTATTTCGACACCACCTTATCACTTTCGAGACAAGTTAACACTGTCTCCTCTGCTGCATCATATACATGCAAGCTCATCCCAGGTTGTCATCCATTCCTATCACCAGCCAACTGCACGACATTGGCCAGGACCCTGGTCCTGTCTAAGATCGACTATTGTAACGCCCTCTACCTCGGCACAAACCAATGCAACATCAGCAAACTACAGATCATTCAAAATAATGCCATTCGAGCAGCACTAAACATCCCTAGGAACCTCCACATCTCAGACACCAGACAGAGTCTCCATTGGATATCAGTTTCCCAAAGAGTTTCTCTCAAAGCACTATCGCTAACGCACGAAAGTCTCTCGCATCAAGCACCAAGCTACCTGGCTAGTAGATTTTCCCTGCACACCTTCTCAAGACCACTTAGAAGTGCGCAAACCAACTGCCTCTCCATTCCCCGCTTCAACCTCCAGAGATCAGGCGGGAGCAGTTTCCCAGTCATGCCTGCAAAACTATGGAACTCCCTACCCAATCCACTCAGAGCAGAACCATCCTTCCTGGCCTTCAAGAGCAAAGCCAAAGAATGGCTGGCAGCCCAAGACCAGCCTGACTACTAGCACCCACTGGCACTCCGCTACACTGCGCAAACCTGCTAGCTGATCTGCATGATTGTTAATATGTATAGTACTTGTATATTTTCTAAATTGCTTTTTTATTCTAAATTGCCTTTATTCCCTTCCCTTGTTCTCTTCTTGTATGTACCCTATAACATGCCTGTAACCTAAATTATGCGCCCGGATGCCCTTGGGCCTGGTGCGCTTTACAAATAAATAAAATACAAATACAAAATGCAAATAAAAATACAAATACACGTTTCGGCGGCTAGGCAAACTGCAGTCTGCATTGGAGTACCACTGCTGTATCTATACGGATTGGGACTGTGGCAGTTGTTCCTCAGAAGCTGCCCTCTCAACACCCTTCACTTGTTCCAGTGGTCAAATGAGTAGCCTTGCTGCCTTGGCGGTCCGAGTGGGCGGAAAGGGTGAAAGGATATTGAAGGTGAGCCTGTGAAATTTTGAACTCTGTATTTTGATTGTGAGCTTCTGTGGTGCAATATTCCAAGATTTCAGTTCTACTCCCCCAGACATGGAATCTTTGGATTGTGTAAACTCCATCAACATGTCGGAAAATGGCCCGCGAACTAGGTGCATGGGCAAACTCTGAGACAAGGCTCTTCTTCCTTCTACTCTGCCTACGTTGGTGGCATTGGGTGCAATTTTGACTCTGAGGGGAGCCTCTCTGAAAACTTGGGAAATTGAGCAGACTATTGCATCCAGCCCCCTCGCAACAGGATCCTGCCACTTCACCTCAGGCTGCAAACTGGGGCCTGAATCTGGCAGAACAGGGGACCTTTTTTTTTTTTTTACTTGAGGGAGAAAAGGGGCCTCATTGCGTGATGACCCAAGAGCCCTCACTCATTCCACCTAATTTGGCACGTCTACCGCTTATGCATCTCCTTCCTCCTGTTTCGGGGGATATACCCCCCTATTTCCCTATGCTGTGTTGTGGGTGAGAATGTACATGCTTCCTGTGTTCCTGTCCTCTGTTAGGGACCAGGTTTCTTGACATGGAGACCACGAGTGATAGAGAAGGGCACGGATGACTGGATCTTTGAGAAAGATGCTGAATAATTAGAGGTGGTCTTTAATCGCCCAGACTCGCCTGCCTATGCTGTTATGTCGTCTTCTGCGATCAACCTAAATTGTATGTCGCAGGGTTGTCGGCTATCTGCTGTTTGAACCTGGAGCGTCAACATGCAGGTTTGGCAGGCAGACTAGCCGTGAACATTGCAGAGTTGAGCTTTACTAGACATTCACAACATAGGTTGAGTGCTCTTGTGGGTTCGGGTTCCTCCATGCCAACCCTTGGGGCACTCCGGTGCTACGGGATCTGGGGATAAACTCTTGCACTCGAAGGACTAAATTATGGGATGACCACCAGATGGCCCCATCAGTGATGCCTGGCCAGCCTGCTTTAATCACTAAGGTGCAGGAGACGAATAATGAAGTATGGCCTTGGTTTTCTTCTATGCAGATACAGGCTCCTTCAACAACTACTACCTCCTCGCCCCCTTCGTACAGTCCAAATGGGGACATAAATATCTCCTCGGCTTCATCTTCTAACTTAAGTGACACTTACTGGCAAGAGTAAGCGTGGACACCGTCTCAGTGCCTGTGCAACAGGTGGGCGATTGATCATGTCCACCTGCAGAGTTTGGTGATGGCGGCATTGAACATCACCATTAACCCTTTTTATAAACTCTATGAAACATTAAATGAGTCTCTGAAAGATCAAGATTTGCTTCTGGCGACGATGCATGCAAAACTCTCCTCCCTGGAATCCTTCGCCATGTCAGTTCACGCAAGACTCGATAAAGAAACTGAACTCTCGGCCCAATGACAGTCTATGCTTTTTTGCATTTGGCTCGAGGGGAGGATTGGGAGAAGACTACGGTAATGACTGGCATTCTGGACTTATTGAAATGAACTAGGAGCAACAGAGGAATTGGCAGATTGGAAGATGGGGGTTTACCCAACTACATCAGGTAATGAATGGCCAAGGAACCAATCTGCCGACGAGGACACAGAGAGAAGAAAGGGCCAAGACCAGGCCTGATGAGGTCCATGAGCATTCCCCAGAAGCTTTGTCGGACCCGGGTCCTGGGCTATTCCAGCCGCCCAGGACCTGGCCCAGTTCTCAATTAAATGGGGAACGTTCTGTGTTGTCGAATCCTATTGAAATCTTACCACTGGTTCCTATGGTCGATGAGGCGACCCTCCTACCTCCTTCAGAGAAAATATACCCTGTCTTTACAAACACTGGTACCAGAGAAAAAGCCTCCAAACAAGTGATCAAATATCCTATGCAAAGAAAATCGAAGCTTCTCCCTGTCCCCAAGAAGGGGAAATCAAATGGCTCGTGAGCCTTCTTTTGAAGGCTAATATTGACTGATACTGTTCGAGGAGATCACAGTTTGTCTTTGCCTCCATCAAAGAAGATAGACTCCGGTCTAATGCCAGAAATCATTGAGTCATACTCTGAAAATGAGAATCTGCAAATATTGTTGAACCTACCCACTTATTCGGCTGATCCACCAGAAGGACTAGCAGAAATCAATGATCGGAACTTTGTGTGCCATGGAATGGGTGCCAACGTGGTGGAGGAAGTTGATGTCTCTTCCGACACCACCCAAATTGTGACCAGCACTGAGCATGCACCGGTCCAAAACGATGATCTCACCTTCTACACTTTGGAGCAAAGAAGGGCTCTTCTGCAAAACCAACCATATTATGCACCTCATGGAAATGAGGAATTGCTGTAGAAGACAAATGGTGGCCCCTTCAGTGATTGGGGAGGATGGGGGGGGGGGGGGGAGTCCAAGCTATCGACCAAATGCATAATGATCGAGAGGATAATCGGGGAGAAGGATGGTCTTATACTGAACAGAAGGAACGTGTTAAGCTTACTACATTGCTCACCCAAGCTCAGTTTCATTGACCAAAACGATATCAAGATCGTTGCATTTGTCACAGAAAGGCACATGGATTCGGTATTACTGCATCTGAACTCTGTACTATTAAAGCAAGCGATTTTGGAGGTATCTCCAGATATTTTGCATCTAGGCTTTGATCTAACGGATGGGGACCTGGGAAAACCTAACACAGTGGAAAAGGAATGCTCCAAATGAATTCCCTATAGGGCAAAATCTCCTGACTGCAAGGCAACCCCAGAGCAATCAAATGTTTGGTCAAAAAACTCTTTCTATGCAAAGTAGCCCCCGCTGTGTGAAATCACCATCAAGTTTCCCCTGTCTCCATTCAAGTATCGTATGACACTAGTCTCACTAGGGAGAGAAAAGTCAAGATGCAAGCTTTGAAAAGTGGAAAATAGAGTCCTTCTTTGGACTGGTCCTGGCTGGCGGGAGCCCTTGCTCAGATAACAAATCTTTAACTTCCTGCCCGTGTGGCGACCGGCTCATTGAACATAGCCTCATGGAATACCAGGGGCTTCACTCATCTGTGCAGGAAAGGAGAACTAGCTTCCTCAAATTTCGATCTTATATGCCTACAGGAATCATGGTTAACTACTAAGCCACTTTGTGAAGACTTTGAAACATGCTTTAAATCTGCTATAACAAGGAGAGTAGGGAGGCTGTCTGCGGCTTTGTTAACCTTGATGAAGCTGGGACAAAGTCTTAAAATTGTGGACTCAAGAAACCCTAGCCCGTATGTCCAGATGGTGGTTCTGGAATGGGGAGTATCTCCGGGCCAGGAATCCTTGATTTTAGTTGTATTCAATGTGTATTAAAACCTGGCGGGGGTTTGGTGAGAAGGAGTTTGTAGATTTGGTCACTGGTCTGATGGATAACGCTTGGGGCGATTTTAAAATTCCCTTTTTTTTTTGATGTGGTGACTTGAATGCAAGATTTTTTGATAAGTCAGGGACGAAGCTGCAGCGGGGCATTATACAAAAAAAAAGCAACCCTATGGCTGTCTGAGATGAAGGAACGTGGAGTATGTATGTTAAATGGTGTACTTGGATGTGACGTTTCGGGTAGAGCAACCTGGGCCCGTGGAAATCACAAAGTCTATTTGGACTATTTTTTTTGCATCTATTAATCTGATTTAAATATATGGGCTCCCTGAGTGTTACACCTACAACTGAGAGTGACCATGCTATTCTACATCTTTGTCTTAAAGAACAGGAAAGAGAGCCAAAGGGAAGTACAGGGAAATCGTCGCAAATCAATCGGCCGAGAAATCACTTGCGAATTCCCCCGGGGAACGTACCAGAGATTAGAGTGCTACAAAAATGCTCTGTCCCCGAATTCTCTGTGTGGACTATCCTTGCATCCTTTTGATGTTCCAGATGAAACTGAGGCCTAACGATAATTTGACAGACAACAGATTATACTATCCCAATGAAAAAGTAAATATCCAAAAGAAAAAACAGAGGGCTGATTTGTGGGAAATAGATCGCCTGGATACGGCCAACAAATTTCCCCTTAAAAAAAAAAAAAAGCACAGACAGCAGTATAGGAACTGGCAGCTGGCCACAAAGGCACAATGGCTTCAATTAGAAGCAGAGGTCATGATGACAATCATAGCAACAAAAAAAAATATTCGTGACCTATGGGCCTTACTTAATAACAACTTCATATTCCAAGTGGCAACAATGATTCCGGATGTTTCTGAAAGGTCTTGGATGGAGTTCTTTTCGCTGCTCTTTTCGAGTATTACTGATTCAAATATATCAAGTACGGATTAGTCTTCTAGGCCGTGGTTTATTGAGTTCACCCTGAGAGGATATTATCACTAAGATAACACAACTGAATCCCTCTAGAGCAGCGGGCCCGGATGGTCTTCGTAATGAAATGCTCAAATGCAACCCTGAGGATTGGGCAGACTTCTGCTGGACTCTGTACAATCAGATTCTGAGATGTAGAAAGATCCCAGCTTCATGGAAGGCGGCAATTATTGTGCCAATTTATAAGGGGGGGGGATAGAGAAAATCAGAAAAAGTTACAGGCCCACTTAACATCTTCAAGTTGAAGACCTGTAGGTCAAGGCAGAAGGTTTATTTAGCCTTCATTGATCTGGAGGAGGCCTTCTACTCGATTAGTAGGGAAAGGCTTTGGACAAAACTTGCTAACTGGCATTGCCCTCAAGACCTTCTCGAAGCTATACAGAACCTGTACTCTGGTACATCTATTCAAATCAGGATGTCTGGTGCAGGGATTCTAACAAGATCAATTAGTACATCTAGAGGACTCAAATATGGCTGCCCTTTGGCACCCAAATTATTCAACCTGTATCTATCAGATATGGAGAAGAGCCTGGTATAAGTCAATGCCTTTTCTATAGCCATCTGATCCTGTGGGTCGTCTATGCAGACGACCTGGTCTTGATTGACTACACGCCAGTAGGACTACAAAGGCTTTTAAATCAGCTGGAGTGCTACTTGAAAGAAAATGACTTGAGGGTGAACACAAAACGAAATCATGATTCCACCTAAGCCAGTAATAAGAAAGAAGCTAAAATTCAGTTGGGTAGTAGATTCTGAGAAAATCAAAATGGTAGACACTATGAACTATCTGGGAGTCCCTTTCTACTGTAGTGTAGTCAACAAACCTTATGTGGACGGCCTTGGACTCAAATGTCAAACAAGGAATATAAATGGCAAATTCGGCAAATTTACAATTGAGCCTTTGATTACCAATATTAACATATGGTGCGGAATCCGCACACCGCCTCCCTCGGGCTACTTGGGATCGACTAGAGAATTATTTGGAGGAGGGTGCTGGGGTTGCCCCAGTCTCTGCCCAACTCCTCTATCCAATTCAATCTGGGCTTGCAATCGCTCATTTCCATGATCTGCTGGCGATCGCTAAGTCTAGATTCAAAGTGTACGATTGAGGGAAGCAAACCTCCGTTTGAAATCTTTGATAAAGGAGGCCATAAAGGAATCAACCACAGTGGATGATTGGAAATCCTCTTGTAGAGATCTGCTCAGGCAGCTAGACCTAATAGAGAAAGTCCTCTACTCATATCCGGATAAAGTGAATTACAGCTGAGGAGATCGGATTGGATCAATGCCCTCCAGCAGAGAAGTTCGTATACATTATCACTGAATTTGGAGCACTAAATAGCCTTCCTAAATATCTGTTGAAATTTCCAAGTTTATACTATAGGAGATTTTTGATGCGACCTAAGACTAAACGTCATCCCCACTAGGGAAGTCCTTAGCTACAGGCGTTGAATCCTGTTAATTGACTCTTTCTGAAGATTTTACAAGATCCGAACCACAGTGGAATCATCCAAATATTTACTTTCAGAGTGCCATGCGTTGGACGAAGAGAAAATGCTCTATATGAGTCAAACAATAAAGGGCTGCAAAACACTGACATCTCAGGAATGGTGGGACATGTTTATCCTGGGTGAAAACACCTCTATGATGTTGGCCGCGATGAAGTTTCTTGAAGTGTTACTAGCAGTAACAAAAGGTGAATGGTGGGGGGAATGGAGGAGTTTGATTGGGAAGAATTTAATTCATGAGCGATATCTGGAATTGGTTAGTTAGCTGTTTTTGACCTTTGCTTTCCTAGGTTTTTTTATTTTGGTGATCCAATGTTTTACATTTTTTTAATGATGTAATGGAACTGATGAAGTCTTTCAATTGTATTCTTCTTTTTGTAAGGTTTAATATAAACCAATTAAAAAAACAAAGTTAAAGCTGTCTTGCATTTAACCCCTTCTTCCCCCCCCTCCCCCACTAACCTCATTAAATCCCCTTTATTTCAGATCTGCCAGCCTGCAGACCATGCAAATGGCAGTGGAGCACGATATAAAATCCTAATAACATATGTCTTTTATGGGCACAATATTGAAGGCTCAGCCTTAACTATCAAATTGCTACGATCATATGCTAAGTGCAGCCCAAAATGCTCCAGAAATGCCATCCGGTGCCAGCATGAATACATTATATGCTCAATGTGCATGGGCAGCAAAAGGACATGTAAGGCTCTATCTATGATACGTTGTTAATCATATGCCAAGTGAAGCATAAACTGCCTCGAACGCCATCCAGTACATAAAATTCCCCGTGTATTCACCATGTGCAAGGTACAGCCTCAGAGCACTAGTTGCTGCCATTGTCTGCAAAGCACAGCCTCAAATACCTCAAAGGATGTAATCCAACACTAGGGACAGTTACGTATGCATGGTATATTAGCCATATTTACTATTGTCTCTCAGCCCGAGTGGTTGCCTTTTTATTTGCCAACCTCAAATGATGTCTTCAGTGGCTGGGTGTAGTCCTCATATGTAATGATCGGCTCAGAGGTCCAGTTGCTGCATTCATGTATCAAACATGCACCAGACCCCCTGCTGGAACCTCTGCGCATGACGCGATTTTCCCTGGCCGCTCTCTGCTTTTACTAGAGTACCGTGGGCCCCCTCCTTCTAGCTTCGACGCAGGGTACTCTGTCTTCTGGAACATTGGACCTACAATCCCGCTTTTTTTTGTTTTGCTACCAGTTATGGATGCCACCCATGCCTCTTTTCGATGACTTGGAGAATGATTGGAAATCCTCTTCTAGAGATCTGCTCAGGCAGCTAGACCTAACAGAGGAAGTCCTCTACTCCAATCCGGATAAAGTGAAGTTACACCTGTGATCACAAGGTTGCAATATGTCTAGGTTCACTTAAAACAGCGGTCCCCAAATATTGCAATACTAAAGAAAAATATAGCATGTGTTCATACATTTTTTTCAATCAGCACCAATCTCACTGGTTATTCTGAAGTTTTCTTCCTTTCACCCAGTCCAGTCTGTGCCGGTGTCTCTAAAGCAAAATGCTGTTCCAGATGAGGACCTCGGTCGGGGTAAATCGACGTATCGGGAAATCTGGCGAGGTCAGACTTGGACCATGGCTACAGGAAAACAGTCCAAATTGTGCAATGCACTCCATGGTCGTTCGTCATCTGTTGCCTTTTCTGAACCACGATACACAGTCCATCTGTATTGACTACCGACGAGTTCTGGCTGCAGGATGCCATTTGCTAAAAGGTGCAAATTGGAGGAAGACTGTGCCCTTCCTAAAGTTTCTACCGCCTGGAATATAAAACCAAGAATGAGACACTTTTACAGAATAATATAGTCACACAGATCCATTTATTTAGCAGCAAACAAAATACTTGAGTGGAGAGAGATGACAGCATATGTTTCGCTAGTGCTCCCTGACTTACTTACAATCTTTTGCTCCTTAAACACAGTTTTTTTTTTTCCAGCTGCGTTAGCATGACATGTATATAACACTGGGTTCTTGGAAGATAAGTCACTGGCAGAGTGAAGGGAAAGCTTGCTGAGTAATTGTAGTGAAAAACAAAGACATGCAGAGGGAAGACTCTCAACTTGAGTTCCTTTCTATCCTTAGCCTCGGGTCAGGGGGCGGAGGGTCCACCACCATCTGGTATTTGTGCATGCCATTTTAACCGCAAGCTATTTCCTAGCTGCCAGCCTTTCAATGGGAAAGAGCAGCCCCTGCAGTTTTGCACACAAACATCTTTTGGGATTTAGTGGACGACTGGCAAAACTGTTGTGACATTTTTAACAGAAAAAAGAACTGGTGTTTATTTAATGTATATTTCCACGGTTCCATGTGATGTCGCTGTGAAAGTCGCCAGGTAGGCGATTTTATTTATTTATTTATTTTATTTTTTAATTTTTTTTATTTTTCCTGAACCCTACAATTCTTTACCCAAACATTATGGGAGGGGTATAATTCTACATGATTGTCCAATCCTAGAATTTTTGGGGAAAGTGTTTGATTTTCTGGAGGGTGCTTTTTTAGGGAAATATCGCCACCTGGTGGCCATTTTCACAGCTACATTATCACTGGATACCTATTTCCACACTATTTGACTTTGAATTTCTTTGTGAAATACTAATTGTTTAATCTCATTATGTGGCGGCATGTTGGTCAGGACATTAGATCCAATTAATTGCTCTTTGTGACGTTGGGCATTGTCACTCTCTAGTCTAGATCAGTGCTGCCTTTTGTACTATCGGTTCATATTATATTTTTGGGCAGAGTAGCTTGAACATGTGAAAGCCCACATTTACCTGTTAATACATCAAATAACTGCTCTGTATAGTACATGTAACAATTAATTCTTTCTGCATGTTCAATTCATTCCCTTGTTAAGGACAACTTTAGCTGTCAATGCAGAAACGTTTTTTTTTTTTAATGTTGCAGCTCTGTTTCTTGCACACGTGATCTGCTGTACCCGTGCTGTCAGTCATGATGCCATAAATGATCTCATATGTGATATCATCAAAGATGTAATTTGCAATGTCATCATGGTGTTGGCGAGCTGCGCAATGCGGGCCACATAGTTAAGTTGGCATAGCTTCCATCACCTGCCCAGTTTCAGGGGTTTTGTGGCATTAAATCGACATGTTAACGTCACTTCAAATAACATACCCTGCCACATGGAAGAATTCAAGACACAGTTGTCATCTTCGGGGCCAAATCGGTCATAGGTCACAGACTCATAACACATTATGTCAAACCTATCATGGCTTCTGTGAATCTAGTAATTAAAGCAATCGTAAACATTCCTGTCAGCATCCTCGCACAAGGTTGTACAAACCGCAGACTGTCAATTATGAATGGAGCATAAGCAAACAAAAGGATGCTCGGGGATTTTTACAAGCTGCGTCCCTTCTACCCGTGCTCAAAACTAAGTTATTATTCAAAAGCCAAATCATGCCTTCTAACAATCAGTGCTCAACGCTTAAAACCTTGGCGAAACATAGGGTCATCTTTTTCTGCTGTTTGCAAGCGATACTTGATAATTGCATCTTCAGGAATAAACCGCATGTATTATTTAACGACTGGCTCTTTCCTTCCCAGTCGTAAAAAATGTTTGCATTCTCAAAACCTAATTGTTCTCTTGAGGCACACGGTCTTGCACACACTTGCCATTTCTTCTGTCAGGTTAAATTGGTCTGCGAGTGGAAATGCTTTCCAGATTCACATGGCTCGTTCACAATCGTGGCAAATACAATATTGACAGAGGGATTTAACAAAGGGTTTGAGTGCAAAACCTGCAGGCTTATGAAGCGATAAAACAAATTAAGACTCCGAATAGGGATTAGTCGAAGCTCTTATTCTGTGAGCATGATCTGTTGTTAAAGGGGATTTCAGAGAGGCTCATGAAGAATCGGGAGTGTACTTAGTTAACAAAATAAATAGAATACATGTTTAGTTTGCAGAACAAGGGTGCCTGCATGTTCACAGGCTCAGTAAAGGAAGTTGCAGACTGTAAAATGATAAGTTAGTCAAAAATAAATTGTATCATTATTTTTTGGAAAACGTTTACTTACACAGTAGTATTGTCTTAACTGTATGGGCAAATGAGAAAGCATAAATCTCAATCCGAATCGATAATCGAAGTTGTTTTGTCGAGTCAAAGATATATATTTGAATGAACTCTGGTTGGCATCTGAGTACTACATTCTGTAGTCACTAAGGCCATATTATCTGTTTTGAATCTACAAGTCGAAGAGGCAAGATCTTTGTAAACCGTAGGCTAAAATATCACCCAGTCAACATCTGTGCTACAAAAAACGTACACACATGCAAAGGACACGTTTTCACCCGCTGATGGCAATAAACACCGACAAAGGCAATAGGCTTGGGTTTGTGTTTCGAATGAAAAGGCTTTGCATTTTGAGATTAAGGACATTAGCCCAGTGTAATGATACAAAACCTTGAAATAGTCGCAGAATGTTGTTCTAATACCTGTCAGCCTGCAATAGCTGTATAAACGCCTGGAAATAACGTGCTTATTACAGGATAGTTGTGACATCACAAATGACCTGCAATAATTTGACATCACAGCTGCTCTGTAATCGGTTATTGTGCTTCAGATGTGAGTCAAGATGCCTGATGCTTGAGCCAGCAGATGTAATTCCAGCTGTTACTGCAGCCCTTAACTAAAGCCGTGAAAAGCTTTTAAAATTCCTTGCTTGCAAAAAGTTGTCTGTCACTTTACAGCCATTACCTGACAAGGAACCGTTTATGGTAGGATGTTTAATTTGTGAATTGTTGGAGTGTAACACATGCTGATCAAGAATCTGCATATTAGTTATTTTAAAGCACAAAAAGAGAACTTATTTACGATGCAGTTAAAGTGCTTGAACTGTTTTCCCTTCTACTTGGCCTTGAGCTTTTCAAAACGTCTGCTGCTTCCATGTCCGATTACCGAGTCCCACTGCCAAAAATCTAGCACATTTCAAAGCATCATTATGAATCTCCTGACTATTGTAAGATAATCCAAACAGGCTTAGAGCTTTTGACCATTTATGTCAGGCAAGCCTCGCATGGAACTGCTGGTGCACTAACCCTATGTGCCTTTCAGTCTCAACAACCTGTTGGCAAAGGCAGCTCAGTGGGTCAATAACCCTGCGGCAGAGATTGTGTAACCTGTTATTTCAAATCCTGTTGATAGGCGAGTTAATGAATTTGCATCCGAGATATGCATCTAAGATGCAGGTAACATTCATTTGTAACAGAGTTGACTTAACGTTAGACTTATCAAAAGAACTACTAAATGTTCAGTGATTCAGAATACACAATTTAATCCGTAATGGCTCAGAACACACACCTCATCAGGGCTGCTATGCCGGTAATGGCTCAGAAGTAGAATATGCACATCCCATGATGACCACTATACTTGTAATGGCTCAGAACACACAGCTCCTATGAGCTCTTATACTTGTAATGGCATACCGTGTTGGGAAAACATCTCCATTCAAGCAAGTGCTGCATCTGGTCAGACAAACCTATCACTCTATAATTCCCAACCTAATGGCCAAAAGAAGGTTTGCACACATCTAAAAAGGAGCATCCAATGATAAAGCTACACAGAGAACATACTAGACAATCTAAAACAGGAATTCGAGCAACAGGAAGAGCGAGCAATGAGCTACATGATGGGGCAACAAAGAAAGTGAGAAGGGAAACTGAGTTAATAATACAAGAGACATTTAGGGAAAAATTGTAAAATAAAACAGATCAACTGCAGGTGGAGAGATTGAAATGGAAAAGCAAGACTGGAGAAAGGCAGGCCAATAACATAAGAGACAGTGCAAGAAAGATAATCAAAAGGAGTAGCAACCGCAACTGAGAAAATGAAAAAACAGATATAGCCAGAGTAACGACATGAGAGGAAGAGGCGTTAATATCAACCGATACAGCGAGATAGTGGAGGGAAACGGCACATTTAGAATACAGAGATGGGAGAGCCAGAGTGACGGAGAAACAGACCGCAAAAGGTGGCATCAAAACACTATAAGGGTGAGACTCAGCGGTCTGAAAGTGAGAGGCGGGGGAAGTAGACTAGCAAAAGGGAGGAGAGATGGAGCAAAAACATGGAGTGCCTGTCAAGCAGGTAGTGCCAGGCAGCAATATTGGGCCCGAGAGGCAGAGAAGTGATGCTGGTTGGTTGAGGGACTTGATTTGTGAATCACCCAATGTAACTAGCTGGCATTGGTAACTTAACAGAGTTTGTGCCCAACTATCATGAAGATGAAGCTAGGGTGCATGCATCTACACTTGTGTATAGACGCGTTATAAATGCCAATCATATCAATGCTCTTGTGTGGGGAAAATGTTTTCTACAGGTGCAATACATTATTTAGAACCACTTTGAAATACAGCTGTTTTGTCACTAATGTTTTCAAACAAAGATTTAATTTTACACACAAATCGGATCATTGTCGGACACTTTTTACTCTCTTGCGAAGGAGGAAACTCATTTTTACTCTCTTGAAATTGGATTTACTTTCCAATTCTAAAAATTGGGAGTAAAATACTCACTCCAAAATCCTATCTGGAACACTTCCAGCATTACTGCAAAAACTCTCCATGGTGGAAAATGTAGTGGGGCTAAAAATCAACATGGCCCAATCAGAGCTGTTAAATATAAAAAAAAATCCGAATGTCTTACAGAAAGTGTCACCATTTAGAATAGCAACAGATACGATAACATACCTCTGGGTGAAATGTCTATTTCGACCATATACAGGGCTAATTTCTCAGAACTCCTCTCAAAAATCAAGGCAGATTTAAAGAGAGAATCCACTACGAATGTCCTGTCTAGGGAGGATAGCCTCAATAAAAATGGTGGTGCTCCATGAGTTACTTTCTCTTCCAGGCGCTTCCAGTTAAGGTTCCACTAATGTTTTTTTAATCGCTGAACAGACTTGTAACTCAATTCATTTGGCAAAACAAATGCCCCAGAATAGCTTCAGAGACCTTGATGGCCCCTTGGTTGAAGGGGGTGGGGGGGTTTGATCTCCCAAATTCTGCTAGATATTATGCGGCAGCTCAGCTGAGAGTCCTGCGAGAATGGCTTTCTAATGGCATGTAAAAACCATGAGCTAGAATGGATCAAACTGTGCCAGGGACTCCCCTAGAGGGGGTGCTGTGGTTGAATAGACAGGACAGACCTAGGAATATAGGTCTGAGTCACATTCTCTCGGTGGTATGCAAAATATGCGACTGCTTGATTGGACGGGGGCAATTGTCCACAATCCCATCCCCATTTACTCCCAATACTGGGGAATCCACGGTTTTCCCCGGGAATGTGGCAGGGCTCCTGTGAAAGATGGCGTGCAGTGGGGTGTGCAAAAAGGTGGGAGATACGATGAAGGGAGGAGAGGTCAGATCCTTTGAGGATTGCAAATAACATCTAGGCTTGTCCCGAAAAGGACAGGATGGACTATTATCAGCAAAAACACTTGTTGAAACAACCTGACATAAGAAGAGCAGTGCAAGCCGGCTTGACTCGTTTACAAAAAATTATAAATATATATGGGATTCTACAGGGTGAAGCCCCTGAACGTACATGGCCATATATGCTGAAATGGCAGAGCACAATTGGGGAGGAAGTACCAGTCAACTACTGGGAAACACTCTGGCAACAAATCTCAAAATTAACCAGATCTATCCAAATTAGGGAGGCATGGTACACGACTATGGTACAGTGGCACTATACTCCGGAAAGGCTACACACAATGTGCCCTGGGATATCTCTGGAATGTTGGAGTGGGTTCTCTAGGAGAGAGGACGGGAGGCACATATGTTGGGACTGCCCGGTATTGCAAGGGTTTTGAGCAGAGGTTGAGTCTCCAATCCAGAATATGTTGCAAGGTCCGTTAACTTACTCCCAGAAAGAATGGATGTGCGGCCTCTTTGAGCCAGAATTCCAGATCCCAACAAAAACCCAACGCAAAGCTTTCATGACCCTATTGATGGCGGCTTGGGTGTTAGTAGCGTGGAAGTGGAAGCAGAAAGCACCTCCTATGAATGTTAAATGGCTCTGCAAAGTTTGGGACATAGTGGCCATGGAATGGATCATGTACGGAATACAAGGCGACAGAAGGGCACATTTCGCCAGGACTGGGGAGTGACACTGGACTTCCTCAGGGGAGAATATTTGCTGCAATGGTGCCCTCGTAACCTGAAAATATTGGACATAATGTAGACACTGAAGCTCACTTAGATGAGAGTTGTATCACCAAGAGATCCAAATGCAGGCCACGTGTTAGGAAAGGTACGGAAGGGGAAAAAGGGAAGGGGGGAAGAGTGGGTTTGTTGCTATGTATTTTTGAAAAATGCTAATAAAAATAGGTTTTTAAAAAGTTCAGTGCAGTAAAAATGCGAGAACTTACCAGCTGCGGCAGTAGTGCTCTGAACTGGGAGGGGGCTTAGTTGATAGCCAGACAGTAATTCGAACTAGGCTGGAGAATGCCCTAAATAAGTGTCACACGTTTAAAGAAACATAAATAATAAATATGGGTCACAGGTAAGTATAACAAGGTTTTGCATTGGGCTGAGGTGTGGTAAGCAAGCCTTAAAGCATGCTTTTTCAGAAACCTGTGCTTGTTTCATTAATTTGCTTAGAAGCTGCAGCGGCTGGTAGCACATTGCAAATCCCGCGATCCAAGGGTCACATGGTAGGAAGCAAACGACGTTTGTTACTTTCGAGGTCATAAACCAGATCTCACGGGTACCGCCGAAAGCCAATGAATGCACAGCTATTTTATAATTCGGCACATTTAATTTAGGTAGCCTGATTTACTGGTGGTTTCAGAAAGCCCATGGCAGTTGCAAATTGCCTCTAAATACATTTCTGCCTGGGAAGAAGGTCGAAGAATTCTTAATGTCCTACATTTACACTAACTTGTTCCTGGTTTAAGGCTCTGACAGTGTCATAGTAGAAAGCTTTCTCATGAAAACTAAGATGAGATGACCGGGACAGATGAGCAAAGTTCTGCTGGTCATCTCAAATGTTTCAATGATTTGGCACTCGCTATGATGTGGGAATTGGGGGTTGGATTGTGACATCAGAAGGGGGAACCAGGGGTGGTGTAAGTTCTGCGGGCCCCAATCATAGAAAATAACGCATGGCCTTATATAGGGGTTTGATATGCAGTCACCAATCAGCTTCTTATGGGCAGACATTTTATGTTGCAAAATGTGTGAGGTTAATTAGCTTAGACGATTATAAAAGCTTTTCATTTAGGGTGTTTCTTTGACAGCGACTTTTCATGCAGTTCTGTTCTGCGTTCTGTTTTGAATATTACTGTCCCAGCTGTGTCTGGGGCCCTGAATAAAACGGTTACTTCTTGCCTGGCATACACTCCTTTTTGACTACTTTTGTAATTTTATTTTTAATGGTGAGTTCCAAGGAGATCCCCTGTACATTTTCATGCACAACCCCCCCAATAATGTACCTATTAATAACTCTTCAATCAACAACACTTATAACACGAACAATTTTAAAAGTTATAACTACCAACACCCCGCCACGAAGCTTACAATGAAGGGGCCAGATCGGGCAGCATTAAAATAACGAAGGGCACCAGACAAGGATATCCCCTGATCCCCCTCATATTTTTGCTCTCCATGGAGCATTTCACCAGTAGAGTCCGCCACAACCTGGAAATACACAGCCTAAAAGTAAAAGGAGAACTTTATGAAGTAGCTCTCTACGCCGACGATGTTCTCCTGACGCTCACTCGCTCGGAAGCATCCATGAAGGCCCTATGGCAAGAACTAGACACATTCAGGGAGGCCTTGGGATTCATGGTCAACTTCACAAAGTCAACAGCAATGAGCATCAACATGCAAAAGAAAATAAAGAAAACACTAGAAGTCAACTATTCGATTCCATGGGCAAAATCGCAAATTGGTTACCTAGGGGGTCCAACTGCCAAGCAAAATGGAAAGAAAATACAAAATAAACTTCTGCCCCTTATTCACGGAGTTCAGGAACGACTTGGCTCGCTGGCAGAAGCTAGAAATATCATGGTTCGGAAGAATCACAGCACTGAAGATGAATCTGGTCCCGAGACTGCTCCATCACTGCTTGGCGCTCCCAGTGACTAGCCAAAAGAAAGCCATCCAAAAGTTGCAGGCAGAACTCCTAAAATTCATCTGGGAAGGAAAGAAACCGTGAATACCGAGGCGTATCATGCTTGGGGGCCCAGGGGTGGGTGGCCTAGGTGTCCCAGACGTGATCAGGTACTGCCTGGCGGCGCAACTATTGCAAGCCTTCACATGGAAGCTAAGCACCAACCGGCCCGATGGCTGGAGGAAGACTGGTGCCAGAAACAATGGAATCGCTACCGCACATGAAAAGATCCAGTCACCTTCCGAATGCAGATCCTCTACCAGCAACTAGAGACACGGTTATGAGCTGGAATAGGGCAGCCCGCCAGTGGACCTGCTGAAGCACCACAGGAACACTCACCCCCATCTGGGACAACCCTGAATTTACTCCGGGCATCTCTCCAAACAGCTTTGGCAAATGGAAGGAAGGAGGTCTGGTAAACATCGCAGATTTCTTCGAGAATGGGGAACCATTAAACTTCAAAGCCTGTAAAACCATATTCCAAGTCACAGAAACGGAGAGGTTCTGATATGCACAACTTGGGCATTGGCTATCAAGCGAAGCAACAAGGAAACACGGAAGCAGAGAACTAACAGCCCTAGAGCAAAATCTCACAACAAACCACCCCCAAGGGGAAAATATCCAACTTATACAAGTTGCTTGACCGAACAGACCCAAACAAAAAAAGGGGCCTATATGATAAAGTGGGGAAAGGACATTGGCAGAGAATTCGAACCTGAGGAGTGGGGACGCATCTGGCCGTGGGCGCACAAAAGTTCGAAGTGTGTAACGAATAAAGAAGGGGCATTTAAAGTGTGCTACAGATGGTACCGAATGCTAGAGATCCTCAATAAATGCAACCCCACGATCCCCGCACACTGCTGGAGAAGATACCCGGACACAGGCATACTATTCTATCTCCTATGGGCATGCCCCAAAGCGACACATTTCTGGAAAAACGTCTTGGAACAAGTCAGACCGTGGGACCCAGGCATCGTCCTACCGGGGGTGACGGGAGAAGGCTAAATCCTTCTGACAGGAAGAATCGCAGACCTGTGCTCGCATCTCTAAACGGTGGCGAAAATATCAATAGCCAGACTGTGGAAAAACCCAGAGGACCCGGCAATCCCAATGTGATGGTCCAAGTGCTGGGAGATGGTGGTGGCAGAAAAAATCACAGCCCTCCGATTTGGGAATGGGAATACATTTGCCCACACCTGGGCTGCCTTTTTGGATTACACGCAGCAGTTTCCTGGTGTGGCAAGAAAACCCCCTACTTTACAATTGACAGAGAAGCTAGACTGAAGATCGGACCGACTAGCTCCAAGCAGATCTGGGAACTCTCGGGGCCAAAGGGGGAATTCAAAGATCAAACAAGCCCGACAGCCTAAAGCCCTCCTACGAACTCTTGCCAGTAAAGCAACACGTGCAACTTCCTTGATGTGACCCATCTCACCTAACTAAACATACTGTGAAAACAGCGGTCTACCCTTGTTCCCCCCCCTTGTCCCCTCTACCCCTCCCCTCCCACCCCCTGCCAATGACTAGAATTGTTATTTGTCTTATTTATTTTCTCTTGTTATTTTTATAACTAAACTCTAAATACTGCAATGTACTTCCTGCCAAAGGTACACAAGCCATTTGACACCAAAAACTCCTTGGTCATTTCTATGTGGGAGTAGTAGGATGCCGACGTTTTGCGAAATGTGTAATCCACCGCTTTCAGTGCCAGATGGTGTTCAATTCACGTGAATAGTGCTTTGGCATCCAATGTCACGAATAGGTACTCTTCCTTCCAATCCATTTCTTCCACAATCTGTAGGGTGTGCATGCTGTCCCTGAGGTATGCGGGTATCTTGCTGACCTCAGTGTCCCAGCGCATTGTTAATATACTTGGCGAATGCCTCAGTTATCCAAACTATAGCACTTAGTATTGGCCTGCCCTCTGGGATGGTGTCAAACGTCTTGTGTACCTTTTGGCAGGAAGTAAATTGTAGGTATACGTGGGTGCTTGGGTTTCGAATAGTCGCACTCCTCGTCCGTGAGTTGTCCCCTCTTGTGCCATTTCGTTATCAGTTCCATGGCCTGTTGCTCTATTGTCGGAGTCGGATTGCTTGGTATCTTGCTGTAGCATCCTGGTGTTTGTAAGTGTTGTGTTGCCATTTTGATATAATCTTCCTTATCCAGTATCATGATGTTCCCACCTTTGTCAGCCTCTTTGATAATTATAATTTTGTTCTCCTTCAAAGTTTTGAGGACCTTGACTTCCTCTTGTGTCAAATTGCCTTGGGTATAGTGTTTCCTGCTTTTGGACTTCTCCTCCAACTCATGCAAGTCTTAAGTGACTGCTAGTTGAAAAATATCAATGGCATTGTCCTCATACAGTAGCGGGGTAAATTTGGATTTTTTCCTAAATTCTGGTATGTCCAAATTTGATTCTTTAATGTTCAGGAGACTACACGGACACTCACCCGAGAGTAAGAGGTAAGACTGCCAACAATTCTGGGCCCCACATGTAGTTTATTTAAAAGCGCTATTTGGTCACAACTAGTGATCCTCGTTATGATCGAGATCTAACCTAACTCTAGAGACTCGCACACACAACAACATGCACTAGGAAATGGGCATTAATATAGGCACTTAGTCATTTATGCAACGCTAAGGATTACAGCGCTTACAGCAAGCGAAAAAACTGAAAACCACACTCTTTAAAACCACGTGTGTTGTTTTTGATAATTTACGTAAAGCTGAACCAACACGGCACTTATGCCATAATCACTCGGGATTCATTCAACTATTTGGGTAAGATAATGGGCCTACTTCTACAGTATAGAGGCGCCCACAACAACTTAACTATTTACTGAAACTAACACATGCTAACTGCAGTGGGCAACACACTTGCCTCAGCACAGGACCATTTAATTTAACACGCATGGGACCCCCCCAAAAAACGCCATGAAGGAACTTTCGTGCATTGTAAACATTGATTGCTGGTTACATACTATTCACTGCATTGGTCGGGCACGCAGGATCCTCTGCACAGGAGCAATAGCTTAACGCACTATGGAACCCCATTAACACAATGGAGGACTCTCCTCATTCTGTATTTACGGAGCATTGGATATGTAGTTGTCACTGCATTATGTTGGCATGCTACTTCTCTAGCTAACTAACCCACGAGCACAGCCAACACTGATCGGTGGCATGACCGGGCCTTGTGCCCCCTTTCTCTTAAATCTGGTGAATTGCACCTAATGGAGGCATTAAGAAACCCAAGCCAAACTGGTAATTATTAGCATTAGGACCAAGATAGGAGAATTCATTACTACCTCAATCTCTTTCCACATAGGTGTCACCCTCTACCGTTGCTGAACATAAGAATTTCAATTCCAACCATCCGGGAACACGCTAACCCTACATTTGGTAAGCTTTACTCAACCAACCTCATAAGTTTACGCAAATCTTAATTAGACCAACAAAAAAGGCAACTAAAGAGCAATTTCCCTTTTTCTCTCTCATTTTACCTCCCCAAACTAATCAAACATTTGTTCCCTGTTGTATTTTGCTAATAATGCAATGAAACAATAACAATTGTATAATCTGACTATAACTGACTGACAATGGTAAAATGCTATGGCAATTTAACCCATGTGACCAATTAACATACACACAAATGTATTGCTAATATGTGAATGTCATACCTGACAAATGTCACGGGACTATTGACATTGTTAATGAACTTGTCAACTATGGTCTCGCCGTCAAATACTGACAACCAATTATGGGCTTTAATGTAGTAATTTTGAATGTTCCTCTGTCACCACTCGCCATGCACACTGTCACTCATGTCACTAATATGCAGCCTTGAGAAAGACCTCAAAGGTTGAAGCACGTGTCGGCACTAATGGAATAAAAGTATATGACATACTCTGTACCCCAAATGAAGTTTTAGCTAAGAATATGTTGGTCACGAGTGACGACCAATGTGTTAATTACTGAAGGAAAAATAAATCAACAAATGTTGCATGCACCTAACGTGTTTGGAAATTGATACTCATTGGATACTAAGGAACCACTGTCCAGCGCCTAATTTCAAGTTTTTGGATCTCAGAAACCCAGAACATCACTTATATTAAGGGTTGCAGGCGGTGCTCCAGATAAGATTTTAAAGTGGGAGTATTGTACTGTGTGGATGAAAGGAGGGCATGCTCTGATGCGTCTGGTTCCCATTTTTGTTGGGAGTACTTTTACTCCCTATTTTTATTTTTTGGGAATATTTGTCTATTTTTATGGAGTGGCTGATGCACCCCTTATGTAAAGGGCTGGTTGCAGGACATATTAAACATAAACTTACACTTAAAACAGTAAACAACAAGAGGCATGGCATTACTATGCCACTGAAGACCTGACACCAACTCACATACCCAAATGAAGTAAGTGGCGTACCAGTAGCTCTGCGATATTACCACACCCAATAACTCCACTTCAGAGGGATTTACTGCTATTGTAATGGTGGCATGTTTCTCAGTTTCCATGGCACTCATGCTAACACTTATCAATAGCCCCAACCTAAAATACAGTGAAAACAGTATTAAAAATGAATATCTCATTCACATATTACAATTTCATTACAATCTTCTTAACCACACTAAGGCATACCTAAAACTGCAATGATCTGCATTGCTGACGTTTATTGGTGTTTAATACATTTTATATGAACATAAACAATAAACTCACATAATCCAGAACACCTCGAAATTCCTCCTGACGGCAGCACCTATGCATCTTCCTCCTGTATTTTCTCCTCTGTGGGAAAATGTTCATATAACCACTCCTTATAGTTATCCATTTGTACACAATCGAAAAATAATGCTCTCCAGACAACACCCAAAATTCTCTTTCGCCTCTCTTCCTAGAGTGAAGAACTGAAACACATTAGCATAACAAACAAGGTGGGATTTCTGATTGGTACCCTACTGTTTGTAGAGAGTGACAAGTAGCCAATAGAACATCATGTACCTCAGCTGCTCTTCAGCTATGGAACCAAGAAGACAATGTCATTTTGTTAGAGAAATATGATATGAAAGGGGTAGAGGTGGTGGAAAAAGCATATAACTGAATGTATAAAGTTCTTTTTGGTTGAGTAATGGTGTATAAATGTGAATGGTTATATGTAAAAAACCAATGAAGTAATAAAAAAGATATCTAACAATTATAACTGGTACACTATGGTCTCCTCACTTGAAGTGCCTTCCTTCCCTGACATAACTCACCTTACTGTTGTACAAGATGGGATATGATGGTAATGAGGCCTTCATTTCAGATGAAGACCTCAAGGCGACCGTGATCTGTGATCAATCCTGCCGAGTCATCACCAAACCCCAGCCTAAAGTCTCCTCCCATGTGGCCAGGGGAAGGCAGCCGCTACCTGATCCTAACCGTAGGTGTGGTATCAGAAGGGAGGATCACATGAGAGGAGACGGCTGTCATGGTGAAGTGTTGACTCTGCTAGGAGGGACGCAGTATTCGTTTTCTTTTGAGGATGAAATTCAAATCATTCGTAAATATCTAATGGTGTATTATCAATGTGCAAGTCTGTAATAAAAACAAAGCAATGGCAAAAATGATAAATCTGGCATAGGCGCTAGCCAAGCGACGGATAGCAATGGGGTGGAAGGCGGCAGAAGAACTGAGCATTGAGACATGGTGGAAGGACCTACAGAGGTGGACCATTGCAGAGACAGCGGTTGAGCAAGATGGAATACTAAGTGGAAGAAAATGTTCCATAGACATAACGACATGGAATCTGATACTAAAGGACCGGTTTGTCTCTTCAGATGACGGACCCCCCTGAACTAGAACCAGCACACTTGAGCAACGCTGGAAGTGCAGGGCGTCTGTGAAACATTGCTGTCAGACATGTCCTAATCTCAAGGTCTCTCCAGGCGTGGAAAGTCTGGACAGTCAATCACCTGTGACCGTTTTATGTAGCATGTTCATGTTTAATCCAGGTTAACGTTGATGTTGGGTTAATGGGGAAGCGGGTGTGATAGTATGAGGGATAATGAGGCATATTGCAATGCAATCATTTTGTGATTATTAAACTTGGAAATAATAAATCAATAAAATAAAAATCAATGTGCAAGTCCCTCCTATATAAATACTCCAAGAACATGTCAGGGGAAATCATCTGGACAGAATAATGTTGATGCTTCAGGGGTACAAGAACTAAAAGTGAAATGTTTGAATTATCCTAATTCCACATTTAAATGTAAGTCCTCACTACAATATTAAAGCAAATACCCTTTTCACAACCTCTCCTGTTGCTAATAATTCTCAGTACCTTGAACAGCCTAAACTAAATGTAAAACTGAACAAACTAATATCGCATTATTTAATATTATCTAATTATGGACTTCATTAACCACAATGCATAGGGGACTGGGACGAGGAAGAAGGGTCCTGATGCAATGAAGATTCAAAGTACTGTTGAACAAAAGGTGCGCTCTAGTTGTTATAGACCTACGCACTTCAGCTGGATATTTAAATCCCAAAATAAGGCACAGGTGAGGAGAGAGCAGGAAGGAGATGAAGCCTGCGTTGAATGCTGTGCTGGGGGCGCAGCTGATGAAGCTGAAGTGATCGGCAGGAGCTGCCATGGAAAGAACACCAGGGGAAACTGTCACAAGTGTGAAGGCCCAGCAGATTTCAGAGTATCATCAGCGGGAAGCAGCATGTCGAAGAGGCACAGCAGATTGCAGAGTATGCGCCGCGGGAGGCCCAGCTGAAGAGGAGACGTGCTCCCAGTGCAGCATACGGCATGTCAGTGAGAGGGAGGCCGCGGACGATCAATTGAGCTATCCGAGCTCCCGGACACCAACTTGCTACTCACTGATGGTATACAGATGCAGGAGAGAAGGCAGACGAGAGACCGGAAAACCCCTGCAACACCTGACTGTAATACAGAGCTGCAGACTACAACCAGTGAGTTGGCGGAGCTGCAGAATACAACCAGTGAGTTGGCTGAATGTTGGTGCTAACCCTGGGGGCTCTGTAAAAGAAAGTCATTAAAGATGAATGATTTTGAATACCGAACTGTTAATGAATAAATGCAGAAGCTTCAGAATTTTGAAAACCGGTGTGGATGAAAGAAAGCTGAAATCCAATTATTTTGCAGGGTTTGAAATTGAGATTCGATGAGCAGGTGCTAAAACCAGCTAAAACTAGCTCCTGTGTGTTGGGCAACACCCTGTAGGCAGGATCTACCGCAGGGGAACCGTGAGCTACCAGAGATGCTCCTTTTAACTTTTTGTCCATTTTGCATGAACCATTGTGTTTAAATGTATATTAGATGTGTTCTAATTATTCTTTATTCACATTCTCAAATACGCGAAGTTAATGTCACATTTACCTGTTTGGGAAGGCACCTGTTGATCCTGGGAGCCAGAATTAGCTCCTTAGCTTCAATCTGACCATGCTCTACTATCCTAGAAGCAGGAGCTAAATAGCTCCGAGCTCCCCTCAGTTCTTAACCCCTGTTTTGAATACCGAATACTTAATGAAAGAAAGCAGAAATGTCCTAATTGTAAATGCCAAACAATTGGAGAAGTAAAGCAGAAGTGACAAGAACATGAGTTCCCTCATAGAGGATTAGAAGTGGGGAAAGCTTACAAACCGCATTACCAACATCCAAGGAGCTGTGAAACCATACAGAAGCGACAAGGGCGCAACGCTCCCGTTTTGGGATACCAACTGGGGGAAACGTGTAACCTAAACTGCCAACAGTGCACAGGTTGTCCAGAAGCATTTAAAAGGCACTTAGGAAATGACTGTTCTATAAGAAGTTATCAGTTTGGGGGAAAACTGGAACACACATTTCCAAGAGTCAAGAGATTCTGAGAAAAGGCAGTTATTATTAACCTCCTTCCAAGAGAGATTGGTGTGGAGAATCTTGGAACCCATATTACCATCATAACAAAGTAGTTGTAGGAGTTTTCTTCCTGGCACTTGAGTATATCAAGTAACAAGAAGATCGTTTAATGAAGTATTTCTATGGTACAAAGCTGTGGTAGAAAGACCTTTTGTTGAAGCAAAGAACTCTTAATCTGATCTTTTGTGTGATAAACTGTGCAATCCTCACAAAAGTGGTTCATTTGAAGAAGGTGAATTAAGTTATTAAGTGTGGAACATTTTGAAAAGAACATTTGTTTTGGTTTTGGTCTTGTGTTGTGGAAGGACGACATTTACCTTTCAAAGAAGGATATTGTGGAAACCATCAGTTGGTTTTTGAATTGTGAACTAACATGCTTGGAAAAGATATTTGGTATGTCCCAGGGAGGGATACAGTGGTTGGAAGAGACTGTGTGTTACCTTGAACAGAAATTTAAAACTGAACTGTGCTCAACGTATTCCTGAATTGATCCAGGGTAAGGGAGTACAACCCTGGTCACAAGGAGTGTTTTCAAGAACCTTTAAATTGAGAAATTGTTTTGTTGAACTAATTTAGCCATATTTCCTTGTATATTTTTGTCTATCAGTGTAAGGGTCAGAGATGTTTTGGACATTAGGTCATTTTTGTTTAGTCTTAGATTGGTAGGCAGGGACCTCCTTATTAAGATGGGGAAAGATGGGCATTTATCCAACCCTTTTATCTTTAATAAATGGCAAACCAGAGAAAACTTTCTTTGTGTCCGACTCGCCTTTCTGACCCCTCGCTGATCTTACAAGTAGAGCAGGAAGCACAGTAGAGGGTGAAGTAAAAGGTTGTTGGGTGTATATATTTTTTTTTGTCTTTACCCGCACTTTAGAAGGTATTAACGAGCAAATTATTGCACAACATGTGGTCAGCTTCCCCTTACTGGTTCCAGATGTTTTTATTCCTCTCGAAAGAAAACTAATCTCTCATATAAAAAAAGAACATTGTGAGGTAATCAGGTCAGTACAAATTGCCATCTGAAAGCTACTCTTGGTAATTGTTTCTCAGAGGTATTTATAAAGGCACTGAAAACCCAAACGCTCTTTTTAGAGCCAACTGCATAATTAAATATAAAAATAAGAATGTTAACACACTACATGTTTAAATGTAAAAATAATAAAGTTAACACAACACTATCAACTTCTAAAACACAATTTACAGATCGATAATCAAAGTTCTTGACAAGCGCAAGATATTATTCATATCTTATAAGCACACGACCCACAATATGTAAAGTGAATCCTTTCCTTTTTCTTAATTATACTAGTAACGCTCGTCACGAATCTCATCCCTTTTACTCGTCTTTCATCTTTCTTGTCCCAGTATTTCATTAGATCTTGATTTCAATGTACAAACAAAATAATCGCGAGCATGGCCAACCGTGCCTGTAATGGCCGCCATCTAGCCAGGCTCCGGCAACCCTGGGGGATCAGTCGCCCAGGCCCAAATCTGAAGGAGCCGAAATCTGATGTCGGCAGTCTTGTGCTGCCTGGCGGTCCAGGGAGGTCTCAGGCGAAGAGCTATTGCAGTGAGCACAGCCTGCTGACGGCGAGATGTGCCCTCTCAATGCAGAGCAGGCAGACGCCTATTCCCCCACCAGGCTTGTTTTTTATTTTTAACTTTTTATTGGCATTTTTACTCCTGCATTGATGCATGTACATATTTAAGCATAGGTTCCTTGCATATCACTTTTATATTCAGTGCCATCAGTATTCATGAGAGCCAAATAAACATTGTTAAACAGCAAAATAATAACAGAAAAACGTCCATGCATGTTAACTAGGTATTAGCATTTCAATAGTTCAGTCTGGGACAGAATATCTTCCAGGGCTCACAAAGCTTCGTAGGGGCCATATTGTACATGTACTGATTCTGGTCAGTGGCGTTAAATTGCCCCTTAGGCGCAGCGATACAAGGGAGACCCATAAACAATATAGCATCATAAGAAACAGCATGTTATTCACAGTGGCTTGTCATCAGATGGGTGAAACATACCCAAGATCAGTAGCCTACTGGATCAACGGATACCCCATGGTCTCACCAAGGGTTTGTGCCATCCTGATCCACACTCTGGTCTCCGCTTCATCCCAAGTCTCAAAGTCCCTATACCATCGAGAGTACAGCTGTCCCCCCTTTGACTTCCATGCCATGGCTATGCACTGTTTAGCCAAAATGCTTTACATGTCCATGAACTTTATCACATGTTTATGCTTACTATCCCTAGGGTATGCACCCAGCAGGCACTCCTTTAGGCTCCAGGTGTACCGCACAACCCCAGCCTTTCTGCATGCTTGTTCAATGCAGGACCAAAAACCCTGCACCTTATGTGCAGACCCAAAACATATGGACCAAGTCTGCTTATACCGCCACACCAGGGGCATGGCGGCTGTTTGCCCTCACTAAATTTGGCCACCCTACTTGGTGTCATATATGTATGATACAGCACATGCATTTGGACCAACCTAAAACTGGGGTTCCTAATACACTTCACACGGGAAGCCCAGTATACGTTCCCACTCCCTCTTTCCTATGTCGACTCCCAGGTCGGCCTCCCAACATGTCTTTAACCTGGAGCTCTGTGGATTGGGTCTATTGACCAGACCCGCATATAGTCTAGAGACACAGGTTGCCTTCGGCTCGTCAAGCCACCCAGCCCATTTCCCCCTAGCCACCCCCGCTATCCTCAAGTATTGCAGGGGGGGGGCGTGGCTAACCAGCCATGGAATAGGATGTTCCTTTGTGTGCAGCTCCTGTTGATCCGACACTGATCCTGGAAATTAGCCGGAAAAATGACACACGTGCTCTATAACTGAAGATACGGACGTCTGAATACATGCTCTGCAGCTATCTTGGAAAGCAAGTGCATCGCGCTTGGGATTCGAGAGAAAAAAGAACTTTGAAGATGCAGCCGCGCGGATACATTGGCGCCAAGATGGCAGACAACAAAGGAAGCGTACCCGCAGCCTCGAAGGATCGAATGCAGCTGAACGGCATGGACCACGAAGGAGGCTAGCTGCTGAAAGACACGCGACGCTCTGCTTCCAAGCCTTGCTTTTATACAAATAACATCGTGGTAGCGCTTTGGGGCTTGAATGGGCGGAACGATCGACATAAATTGTAACAGTTACTGTGTCACGGAGGACAGGCGCCTGATGTTTGCGCGGCTCCCAGCCGCTCCCAGCCGGGACTCTGAACCATAAACGTTACAACAGAGGACATGGTTACGCGGGCGGCGGTGAGATCTGCGGGGAGGACACCGACCGCGAGCGGTCTATGAATAACGGCAGCGGGGCCCCGGACGCCGGTGACAGTGGACGCTATCATAAGCACAGAGCGCACAGAAACAGGGCGCTAGTGGCGGGTTGCACAGGGTGAGGATGACGCTCGAACCAACAGTACATTTCCTCTCATTACCGTAATGCACAGCGGTTTGGTGTCCTGTTGGGGCGCTGCTCGGAAGAAGTGCCACAGTGATAAATAAGCGCATGAGGCGCACCGAAAAGCCTGCCCTTTTCATAATAAGGGCCCAAGAACTGATGCAACGTTGTGGGCCTTTACAGTGTCTGGGACCTGCAAAGAGGATACAGAACCCATGCTGAAGCGCTGCCAGGAGACAGGCACCTGAGCAAACTGGCATCTGAGCATCAGGAGCGAAGGCACTGTGGTAGGAGTGAGTAGGGTGTATTCACTGGCCTCCAAAAGCATGCTATTGGGACACTGACTGCAGTAGCCAGAGGAGAGATGTGGGAGGACACAGCCCACTCTAAATGCAACTGTATGTGCCACCACGCGGCGCAGTCCACTGAGGACGACGCTCCAGTACCAAACTGAACTGGTGAAGACACAATAACATCGAAGAGCTGGTACCAGACGCGAAGTAAGGATTGCATGATGTCGGTGAAAGGGGCGAAGGCCAAGAGCAAACAACCTACAATGGAAACCTTTGCAAAGGCACAGCGGACCCCCTCGACCCGGCACAGAGTGCGGTGGCAGCTTCCTGGGATGGCGTCCCAGAAGGAGAAAACCAACAGGTCCTAGCGGCCATAACGGATGTGAGCGCTAAGTGGGGTACAGCAATGGCGGATCTACGGACGGCCCTGGAGAACAAAATAGACGCTGTAGGAATCGAAGTCGCCCTGCTATGACAAGACGTCGGAGCACTGGCAGATAGGACTAGTGGGCTGGAGAGCGTTGTGAAGACCAACACAGATGTAAGCACTAATAATGCGAAAGAAGTCCACGTACTAAAACAGGTTGCTAATCTTGAAAATCGAGTGGAGGAAGCAGAAGGAAGGGCGAGACGGAACATCCAGGTGGTCGGCCTGCCGGAGGGAGAAGAGGGCCAAGACCCCACTGACTATGTGGAGAACATGATCCTGCAAGAAATGGCAGCAGACAAGCTCTCACAAGGGTTCATGGTTGAGCGGGTACATCGGGCCCTAATGAGGAAACCAAGGCCTGGGGCTCCACCGCGGCCGATAATTGTGAACATTCTGAACTATAAAGACAGAGAGAAGATCCTGGAGTATTTTCGTAAGGGTGGAACGATGACAGAGCTTCCTCCAAGATCACAGCATACCCTGACTATACTATGTTGGTGCAAAGGCAGCGGTATAGCTATGTGGCGGTCAAGAGAAGACTGCGTACAGCTGGTATCAAGTACATGCTTTAGTACCCTGCAAAGCTAAAAGTTTTGCACAAAGGCAGAGCGCTGTTTTTTGATACCCCAGAGGAAGCAGCATCATGGCTGGACTTGCATGGCTGTCCGGAGCGAGGTGAGGAACAGGATCGCCGGAAGCACGATAAGTGAAGATATTGTATCACGTACACTGAGAGGATAAGCGGGAGGGGAGTCCTAGTATGACGCTTTGAGATATTTGATTGGTGGTATGTAGCCTTTGGACTCTATGACCCTGTTGGACTGGGATATAGTAAATAAAAGCGCAAGTGAGCATGGGAGCACTAGGCGTAGCAAACTTGGAACAAACGGGAGCGGCAAGATGGCAGCTACCTACCCCCAAGAATTAGTAGTAAGGCGGGCCATTACGGCGAATTCACCCTGCTGAACCGCGAGTACAGGCTTTAGCCAGAAAGGGCTAGATGCTGGGGTGCCTGAGATCCAGGGATGGAGCTGGGCAACAGTTGGGGTGGGTGTTGTTGGGGGGGGGGGAAGCAGGTAAGGTGGGGGGATTGTCGTGTTTATAGTTAGAGGGTGTTTGAATTGGGGTACGAGCCTACATAGAAGAGTTAAGCAACTGGAGTTCGACGCATGGGTGAGGGGGGGGGAGATAGAGACAGATGTACCACGGGGGACCTTAAAATAGTCACCTGGAATGTCAGGGGGCTCAATAGTTATCTGAAGAGAAATAAGGTTATGCTATACCTACGGAGACAAAAGATAGATATTGCCCTGTTGCAAGAAACGCACCTGACACGAGACAAGATGGAGATGGTCAGGAGGAAATGGAAGGGAACAGTGGCGGGTTCGCCATATTTGGCCTATGCCAGGGGAGTGATCAATTTGGGTGGCGCCACACATCCCGTTTCAGCTGTTACAGACGCTGGTAGAGACGGACGGGAGGATGGCCATGGTGAGGGGATTGGGGGAAAATAGGGAAATTAGTATTATAAACACGTATACCCCGAACCAAAATACTGCAACATATTTTAAAACGCTGTGTAACAATCTTAGCATGTGTGTGGGGCGTGCAGTGATTTGGGTGGGGGACTTCAATTGCGTTCTAAACCCTAGAGTGGACAGGTCAGATGGAAAATTGGATAGGCCTGCCCCATCGGCCAAGGCGCTGCAGACGCTGCTGAATGATTTTGGGTTAGAAGATGCATGGAGGACGCGGCATCCTCATGAAAGGCAATACTCGCATTATTCTGCCACGCAGCAACTACATACAAGGCTCGACTATGTTTTCGTCACCCCAGAGATATTGACGGAGATCACACAAGTTGAATATAAAGCGAGGGTCCTCTCGGACCATTCACCTCTGATCCTTGGATGCCAATATTTTCCCCTGAGAGCGAGAATCCCGATGTGGCGCCTCAGGGCATAGGTGCTCAGAGACCCCCTTTTTAGGGAAGAAATGAGAGATGAGATAGCTACTTTGAGACGAACACGGGCAGTGTAGATTCAGCGGGCACATTGTGGGAGGCCTTTAACGTTGTGATCAGGGGGGTGGCTATAGCAAAATCCAAAGGATTGTAGGGAGGGATATTGGTGGATTTACAGGAAGCCGAAGGAGAACTGGAAAGGGCACTTAGAGGAGAAAATGGTACCAACCCAGACAGTGATCTGATACTAAGACTGCAGCAAAAGTGCACAGGGCACTTGGAAAGATTGTGTAACCTCAACTATAAAAAGTATATAGAGAGGCAGCATGCTGGAGGAGATAAACCGGGAAGGATTTTGGCATAGTTGTATAAAAGTGAGACCCCTAGACCCCCGATTAGATCGATAACGAGGGAAGACGGAAAGGTGGTGGATACCCAGGAGGGAATTAATCGGGAGTTTGCAAACTATTATGGGCTGCTATATGGGGATGAGGGGGAGGATAATCGCGCAATGATAGTGGAAACGCTGGAAAACCTAGGATTGACACAGATCAGTGCAGAGGACAGAGGGGAGATGGACGCACCGATTACTTTGGAGGAGCTAGAGTAGGTGGTGAGACAGTTGCCAACTAGTAAGACTCCGGGGGCTGACGGACTCCCAAGTGAGTTTTATAAAATATTTAAAGATGAGGTGCTCCCCCCTTTGTTAGACATGTTGAATGAGGCGTATGAGCTAGGCAGACTGCCGGAGTCACTCAGAGAAGCGATTATACTACCACTTCCCAAACCGAATAAGCCAGGGCATAGCTGCAGTTCTTATAGACCCCTGTCAACGTTGAATCAAGACAGCAACATTTTGACTGCCGTTTTGGCTATTAGATTGAGCAGAGTCATAAGCAAATTGATCCACCCGGACCAGACAGGCTATGTCCCTAATAGGAACATATCCAATAATCTTAGGAGGCTCCACAGAGTCATTGAATATGGAAACGGAATTGAGGACGAATTGGCAATTGTGTCGCTGGACGCAATAAAGGCCTTTGACTCGGTCAAATGGCCATGGTTGTTGGCGTCCCTGGCTGGCTATGGGATGGGTCCAGGGTATCTAAAGTGGGCTAAAATGTTGTACAGTAAGCCGATGGCCAGAGTTAAAACAGGGTCAGTAGTATCGGAAAGGTGGAAGCTGCGTAGGGGAACCAGGCAAGGCTGTCCATGGTCCCCTATGCTCTACATATTGGCTCTGGAACCCCTAGCGATCTACCTAAGACAGCAAAATGATATGATAGGCATCCGTGTGGGTGGTGAACGACACCTGATGTCAATATACGCAGATGATATACTTCTGTATTTGCGATACCCAGAGGAAAACCTCCAATATGTTTTGGAGGTGATGGGTAGATCTGAGGGTTCACTGCTATTCCGGCCATTCCCGCATAAATCCAGCATGTTCCCATTGGGTACATACAAAGGGATCCCCCTGAAACAATTACTGGTGTTACAAGTACCATGGGCATCTAGCACATTTCGCTACCTAGGAATAGATATATACCACACGGTGGAGTAAGAGCATAAACACAACACAGAAGTAGCCATCACCAAAATAGAGAATTGCATGCGGTTTTGGGTAAAACTGCCCTTCTCAATGATGGGTCGTAGTGCAATGTTAAAGATGGTGGTCTTGCCTCGGCTCCTACACTACTTCAGGAATATCCCGTTTATGATGCCAAAGAAGTTCTTCAGTAGATTGGCCAGCATGTGTAGAGACTTCCTCTGGCACGGGACACGGAACAGAGTGGCCCTCTGGAAACTACAGAATACTTATGAGAAAGGGGGTATAAAATTGCCTAATTATGAAGTTTACTATGTTGCCAGTCAGCTACAATATGTGGCCAAATGGCTTTCAGAGGATGTGACCCCGGAAACCAGGTTGTTCAGACAGGATTGTGTCCCATTTTACCTGAAAGAGATTATGTGGTTGCCCCAGGCTGTAATGGATGGGGGCCCCAAGATGTCACTAGGATGGAAGATGTGGCGATGGGCATGTCAACTAATGGGGAACCCATGCCCGTGCTCCCCTCAGGTACCGCTGGTTGCACTGGCGGGTGGGGAAGAGCAGCTAAGGAGGATGATCAGGAATCATTGGGAGCCGGCTGGCGTAGTGACAATGGTGGGGGACATCTGGCGGAAGGGCACTATGACAGATTCTGGGGAGTTAGGGGCGGAAACTGGGCTACACACCGGCCAGTATATCACATACCATAGATTGGTGCGAAGGATCAAGAGAACGTGGCCGGAATTGGTGCTTGAGGAAGAACCAGACGCTACTGTAGGAATAATATGACATAGCAGAGGGGGGGCACGAGATATCTAGGATATACAAGATGATGATGTCAAAGTAGGAAAGGAGGTGGTACAATTGAGATTAGATTGGGAGGAGGAAGTGGGTACCCCGATGGAGGATGGGATGTGGGAATGAGTCCAAGGGTATCACAAGGTGTCAAGGAACGCAAGACTTAAGCAGATGCAATTGTATATTACGCATAGGGCGTACTTGACACCCCAGAGGAAAGACAAGTTCAAAAATGCAGGACAGCAGGCATGCCCTAGGTGTGATGAGGAGAATGCGGGCATGGTGCATATGTTTTGGTCATGCCCGGTCATTGGGTGCTTCTGGGGTGAGATCGCACATAAATTAGCAGAAAAGGTTATTAAGATTGTGGTGGATACTGTGTGGGCCTGTCTGTTGGGGGGGTTCCCTAGGCCGAGGAAACTCAGGCATGTGAGCAAACTGAAGGATCTGGCATATGCACTTGCGAAGAGGAGAATTGCTATGGGGTGGAAGACATGCCACAAACCTCGATTAGAGATATGGTGGAAAGATCTGCAGAAATGGGCGGAGGCGGAAACCATGGTATGGCAAGAAGCCAGCAATGCTGGGGGGGAGGAGGAAACTGATACCCTGATGGCCTGGAAACTTATGATAGCAGAACTATTTGGGTCTGTGCCAGACTCTACGGACCTCACGGATAGGAACCCCCCCATTACAAGATGCAGAATAGAACATTAGCAGAAGTAGGCTCGTAATGGGGGGTGGGAAAAGGGAGCGCGATTGAATAATGTAAAATGGATATGTTATTGTATACACTGCAAGTTTGGTTTGTATTGTTTGTTTAAATATTCATTTTTTTTTAAAGTATTGCAGGAATTGGCCCTTGGGCAACCTGGTTTGTTCAGTTATGTACTATCCAGCTCTTTAAATCTACTGTTCTCATACATGTCACCCAGACACCGCAGCCCTCTAGCGCCCTGCCACGCCTAGATCTTCCACATTCCTGCATACATCCGCCACTATTGGGACCTCGTGTGTGTACAGGGAGTCCAATCTTCAGGATTTTCAGCATACAAAGCCACACCTTCCTACCCAGTATAATGAATGCAGGTGTAGTGTTCAAGCAGTCCAGCGGTATCCACAGCACTTCTTTAAAGGATAGTTCCGGGACTTTTTTTTTATTGTCCCTACGGTTCGGCCATGTGTTTTTAAGCATAAATCGGTAGATCGTAGAAAACTCTCCTATGGACCTTACCCGACTTTTCGTCCATTAACGCACTCGAAATCAGCCTCCATTTTGTGATAATCCTATCATTTCCCCCCATCGACCTGGCTCACCTGCGTTTGCGGCACTAAATCATATCCCCCGCCCCTGAAACAGACTTTATCAAAACATTCATATTCCCCGCCTCTATCCGTGACGTGACTGTGCTGCGTAGGCAAACGCGCCCAGGCGTCTTCTACGCGACTCCACACAGAACCCAGAAACCAACACAGATCAGCTCACAACACAGCGCGCCACAATTCGGAATATGGAACTGTACTTTTAAATCAAACCGCAAGATTGTAAATTTGGTAAAGTACATTTATTGGACATCAAATGTTTAGAGAATATTCAGCGATTTGCATTTTTCTTTGCTCTCGATCCAAAATAGTTCTTCTTGAGGCAAGCGATGTTCGTGTGCAGTACACAGGGTGTTGGTTTACGATAAAATAAGCTCTTCGGTCGCACTGATAATCGCATGGCTGTTCCAACAACGAGGCACTAGGCCACCACAACGGTATGTATGTTGCATCTAGCCGTTAGTACCGCGTAAGGGCATACTTGTGCTTGGCGATCGTCCCATAAAATGGTCAGGGTGGTAACGTTGTTCACGCGGAGAAGCAACTGGCGGTTGAAAAAGCCGTCCGCCGGTGTCTGGTACTCGTGACACAGACAATAATGAAGGATGTACCTGTTTTAAAAACATAAAAAATGAAATTAGTCTCACCATCAGATCTTTATTAAAATTATTCATTTCATAGCTAGGACAGCGCTACTGGGTATTATACGTCATTTCCAGTAACCCACCCCCTCTCCTCCGCCTTTTTCAGAGCCGCCTGAGCGCCAGTGGACCACTTCGTCACTGATATAATATGGCATTTGCAACGCGCCTATACACAAGTGTTTGAAGGCGTGGCGAGGCGGGGGGGGGGGACAAGGAGAAGACAGACAACGATCCTACTAGGCCAGGTGTCATTCAGATCGCGCAAGTGCAGGGGTAGGGGGAAGGTAAAAGGGGAAGGGGAAGGGGAGGGGGGAAGTGGAGTACAAGGTAAGTAGCATAAAATAATAAATACATAGGGCCAGCTGGTGGCAAGTGCAAGGTAAGTGCAGAACAAGTGCTGGAAAGGGGGGGCTGTAGGATACTGAGACAGTCCCCCAGTGCAGGGGTTGACAGGGAGGCAGTGCAGGTGGAGAGTGGAAGGGCCCAGGACCGAGGTCGCAGACAGTGGACCAGTTGTAGCAGGGTAGAGGGAGAGAGAAAGCAGAAGTAAAGAGGAAGGTTTTGAGGTGCTTCCCTAAAAGGAGATGGTTCTCCTCAAGATAGTGCGCGGTACAAAACAATATGCCACATAGAACGAACAAGTACAACTTAACCCGTCTTTAAAGCTACTGTATAGTAATTAAATTGCGGTATAAACTCATCTAAAGAGTTACTTACATTATATTTGCATTTTCCATTGTGTCTGTGCGTAGGGCAGCCCCGAAAGACCACTCCTTCTATGCCGACGTTATTTCTTCTAATGAACGTGGCTATCGTTTCTGAAATTTTATTCATTATCGTTTCTTACGTTATTGCACCACACCCCCAAAAAGAAGTCTTTCGGGATGGTCCCGGCCTGTCAAGGTCAAATAACAATAGAACCTTATACTGAGTCGTGGGCCATTCCGGCACCCGAGCAAAAAATCAAAGCAGCTGACCTTCACTTTGAACGAGCACACATTCCTAGTTAGCTACATTCAGTGTAAGGCCATCTCACAGGACTTGAAATTTACACTCCATCTTTGCTTTTTGTCTGCGTGCTTTTCAGCCCCAGAGAACCATAAATACGGAGACATTCTATATTTTTTGAAAAATGATTTATATTACTGTTTGGTTTAATTTAATGCGCAAATGAACAAGGTTGGGTAGACACATTGCATGTACACTGAGCAATCACTTTTATTTACACAATACATAGATACACATATTCAATGGGCCTGCAACATGAGGAGACTCGAGAGCAAAGTCACAGGTGACACCCGGGTGGTTCGCACTACTGCATGGTGAAGGGAGGGGCAAGGGTGGAGAGACACATTGCATGTACACTGAGCAATCACTTTTATTTACACATTACATAGATACACATATTCAATGGGCCTGCAACATGAGGTGACTCGAGAGAACAGACAATCAAATTACAATCATTTAAACCGTGATGTGTATTTCTCAATGAGCTCTGCTTTAGGTGGACATGGAACAGAGGCAATGTTGGGTGGCAATGCAGTTGTCCCCTGCACAGGTTCGTTCACAACTCCATGTATGTGCCTATCTATAACATCAACAATAAGTCTCTCAATAAACTCATATTGCATATCCTCAAACACTGGTTTGATCACCCATTGTTTACTTCTTTTAGTGAAGGCCTTATTGTAGCGAAGCGTCCCTAAAGTTCCGGTCGTCCTACTTTGTTGACGGCCAACATTATGGTTATGTGCCAAGACCGCTAGAAGAGTCCGATTTATCATGCCCTCCATGCCAAAATGCAATCGTTTTGGTCTGTACTTTAGGCACATATTGTGGAACACCTCCAAATCTCCTGTGTGGCAGAATTCCGTGAGTCCCCTCAAATTTCTTGTTCTAGTTTTATCAAATACAATCTTTTCAATGGCTTTGTGAGTGGGTGATGAAGGAATCAACCACTTCTTCCGTGCCTCCTCTGTGGACAAATGGCCATGTTCACAATTGTGGAAATGTTGGTTCGTGTTCCAGCGGTGAACGTTGCTACAGTGTAACATTACTGACCGCCATTTTTCCAGTAGAATTTCCAACGACCCTCCACATGTTTTTGAGCTCCACCAAAGATGGTTGCTGATTGACTTGGACCACTGTGAAATACCTTGCATATCTTTTTTTTTTACCTACAGCCGACATTTTTTTGATTGTTTTTGCAAGATGCCAAACGTCAAATTGGTGATTTATATTTTTGTACTCTTCTCTCATTGTCTTGGCAATTGAAACATGTCTGTCCGTGGCTATCAGGTCGATCACCATTCCCCGCGATTGTAGTTCTTGCAATGATGCTACAAAGCCAACTTTCTCCATGGCCACTGAGGATGTACTTTGTGACACCTGCACGACCACCGAACTCACAATTTTCTTACTTTCCATGTCCTGAAAGTGGTAGGTGCAGTACTTGGCTGAAAGTCCTGGGCTGTCGCACTGTCCATCACCGGCTAGCCTGAACCGTTTGCCCGCGAATGTACTATCAATAGACATTTTTTCCATTCTCCAAGCTTCGCTAATGGCTGGAAATAGATAATCGGTTTGGTATTTGTAGAACTGAGTTTTCGCAATGAAATGGATTCCCACAAACTGAAAGAAAGACTCTAACTTTTTAAAACTTGAACCACTAAAAAGTGCAGCCGCTGCACAAAGTAGATTGCCTGCTGGCAGTTGCCCCAGCATGGGTTTTGCAGACCATGAGAAAGGATGATATTTTGTACAGGTGGCATGTATTTTAAGGTTAGTGCCTCGAATTGCACGAGTCACATTAATCAATGGCTCCCCACATACTTCCCCACCAACCGAATGCCCACATTTCATCCGAATAATAATATCAATCAAACAACTATCGAATACAATGATTTTGGCCTCTTTCCTTATACTGTCACTCTGCATCCCAGCTGGTTCGGCCTGTAACGTTGAGGACATGTCACTCACATGAAAGGTAGAATCTCTGATATCGTCTTCCGCTATGTTCAGTGATATTGATGGTGTTTCATTGTCATCCACTTCATTCTCTTCCATTGCAACATCTGTTCCTTCTCCGGCGATGGGTGAATAAAATAATTTCTTCAACTTTCTCGCGGTCTTAGTTTTTGCGGGTGTGGATTCTGTGAATTGATCTCCGACTGCATCCGAACTACCAGGAGGACATTCACTATCAATGGCTGGTGGTGGTATAGCTCCGTTGTCAATCACTTCATATTCTTCCCATTGGCACGATGCATCTCCAGTCCCTGCCAAAAGGTTTGACAAGCAACATCTCTCGTTCGCTTCACTGTCTGTGTAGATCTAGTTCGTACACCCACTCGCAACTAGAGGACAGATTGGAAAAGGGATGTTCAGTTTAAACACAACTTAACAGTATTGAACTATTAACAGTGAAAAACAACATAATATAGTGTCCAGGACACTAACCTTCTTTTGCTTTCTTTTCTTTGAAACTTTCTTGCCTCGAACTTCAACATCAGGACGCTGTTGCTCCGACTCGTGTGTGCATGTCTCCACTTCCTCTTGCGCTGCAACGACTATATTTTCATGATAAGCACATCCATCACGCACTGACGCTCCAACGACTCCCTGAAACATAGAACTTCCATTAGTATGCATAATAAAATTGAAAACACAAAATGTACTTGGGGACCAATACCCACGTACATCTCAATAGCAAAACACGAATGAACGCTTTGTGTAGAACATTCAAACGACAATTATTCACGCATTGTTGATCTAGTTAGATGGAACTGTCAAGATCCATACCTCGGGCTCCTCATAGACTTCCATTGATGATATTATTGAAGATGATGCTTCAGTAACTCCCTGAAACACAGTAATTGCATTAGTATGGTTTTCTATTTTGTTAAAAAGAACATAAACTTTGTGCAGGCGTCAACGGCTCATCTAAATAGACCTGCACAAATGATCAGTTGTCTAAAATAAATAATGGATATGTAAATATGATTCGATTTGCTCGATCGTTGGAAGTGTCACCACCCAGAGATCTGCATCAACTACTAGGGGTGATGTTCTTGTAGAAGAAGCTCCGTCATCTCCCTGAAACATAGTACTTGCGTTAATAAAGAAGGAAGTATAGCGGATGTAATCATGTCATATGATTTCGCTTGATCGAACTGTCAGTATCCATACCTCGAAATGCATAAGAACATCAAGGGACGATGTAACTGCGGTGCACACTTCTGCAAGCTGTTGCGCCGACCCGTAACTGCATGCTCCCCCTTCTTCTTGGACTAATGCTCCATCGACTCCCTGAAACATAGCACTTTCATTAGTAATGAACACAATATTGAAAAAAGAAGACACATAGGAGGGCGACGACAGAAGGACATATCAATGGCTAAAAACAAAAGAAACATTGTGTGTAACAATCACGCTACAAGAATTTAAGATCTGATGATCTCCATCGATGGAACTGTCCGGAAACGTACCTCGAGCATCTGAGTGACATCAACGGTTGTCGTCAATACGTTGGACTCCTCAGCATCTCCCTGAAAGACAGTACTTGCATTATTTTGGATAACAATAATTATAACTGAAAACAAAGACTAGAGGACGAGTACAAGGGTGTACCATTAGGTAAAATAATCACACGATAAATTAAAACTATTGATTTACATGCCTAAAACAAGTCAGTGGCAGAATAGCTAAGTAAGATTACCCGATAGGCGCTTGAAGTGGCTGATGACTGCAATAACGACACGGATGGAGAATCTTCCGCCTTCATATTGAGTGGATACATAAATGGGGAAATTATTGTTAGCTAATGCTACACACTACCGCAAGGCCGAGAGATAAATACGTAAACTTGACTCACCAGTGGAGGGATGTGGACGAATAGAGTGGGAATAGCGGTTGAGAGCAATTTTCGCCTCGCTCGCGGTGTGTTCTTCTTTATTAGCAATGATGTGGAGTACATGTCTGAGCTAAAGTGCCTGCTGCAGATGCGGTATCGATCACCCCTCTTGTCCGCAAAGACTTCTAGGACTCTACTTTCAAGCTCAGACGGTGGATATCCGCAATATCGGACCCATTCTCTTATCTGATCTATTGTCTTAGGGAAAACATGCATTATAGTACCTTCAGATTTATTATGGGTCTTCGAAGGGCAACCGCCAATGGAACAGGCAGGCATTGTGGAAAGTTCTGCAAAGTAAAGATCAACAATTCTCTATGAATACCAATGTGTTAAAAAATTAAATGACACATAAAAGGTTCAATGCAAGGTTCGTTTTGGTTCTTGGAACTATACACGTTATTCACATGCGGATAAGTATTTGAATAACTTAAAAAAAATAGAAAGATAATTTGACTAAACTCAGAACATGTGACTAGTTCCTTGCATGTACTGTCTTTAACGAAAAGAAATTGGACGCAAAATGATTATGGTACATGGCCTTACCTTGACGAACAAACAGTTAGATGCAGGGATCAGAGTAGTTTCTTGTCGTAGAACAGGGAGCAGTTCACAGGTTTGCAAACTGACGAGTTTCCTCGAAGTGGTCACGGAAGTTCACAGAGACGAAGAGCAGATAACCAGCACCTTCACGGGTTGACTAGCAAAGCGCAAAGAGGTTCTCATTAGAAATATGAAGTGGGTTATAAAGAATTCAAAACAGGGGTGTGTTTGTGAATGAATGACGTGTATATGTCGTGGCATTATGCGGTTTGCAGGGGGCCGTCCAGCGTGAGGGGGGATGCTTGGAAGGAGACACGGGGTCTGGCGGTAGACATGGGAACAACAACCCATGCTCTATAGACCACTTTGAAGTGTACATGGTCTTTGGCACCTCTTGGCCTTTATCGCTCCCTGACAGCTCCACTTGCCAGCACAAGTACCCCGGTGCGAACTGCCTTTGATAGGGCGGGGGGGTGGATTGGGGCGGTGGTCGTGCAGACAAGACACAGGAAGACTCGTGAATGGAGACACACTTATGTGGATTGCAGGGGGCTGTCCAGCGTGAGGGGGGATGCTTGGCAGGAGACACGGGGTCTGGAGGTAGACATGGGAACAACAACCCATGCTCTATAGACCACTTTGAAGTGTACATGGTCTTTGGCACCTCTTGGCCTTTATCGCTCCCTGACAGCTCCACTTGCCAGCACAAGTACCCCGGTGCGAACTGCCTTTGATAGGGGGGGGGGGGGCGGGTGGATTGGGGCGGTGGTCGTGCAGACAAGACTCGTTTGCCGCAGGGCCTCACCAAGGAGAGGCCATCTAACTGCATGTAAGAGGCAGGCTGCAGGATCTAGTACATGGAAGGCAGGGGTGTGAGTTTATAAATACCTCACCCTCCCAGGAAAATATATGGGTGCAGTTCACCCTGGAGACCCTGGATGCCTAGGCAGTTAGTCCGCAGCAGGCTGGCCTGTGGTGGCAAGGCGGCACGGGCCAGAGGGGGTCATCTCTGTACCCGGTGCCCAAAAGGATGATTTATTATGATCAACCATATGGATTATTTACCTATAACCATGTTTTGTATCAATAAAATCCAACGGCCTTCCTTTTATTGCCAACGCTTGAACAAAGTGGTGTGGTAAGTATTTTTGGGGGAGGAGGCAAGGCCGGGAGGCTTGATGCCAACCCGCAAAATAACATATGTATGTCTGCTGCATATGGGTTCAACGGTTATGTGGATTGAAGGTGGGCGGCCAGCGTGAGGGAGGATGCTGGCCGGAGACATGTGGTGTGACAAGACAAGGCACAGGAAGACTATTCAATGGAGACACACTAGATTCATTTAAAAAATCAAAACAACCATTATTAAAATATATGTTGGGTTTTATTTTAGATCTTAATTTCAATTGAACATAAATAATAAACATTACACATTGTAAAGTTCCGGTTGCAGCACATCCAGGGAAAATCCGCGGTATTGTCCACTGTCGCTGGGGAAATGTTGTCTAATGGCAAGTACCGCACAGGCAGGTATTATTCTCCGAACGCGGTGTCCGAGCCTCCCGTGAAGCCACCAAGTGAAGCAACGATAGGCCACCAGCCTGTACCACCTGTGAAAATGAAAGATGCAAACTGTATTAAAATGACAAAACTTTCTTATCACTGTCGATTCAGGTAAAAAATGTCATTCTGCTTTGAAAAAAATTCTATCTAGAAAAAGCACAATATGGAACCAATTTACATGCATTCGAATGATATGTAGATGTAATTTTATATGTGGGAGACGACCATGAAATAGTAGTGGCATCACTGACATCACAACCAGAGTATACTTACTCGTTCCTCGGATTACGCGGACGAACAGTGCCGCGAAGTTCGTGCATAAGCACCATCATCATCCTCAACACGGTCCGTGAGAGGCAGGCTTCCCTGAACTCTGGCAGCTCGGTGATGCATTGCGGACTTGGCTCGCCTTCCGAAATGTAGGCCAAGCACCCGGAATTTTCACGGCAGCAGCAGTTCTCCTCCTCAGTTGGCATTAGCTCGCACCGATTGCACGTGCGCAAGGTGGAGACGCCGTCCATGCGACATGGTCCAGGCTCTTCATCCGTTGACTGGTCCTCCCAACTGCCGTCCGAATCCCCATCGTTTTCGCGTGCTTGCCTTTCCAGTAGTTCCTCCTCGGTGTACTCGGGCTCGTACATATACGGCATTATTGTAGCCATTGTGTGGTAAAGAAAGTAAAATAATTTACAGAGATGGTACAGGTGTTCACAAGGCCTAGAAGCGGCGAAGGTAGCTGACCAGAGCACAGAAACGAGTCACAGAATACTCAAAGTAACACAGAGAGAGGAATGGAATCGAAAATCTGCTGCTGTGTGTTGTGAAACGGTGTGTTTATACTTATTGAGGAAAGAGGCGTCCTGCCATTTCCATGGCGACACTTCATTAGCTGAGGCGCAGCGATTGTTGACACGAAACGTGCTTTGGCGTTGGGAAATGGGCGGTACGCGTCTGCTGATGTCAGGCTCAGGGGCGGGGGATTTGATTTAGTGCCGCAAAAGCAGGTGAGCCAGGGCGATGGGGGGAAATGATAGGATTATCAGAAAATGGCGGCTGATTTCGAGTGCGTTAATGGACGAAAAGTCGGGTAAGGTCCATAGGAAAGTTTTCTACGATCTACCGATTTATGCTTAAAAACACATAACCGAACCGTAGGGACAATAAAAAAAAAGTCCCGGAACTATCCTTTAAGGAGGGCAGGATCCACCATCTTCTGTAGCAATAGCGACTCAGACGGGTCATCATCCGATAACCATTTCACAGTGAAACTGAGTTGCGCTGCCAGTTAGTACCTTTCCAAGTTTTGAAGCTGCACGCCCACAGGACAGGCACAGCGTTGCTAAGGCAATTTTGTGGCGGGACGCGCACCACTGGAATCCCCTGATCATTGAGTCTACCAGGCGGAAGAAGGAGGCGTTAATATAATGATGGACATTGGTGAAGAAGTATAAAAATAGAGGTTAAATGATCATTTTTGTGATTGCCACCCTGCCCCTCAGTGACAAAGGGTGCCTGGCCCAGAACTTACTTAGACCTTTCACCACCCCAGCCGTGTTACATATATGCATTCCTTTGGACATGTGCATGATGTTAACACCCAGGTATCTGAAAGATTCCACATGCCACTTTAACGCCAACTCCAGTAAATCTTCAACCGCAACCCCTCGAAACCCTGCCAGTGGGAATAGACAAGATTTTTCCCTGCTGAAAGATATGCCAGATAATGCAGCAAACTTGTCTAGTACCTCCATAATTAACGGCAAGTTGTGTTGTGGCTCCGCCACATATAACAAAATGTTGTCTGCATATAATATTAGGTGTCCTGATTCACCAACCCAGATACCTGCCTCTAGGAACTGCTGGCATAGGTACACCCAAAAAAGGCTTGAGTGCCAGTACATACAACATGGGGGACAACGGGCATCCCTGTCATGTTCCCTTTAGTATGTCCCATGCCATCGATACCTGTCTCCCAGATTTAACTCTAGCCTTTGGGGATGAATATAGGATCTTCACCCAACTCATGAACTGCTCCCCAAACCCAAATACCTGCAGTACCATGAACAGCCATTCCCAATAAAGCGAATCAAGTCCTTTAATCGCGTCTAGTGATACCACTGCACACTGCTCAGAGCTCTCATTGGTCTGTGCAATAATATGCTGCAGACCGCGCAAGTTCAGGGTCGTGCTTCGACCAGGGATGAAGCCAGTCTGGTCGCTGTGTATCAAGCCCGCAATCACACTATAAAGCTGCCCCGCTAGAATTGTAGGAATTTTCATATCATAATTTAACATAGCCAGGGGCCTGTAGGAGTCTCATTTTTTCAGTGGGTTTTCCAGGTTTAAGGACCAAGACCACCAGGGTCTCCCGCATACTTGCTGGTAGCTTGCACTTTGAGTAGACCTCAAACACCTTGAGCAACACTGGAGCCAGCACAGACGTATACGTTTTTATAAAATTCGGGCAGGAGCCCCTGCTACCCAGTGTTTTACTAGTAGCGAGTGAAGCAATTGCCTCCCGCACGTCGACCATTGTAACAGGCTCATCTAATGTTGCCCAATGTGTTGCTTCTAGCTTGTGCAATCGCATTTCAGAGAGCGCCTCTAGCAACGTCTCCAGGGAGACCTGCTTTTCGTGGCTACATATTTGGGAGTAATATTTAGCGACTATATCGTTGATGTCCAGCTGAGTCCTGTGTATGCAACCACTCTCATTCATGAGTTCAGTGGTCAAATGTTTGGACCGCTCCCTCTTACACAGCCATGACAGAAGCCTACCCGGTCTATCCCCCTCTGCGTGCACTCTAGTAGTACAGACGGTGTCGTCGAATTTTACTAACAGCCAACCTCCCTACACTGGTCTGCTGGCCCGCCTCCCTGGTCTCCATGTCCCTGATCTCAGCCTTTAACTTTTCCAGCTCTGTTCACAGCGTACTGTGGATACCCCCGGCGCTAGCTATAACCCCGCCCCCCCTTACCACCACTTTCAAGGTTTCCCAGACAATGACCCACCCCCGCACACTGCCCACATTATGCTCTAGATACTCCTCCAATGTCTTCTGTAGCTTATCCCTAATGATTTGGTCAGTCGGGGCGTCCACAGGGATAGGCCACATTAGGATGGGGTGTCTGGGGCTCCATATGTTCCATGTTATCAGTAAAAGAGAGTGATCAGATATTGTTGGACCCAGGTATTGTGCATCGCTAATCCCTGCCATTTGTGTCCGCCCAAAAAAGATGCAATCGATCCTGGTGAACAGAGTGTGGGGCCATGAATTAAAGGAGTACCCCCTACCCCCAGGGTTCGATTCCCTCCAGACCTCAACCAAGTCTAGGTTGGTCAGCACCATGTTGAGAGCCCCAGCTGCTGGTGACGGGTCCCCCTGGGGTGGGTTGGACCTGTCCAGCAAGGGATCCCTGGCACAATTAAAATCTACTCCCCATATGAAAGAACACTCCCTATGATGGGTAATTCGGGCATGGAGTGCATCTACATGGGGTGGAATGCCATGATTTGGGAAATAAGAGTTGGCTATACACACCTCGACTTGATCTATGTAGCCTTGAAGAATGAGATACCTCCCCTCTCTCTCTTTGTCCACCTTCAGTTGGAAAGGTACCACATCACTTGTCCAAGTGAACACCCCTCTAGCATATTTGGAGTATTCCACACCATACCCCTCCCACCCCCCCACCGCTCTCTGACCCCCTCCATTGTCTCCACCGTGTAACAAGGCGATAGACACTTTCTTCCGATTTTAAGTAGAATATCACTCTTTTTTTGTGTGCAAAAACGTCCCCATTCCCTGCCCATTCCAGGTCATTACCTTAATGGAGGCCATTTTGCAGATATCTACCGCGCAGTCCATGCGCCAAATCAACCCACCCTCTCCAGTTTTGCAGGACAGACCCCAAATCCACCATCTTCCTTCGACTCCCAATCCCCCTCCTCACACCCAGCCAGTACATCCTTGTATGTGACAAGTGTACCCAAGACCTCAAGGATAGCATACTAACCAAAATGCGTGGCAAACGTAAAACCAGTAACACTGTGAACCAAACAGTAGCAATTCGCCCAGCTACTGCACAGCGTGTACACTGCTCAGACGCACCCGAACCATTAGGGCCTGTCCAGGCCACCATGTATCGAGTAATGGGGGGCTACCAACAGGCCAGCCCCCCTCCTATGCCTAGGGCATTCCAACAAGACCATTGGCGGGTGATCGAACATTGCCTCAGTCACATGTATGAGTAAATGTTCAGACGGATATGTGGTTTGCATATCAAAATACGGCACTTCAAGCAATTTGGAGATAGTTCTATCCAGTGCGCCGTTCTATAGCACCATCGGCAGGACACAGTCGCCAACCCCACATCCCATCTTTCTTTGGTAACTCTTAACAGCAAATAATTCTACATGGGGAGCACAGATGTTACGACCTCCAACCCTGCACAACCAGCCTCCTAAATGGCACCTCTTGGGATAGGTATTAGGCTCATCACCAACTGCCAAGTTATTATGTTCCAGCCACATGTTTGCAGCTGTAGGAGTTTCAAGAAAGTGCGCTCTGCCTTTATAGATGATCTTGAGCCTTGCTGTGTATACAAGCATATATTTAATATTCAGGTGCCTAAGTCTTGCCTTAATCGGTACGAAGGAGTTCCTGGCCCTGGGTAAATTGCAACTTTGGAGTTGTCTCTCTGAATCTCACCCCCCTCCTTGGAATATTTCAATATTACCTACCTGTTTCGGAAATTCAATCTTTTTGCAATGACAGGTCTAGGGTGGGAGCCCGGAGGAGGCCGCTTCTTTAGTGAGTGGTGGGCACGCTCAAACGCAAAACCCTGCGACAGATTGCCAGCCACTATTTCCTGCATTAGTAAATTCTCAACATACTGGGTGGGGTCCGGGCCTTCCAGGCCCTCTGGGAACCCAAGGAGCTGTACATTGTTTCTCCGGTCTCTCCCGTCAGCATCTTCCACCCGTAACTCCAAAGCCTTGTTCCTCCTCTCCAGATCCCTCACTCAGGTCTTCAAATGTTTAGTAGTGTCTTTCAGCTCTCTTTCTGCCATTGTGACCCTTTCAGCCAGTTGTTGCATATCCTGTCGCAACAACTGAACATCCACCTTGACCTCGTCAATTTTCGTTTCCAGTGAGGATCTCGGTGCAGCTATTGCTGCTAGCACCAAATTTTCCTGTGCAACTGCCCCCGCCCCACCTCTCTGCATTTGCATCAATGATGCACTTTGCTGCGGTTCACAGGTTTTACCGGAGCCAGCAAAGTCAATGATCGTGGTTTTACCATTACCCTTGGTCAGGTACATAATTTCAGGCGTGGCCAACAGTGACAGACTTCAGCTACTGCGATGATCCAGGCGAAATGCCCACAGCAGCCAGAGTCGGAGAGGCCACCAGACAGGGAGATGCCCAGAACTAGCTCCAGCCCCCGTATGAGCTGAGATGAACTCCCCGCTGCACCAGCACTTTAGCGCAGTTGCAAGCAGCACCTAACTGCCAGCCGTGTCCAGACTCGCGCCGTACTGGCTCCGCTCTTTGGAGAGACAACCTAGTTTTGTGTTTCCTCCGTATCACTTCTTTTGCCCCCAATCGGCGAAGCCACACTGCACGTGTCAGTGGGGCAGTGGTCAGGCGGTCGATATCATCTGTCTAGCCCACTACACAACCTCATCGGCCTTCTCCTCGCAGGAACAAGGGTGCTATTAACTATGTGCGCCAGGGTTGCCTTATCCCAGTCACCAGAGACTGCCAGTAGTGTAATGCAGCGCTGTTCCACTGATCTAGTCTTTCACTCCCTCAGCACCATTGGGAACCCTCACTACTTGACCAGCTCCCACCCTCCGGCACGTGCTCTTCAGGGCCCCCCGATCACAGGGCAGTCCTCGCTCCACACCAGGTAGACAAATAACTCACTCCCGGGTATCCCACAATGCAGTTTGTGGAGAGCAGCACTCCACTTCTACCCTCCTACCGTGCTGTCCCTTCTCACTAGCCAGTCTCTAGTCCCAATGCACCCAGCAACGGCGCACCAAGTGACACGCCGATATCAGGGTCTCAAAAAAGACTTCCAGTGCCCCAGGCTGGGGCAAGTTCAGGGGGTGCAATGCCCAAGGTGCATCAAGGGCCTTAAGATGACCACCAGCAGCCCCAACTGGGTAATGCAGGGAGTGCAGATGTCAGTAGAGGAGGGGGTACTCGGGTCCTGTAGACACCGTGCTCTCAGCCCAATGAATCCGCTCCTACCTTAATCCTGCATACACCAGCGTATCCGGACTCGCAAACGGCGTGGGTGGTCCCGTTTTCAGTCCCTCCCGGGCCGCTGTAGAATAACAGACGCCCACCGGGCAAGCTTCTTGCTTCAGGCCGCCTCCACAGCCAGGTGCCAGCCCGCGTATCCTCGCCCGCTCCTGGACTCAATCCGGCAACGGCACCCCTCACCACAGCCAGATGCCGTGTTCGCCCGGTGTGCTCCAGCTCCCGCTCTGGCCTCGCATGCAGGACTGCTCCCAGGCACCAGCTCTGCATACAGTACAAGTGGGCATTCAAGCTCCGAGTATCCGCCGGGCAGCAATCCGACCTCCTCCAGCAGCAGGTACGCCTGGGACACTTTCTCTGTGCAAGGCACACCCGGTGTGCTGTTCAGCGCATTCACGGTGACGACGCCTCTGCTCCCTCACCGCAGTGCAGGTCTAGCCACCATCTTTCTCGTCAGAAGGTCTGAGCTTTCAAACGCTCATTCTCCCACACAGTAACTCCGATTCTGATCGGTACAACACTCCACAGCAGGTCGCCAGCTTCCACTGCATGCCGATGTTTGTGCTTGCAGTTATTATTCCCTCATACCACCATAACATAGGGTCAAGTAAGGATCACGACAGGAGCTTCACCAGATCACAGCTTCACACCATGGGCTCAGGCCACTCCCCCCTTCCCCACCAGGCTTGTAGGACCTGGGCCTGCGGCAGACTGCCTGTGTCCTGGCGCATTGGGGGTGGCCCTCCCGGAGTCCGCTCATCTCGGCACATGAATTGGAGACTGCTTGGAGCTGAGGGTGTACACTCCGTGTCATCTGCCTGCATTCCGTCATTGCTGATGGGGAGCGGGGGTGATCAGTGTGCCCCCATGGGTGCTGGGGGCAACTGCAATCACACTTGCTGGTCATTGCAGCCGTTGGCATCCTGGGATCCGTGCTAGCGTGCAAAGACACCTTGCAGTCCCGGGCCTGCTCCATGCACTGGTCACCCTCTGAACTCTGGGCCAAGCTACTGTATGTCCAGTTGCCTTTGCACTGCCTCTGGCTCCCCAGCACTTAATGGTCTGTATCTGAAACCCTACAGTCCCTTCTCTGTGTACTTATGTACTTATGAGCCACCTGCTTGCTGCACTTGTGAGTTAACTGCACTTCCCCCTTCTTCTCCCCCTGGCACTTTTCCCCTACCCTGCAGTTACGCGATCTGAATGACACGAGGCCTAGTAAGACCATTATGTTGTCCTCCCTTTGTTTCCCCCTATTTGTCTGGTCACGTCTAGAAACACTTGTGTACAGGTATGTTATAAATGCCACATATCATATATCGTAGATGGGGGGATTGAGAGTAGGGCGAGGCGGAAAGAGAAGGAGAGTGAGAAGGAGAGTGAGAAGGTAGAGCGAGAGAGGAGAATAGTGAATGAGCAAAGGTGGGTAGAGGGGACTGGTCAAGCTAGAGTGAGAGGGGGAGTGCAGGAATATCATGGAAGGAGAATCGCAGAGAAAGATCTAGAGGGAGAAGGAGACACTGTGACAGGGAGTGAACGTTGAAGAAACCCCAGTGAAAATCAGTCTGTTGACAAAAGGGAGAAGATCATTTAGAAAGTTCCCTCTGGAAGCCAGATAAAAGGTTAATGGCTTTAAAATTAGAAAATACTTAGACAGGAGGGGTTACCGTGCTTTAGAATACTGTATGGACATTCTGGGAGCTAGGGACACCTGAGCTATGGTGGAGGAAGCACAAGGTGGGGTGGGGGAGGTTGACAGCCATGACCCCCTTTGTTTCATCCAGCCCAGCCTTTCCCAAACCAGTTTTTTAAAAAGTGGAATAAAGCACAGTAAAACTACTGTCTGTGGATTGTTGAATCCATATTTGACAACAGGTTGTTGTATAAGTATCTGTTTTTCTGGTCTTACTTGAAGAGGGCGTGGTGCAGGACCTCAGTGCTAACCACTTGATGAGCGATTTCACGTTTATCATAGGGGACCTATGTAAAACACTTTTATTTCCGAGTGTAATCATTTTGTGAGACAGCATAGCTCTGATCCACCCTCAAGTGATGCAAGCTCAGTCTTGAAGACTGCAATTTCATATTTTAATGAAAGCAATAGCTGCGTTAAATTGCCTAGAGAGTCTGTCTCATCTTGAGCTTCTGGATTCTTGAACTGACAAACAGCATCCCAATATAACCCTTTTCATGTCTTGCTTGCTGCTGTGATGTTGAGGCTTCATGAGTAAAAAAAACTATTTGATTCGTTTCTCGATTTCCTGGCTGATTTTATTTGGTCTGTCAGCATTCTGAGAGAGGGTTGTTTGCTGTCCAGCTCACCCAGGGTGTTCAGCGCCCTATATAATAAAGTGGTTGCATTAGTGTCAGAGCTGTGTAAGCACAGTGGTTAAGGATTTGAGGGATGACCACCCACCCAAGCAAAAGTCCCCAGTTAAATCACGTGGGTCAAGGGTCTGCTAAATACTTTTTCTTAATTCCTAGAATTCAGATTGAGGTGGCACCCAACCCGTCTCACACCCTCCTTTTACAAATACCCCGGGTCACCATGAACCAGGCCGGTTGGTGGGAATACAATATATATATATATATATATATATATATATTTTTTTTTTTTTTTTTAAATTCAAAGAAAATCGCACAATTTTAATATTGGGCAGCAGTCACCAATGGGGTGATGATTATAATGTAAACTGATGAAATACACTTGGTTGATCTTCTACTAGACCATATCCAAAGCACAGATGAAATGGAGCAATTTTACTGTTCGGGTAGATAGCACCCAAGTTAGGATTCCCCTTGCTATGCTCCCTCAAACCCCAACTAATCGAATTTTGAGTGGATAGAAAGGAGCAGCAAGGAGTCAGGGATACAAGGCAGCAAACAGAATTAAAATTCGCCCTTCCCTCACGAAATTTGAAAACCTTTGCTACTGCATAAATAACACTTGGAATTGGTAAATAATTAATTTAATCGTGCAGTGGAATAAATGAGGTAAATATGAGTTGTCACAGTATCAGGTATGTAATAACACTAGCAACTACAAGGCAAGGTACCAACAAAGGGCATACAATTCAAAAATCAACTTTGTAGTGACAACACAGTGCAGCCAGAATCACACGCACAGAATTTGAATTTGCTAAATTACACAGGTTTAAATGTCAAAAACGGTTTGAAAAAAGGGTGAAATAGAATCAAAATGTGGTTTTTAACTGGGCGATAGAGGCACATCACAGGGATAATATAAAAGTGAGAGTGACTCCAGCTGGATAACTGGATGAGATTTTCAAGGTGAAAGGAAATTCGGTTTTAAAAATAAAAGCAGTTAAAAGAGAAAATCGGTTTAAAAAGGAAAGGAGAAGTTTCACTTAAACCAGATTTAGTGGCTAGATTGTTAAAGAAAGACACGGTACGCTCCAAGGTTAATTTGCAAGGTTAATTAAATTATTCAAAATTTCACTAAGGACTTATGCAAGACAGAAATGAATGGAAGAATTGCGCTAACACTAGAAAATCAAGGAACAAAATTCAGAGGATTCAGAGTATCTTCAACAAGTTATCAGAATATGGATGGGATTACTTAGAAGGTAGAACAAAGCCAAGGTATCAAGTTGGGGTATACTATGTGTTGTTATGGGATGAGGTAATACTCACAATCGGCCCTTGAGTTTGGGATTTTGGGACAGCCAACCGAGTTCCTGGACAGCAAAGCAATATCTGGTCACAGCGACAGGCTCTACTAACAGAAAACAGCTGGGCAAAGGTCTGGTCACGGCACAGCAGCATGCAGGTAGTGGGGCAAAAAGCTGGTCTGGTCATAGGAAACTCTCAAAAAGGGTACCACAGCTATTCCCCCTTTCTCCCTGAGTTAGTGGGATTTTGTTATGGGGTTTAGTTCTGAAGGGTGGTTCTGCCTGGATATGGTCAGTTATGCTCTGGCCTGGCAGTAGAATCTGGAATCTTGCAGAGTGAATGTGGAATGTCTAGATGCTCAGGTGCTGGAAATTCATAAGAGTGGCTTTTTCTCTGTGAGCCTCTACCTTTTATAAGGCGGGTGACATCACAGGATATATTGTTGGGCAGAACTAAGCTAGACCTACCCCTAAGAATTGGATAGGTCAGCCTATGTTATGTCGCCTCCTCCTTAGGGGCAGATTGAACTGAAGGAGGGGACTCAGTTTTATGGGGAGTGTTTTTATGAGGTACAACGCCACCCCAGTCATTTTTGCCAAAAATCAGTTCTGACAGAAATTGCAACTTTTTACAATTGTGGCACTTTCACAAATTGCATATTCCACACAGAGCATAGTACTCCCACTCCCAAGTTTGTAGGACTTTGTTTCCTGAGAAATATTTTACCTAAAATTCTATAGCTTTATACATGTGTACATATTATCATAAGGCATGTTGGCATTGAATTTCGAAGTGGCACCATATACGCTTTCTTCAGAATATACAATTTTCTGTCATTTCCGACCCAAACATGCTAGGGAAGGCTTCCACGTCTTAATTTAAAGCCACGGAAATTGCATTTAAACTGTAAAACTCTAACATCAATGCGTTTTCCAATAGCAGAAATAACAGTCTTAAAGTTTATTAATTAAAATAGTCTTTTGAGCCAGGTGGCCAGCATTGTCTCCCAAATAAGGGCATAATCTCCAAGGCTGCTCTGGAGTTGGCTGTGAAGCCCCCCAGTTGAAGTTGGAATTGTTATTTGCAATTTCACACTTAAGTGTCCTGGAATCTATTGTATCAGGCTCAAGCCCAGACACAAAGTCTGACTATGCTTCCTTTTGGTCCATTCAGAGTTTCCAAGGGGTGGCCCCTTTTGGGGGAAGGCAACTCCTCTTCCCAGCAAACAAATGTCCTTTGAAGCCAAGCAGGAAAACCTGTTCTGTGGCTTCCCCAGTAAATGCACTTATTTATGTACTTTTTTTTTTCTGAATCAGACGCAAGTCTGTTGAAATAAAACATCCCATATATGTTTTCAAGCATTTCTAGGCAAGGGCAGGACCTTATTCAACATTACACTTTTAAACTGTCATTTTTCTTGTTTGCAAAAAGCAACCATGTTTACACATGGTACATTTTCCATTTGCTGTCAAATTGCAGCCCTAGTCAATTTCTCATACACAGCAATTTGTTCATGGAAAAGGTCCACTGACACTAACATAGCACAGAGGAATAGGGCTTCTTTTGAGAGTTCAGCTGTGATGTTTTGTTGCCAAGTGAGGCCTTTTTCCCCCTGTACGGCTGGGAGTAAAGTCGTTTGTGATTTCACAGATTTTGCCTGACACAGCCTGTCATTCAGTGATAAATGCTATCTTTTGCTGGAGCACAACCTGAATATGGCTGGGCATAGCTGGGTCTCACTGAATCAGCACTGTGTATTGTTGAACAGATGAAAAAGGGCATCAGGCTCCATCATTTTAATGCAAAATATTTCCTTTTTTTCATGGTAAATTTTTGAGCTAGCAGCCAAGCAGTGCTGCTTTTCAACTCTCTTCTTTGCTGCACACCAGGAAACACACTGACAGCCTTTCTTCATGTGTTCCTGGTTCCATCTTGCACCATGTGCGCTTGGCAAAGACAGCTCAACCATTATTTTGGTGACTGCAAACACAGTTTTTAAGGCGCAGCCATTTTGCTGGTAACTGCTGAAGTGCAGATTGGTGATGGAGGGGAATTCTGCTGGGTGGGTAAATGTACCCCACAGGACACAACTGTGCATGTGCTTCAGAAGGAGATGCTTATGGAGTTTGAATCATCTGGATCTGCAGTGAATTCACTGGCATGCTTCACCAGCCACAGCATCAGAAAACGAGATGGATTCTACTGATCAGGAGAGGAAGTGACGTGTAATTGTGCTACACTGTTACAGCAATGCAGGGTGATACTTCTAAGCTAAGTACCTTCTTTGTTAGACTTGCACTCCGGATCAAGGGGTCTGATAACAAGACTCTACATAGCATTACTGATGGCAATGGAGGAGAACCACCAGACAGCCAGCATACAATGGGAGTAAGACTTGGGAACAACCTTCTCCAGGGCTTGCAAAATCTACTAGCCCACTAGCTTTGGCGAGTGATTTTTATTAAGGGCGAGCACCATTTGCAGGATACTCGACCTTGCTGACGAGTATGGGGATGTTGGAAACTTATTTTGCATTTACTGCAAACACTTTGTTTGCAGAAACTGGCAAATGCCACTGTGCATGCCTGGCAGCATTGCACCAAATATGATGTGTGCTTTTGGCGACATGCACCATTTTACAAAAAGCACTGGTAAATATTTGTTCACCTGTCACCTTGGGGCGAGTGCATTTCTCTTGGGTTGAGTATGTAAACTAAGGAACTCTCCCTGCAGGTCTAGTGGGATTTTTTATAATTTGCAAGGCCTCTTCTCAGATGAGCTCTGGAACCAAAAATATGAAAGGGCCCATAAATCATCTGTAGCCTTCCAATACAAGTTCTGTGGTATGCATGGGTGGCAATATACACTCTCAAAGTTATCCAAAATGTTCCCCAACAGTAGCACTCTATGCCGGAGATAGATGTGGACATTTATTATTATAGGATTTATAAAGCACGAACTATGGCCAGAAGGCATCTAGGCGCTGGGTAGGAAAAGCAGTTCACAGAAACAAAACCTCAAGGAACTAAAAAACAGAAGGAGAGCTAAATAGATGAGTCTGTAGTGCTTTCCTGAAAGGAAAGTATTCAACGAGAGCTCTCAAATATAACGGGAGGGCATTCCACAGACTGGGGGCCCATACCGAGTAGGAACAGCCACTCAAACGCTTACGGTGGAATTTAGGAATCTTCAGAAGAACCTGCGTTTCAGAACAGAGACTTCTTGCAGGACAATACCTTTCCAGTTTCTTTTTCAAATACTCTGGCCCAGCATTGGGAAGGGCTCTGTGGACAATACACAAGATCTTAAACTCATTCCGTGTTCCCACCGGCAGCCAGTGCAGCCGATGAAGAAGGGTGACGGAAGGTGTCAGTTGAGGAGCTTTGAGCACAAATCACGCTGCTGCGTTCTGAAAGACCTGCAGTCGCTGGATCTGATACTTCGGTTGTCCCAAATAGATACCTTTACAGTAATCTAACAAACCCATTATAGAGGATGTCGCCAGTGTAATGCGGTTTTCTGAGGGAAGAAAGAGGAGAATTTTCCTCAGAGCTTTAAATTTTCCAAAGCCAGCATCGCAAATGGCAGAAATCTGGGCCCTCCGTGAACCGTTAGGAAGGAGTTTCATACTCAGACTCTTGACTGATACACAAGGAGCAGTTCAAAGGCTGAGAGATTCGGGCCAGTATTGCGAGTTCCAGAGGTGATCCCTTCCCTGGGTCCCAGCCAAAAGCACCTCTGTCTTGTTCCAGTTTAGTTGGAGCCAATTGGCCACCATGCAGGAACCCACTTTCTCCAAACAGTCACGCAGCTGATTGGGGGATGCAGTTTGAGGAGAGTCCAGCTGGAAAATCAGTTATGTATCATCCGTGTAAGAATAGAAAAGTACACCACATTCTGTGATGAGGTCAGCCAACATATAAACATACCGGTTAAACAAAAGAGGCAATAAGGGCGACCTCTGCAGGACTCGACAAAACAACTTAACAGGAGAAGAATGACATGCTTGGAAGGATACTGTCTGCGAGCGGCCCGCCACAAAAGGACCTAAACCATGCCAAGAGGGATCCGGTGACACCAGCATGTTATAATGAATAAGAACTCCGGCCTCTCCGTGGTCCTGGAGCAGCGCAAGATCATCCAGCAGCGATATCATTACGGACTCTGTCCCCATCTTGGGACCAAAGCCTGATTGAAAAGGGTGAAGACCATTGTTATTTTACAAGAATCTCGAGATCTGAAGCGTAATTACCGCCTCCATCAGCTTCATCCTTGCTGGAAGAAAGGAGATAGGCCTAAAGTTGGCAGGTACTCGAGGATCCAAGTTGGCTTTTTTTTAATTAGGAGTGGTAGAACTACTGCATGTTCAAAAGCAGCCAGCACAGTGCCTGTAGAAAAAGACTATTGTTGTGCATCGGTCAACCTACCCATGGCCCTTTGTGGAAGGGTTTTCAAGATGTAAAGCGGAACCGCATCAAAGGGTGAAACTGATTTAATGATGTGTATAGGCGCGTTATAAATTGCATATCATAAGTGTTTCAAGGCACGACAAGGCAAGGGGGGGAAACAAAGGGAGGACAGACAACGATCCTTCTAGGCCAGGTGTCATACAGATCGTGCAAGTGCATGGGATGGGGGGAAAAAGGAAAAGTGTGCGGGGGAAGGGAGAGGGGAAAGTGCAGTAGATGGGGGGGCGGGGGGGAAGTGGAATATATAAGATAAACGGCCAGCTGGTGGCAAGTGCAATGAAGTGCAGACCTAACTGCTGGTAGGGGGACTGTAGGGATACAGAACAACGGTCACCAGGTGCAGGGGTTGCCAGGGAGGCAGTGCAGGTGGCCTATTGACAGGGCCTGAGCCAGAGATCAGAAAGGGTGGCCAGGTAACCAGAGCAGTTTCAGTCAGGAAATCCAGCAGGGGAGAGGGTGAGAGAAAGCAGAGGCAAAGAGGAAGGTTTTGAGGTGTTTCCGGAACCGGAGATGGTTCTCCTCAAGTTTCAGGGAGGCAGGAAGGCTGTTCCAGAGAGAGAGGCCCCTGCCGAAGAGTGATCTGCCACCAACTCGTTGCTTGGAGAAGCGATTGACCCTGAGGGAGTTGGAGGCGGATGAGCAAAGAGCTCGAGAAGGAAGATATTTAGGGAGCGGGAGTTGAAGGTATTGCGGCCCCAGACCCCAGAAGGCCTTGTGTACAATGCAGAGGTTTTGAACTTAATCCTCACAGCCACTGGGAGCCAGTGCAGAGATTTCAGTCCTGGAGAGATACTCTCCCTGGGCTTGAGGCCAGGGACAAGTCTCGCAGTCCTGGATAAGTTGCAGAGGGCGGAGAGTAGAGGCAGGCAGATTTAGATGGAGGCTGTTACAATAGTCCAGCCAAGAGAGGACCAGGGCTCTGGAGACAGTGATCTTCTGGGGGAAGGAGAGGAAAGGAAGAATGCCTCTAAGGAGGTGCAGCTGGTAGTGTGACTTCTTAGAGACGTCAGAGATGTGAGGGGAGAGAGTCGAAGATGACCCCGGGGTTTTTAGCCTTGCAGGTGGGAGTAGGAAGAGGGCCAAGAGAGGCCGGCCAGAGAGCTGCAGGGAAGGAGGGAGTGGGTGTGTCAGATGAGTAGAATCTGTCTTACTGGCATTAAGGCAGAGGTCGTTGGCGGCACACCACTCCTGGATGGCAGACAGTCCGATGAGGGAAGGAGAGGAGGAGGCCGGGGGTAGCCTGAAAATGAGCTGGGTATCATCCGCATAGCACTGAAAGTTGGGACAGAGAGCGGCAGTGCGGTGGGCAAGGAGTGCCAGGTATTGGTTGAACAGCCAGGGAGAAAAGTTAGATCCCTGGGGGACACCGCAGGTAGAGAAAAATATGTCAGAGAGGAAGGACCCAAGTTGGACCTGGGAGGGTTGGTTGGAGAGGAAAGAAGTCAGCCACGCCAGAGCCTGACCAGTGATACCCAGGTTATCACGGAGACGGTTGAGCAGGATGGCATGGTTGACGGTGTCAAAGGCAGGAGAGAGATCAAGCAAGATGAGAACGCACAGGGTGTTAGAGTGAAGGTTGGTGAGCAGGTCTTCATTTAAGACCAGAGAGAACAATCCGGGTAGTTTCCTCACATATTGTCGAGTTTAAAGTCTTTTGCCGAAGTAGAAAGAGCTGAGCCATTGCTAGGACAAATTTGTGCAGTGCTGAAACCCCCCCCCCCCCCCCGAGCCGTACCAGTCTGCCAATGTATGATGCCCTTAGGAATGTCAAGAATTTTTTCAAAGAAAAAGGTGCTAATTTCATCGCACCTGAATTGGGCATCAGGAGGTGCAGCAGGATTTCCTGCAGGGCAAACTGAAATCTCTTTAGCCACTCTGAATAACTCTCGAAGCACACGCTGCTTCGGTTATTCGAATGGCATAATACTTAGCTTTATTCTCAAAACGGTACTGAATCACAGGTAGGGATAAAGCAGACCTCTTGCTCTGTGCGCATACACTTGTATAAACAAAAAGACAGTCCGATATTTACTAAGGTGTCACTAAACACTCTTCCCACAACAAAAAGTGGTATCAATTATCACAAAATTTTATTAAGATTCTAAATTTCATAAAACAATCATAAAAATGATCATCGTACATAAAACATATACATTATGCTTAAAACCACACAAGTAGAAATACCATAAGTACGGCAAGTTTTCAGATGTTCTATAAGGATCTTACATTGTGTGTACAACTCACACTCTGATTCCTATGTCACACTACTAATGGCCTATTTCCTATTGGTATAATACAAACAACCCGACTTGTACAAGTTTCTGTCCTTAAGATACAGTGATGTAGGACATTCTTCAGGGGAAATTGTCTTGTGCCGCAATTTAAAAATTCTTCTTTCTTAGGGGAGAACTCTCTCTGCTCAATCATGAATCTTGGGCTTTCTCAGTTAAATATTGTAGATTCCTGATTTCTTCAGGTATTCTAGCGCTTCCTTATCTCTCCCTTCTCTCTATATCAACGCAGGGTTATGCTACAGTATGGCTGAACATCTTGCTCCCAAGTGTTCTGTAAGGATTCCAATGTAAGATCCTTATAGAACATCTGAAAACTTGCCGTACTTATGGTATTTCTACTTGTGTGGTTTTAAGCATAATGTATATGTTTTATGTACGATGATCATTTTTATGATTGTTTTATGAAATTTAGAATCTTAATAACATTTTGTGATAATTGATACCACTTTTTGTTGTGGGAAGAGTGTTTAGTGACACCTAAGTAAATATCGGACTGTCTTTTTGTTTATACAAATAATACTTAGCTTTGCCAGAACAAATCATCTGATAAAAGAGCACTGCTTGCTTGTACAGGTTATGGGTGTCTATATTGTATTTCCGTCGCCAGTTCCTCCCCACACGCCTACACAGCTGTTTCTGAATCCTGAGTTCGGGAGTATGCCACCCCTCAGAAGCCTTCAGTCTGCCAAAGTGAGGGAGGCTTGAAGCTACTTTGTCAGCTACTGACTCAAGAGAGATAAGAAAAGAGATCAAAGGACCATGACCATTCTCGTTAAAAATCCGGCATTCCTCAGAGTAACTCAGTCAGGTTGACTTTATTCCACATTCTATGGAACTGAACACCATGAGAAGCCTTCTAAGGACAAAGGGGAATATGAATCAAAAAAGGAATCGGGAAATGATCTCATCAGGTCACAGGGACCGGGATACAACTAGAGACCATTCCTGGCTCAGCAAAGATAAGGTGCAGCGTCTTGCCGCTCTCATGAGTGGGAAGATGGTTACACAAGACCAAAGAAAGATCTGATAAACATGTCACCAAGGTATTGGCATAGCGATCCAAAGGATCATTAGGATGTAAATTTAAAATCACACAACACCACCTGATTAGGTTGTGACAGACTCAGATTGGCACCAGTTGAGTAAGATTGATTGCAAAATCCACCAGTCTGGCTGAAGGCGATCTAAATAGCAGTAGGGAATAAATAGTCTTGTTAGCATTGGCATGTGCTCTAATCAACAATAGTTGATAGGACAGTGAGTGAACCACTGGGATAGCGAGACATTAAGAGTCACGATAAATAATTGCTAGCCCTCCACCTCTACTAGGGATGGTGGCCTGTCGGCACGCAATACAGCACAGGAGGAAGGCATAAAATGGCACACATCTGGGTCGGAGCTCTCGGAAGACCAAGTCTCTGTTATGCACATAAAGTCTGGCACAGTATTTTTCAGTATCGAGTACATGTAATATCAGTGTGCCCACGCAAATCTGGCATTGACCAGCACACAATCCATGGAGGTATCCTCTTCCTTCTTTCCACCCAAGGTATCTCCCTCAGCAGGTTCAGACCCGAACCCCATGTTTCCCCTACCCACATCTAAGGCCTTCTCATAAAGCAAGGTCCCCTCAGGCGCCAGGCCAATTAGTTCAGCTCGAGAGTAGCTGTGGATAGTATTACATTTGCTCACCTTGCTGAGGCCAGTATTTCCTTTGGAATAGAACATGGCCCGGCCCCGGAAGGCTTCCGGACGCACCCAGACCAGCTTGCCTTTTGCGCGCCTTTGGCACGCTCTTGGTGCACCCGCTCCAAGGCAAGAATTTAAATACAGCCTGGAAGCAGGATGCCGAAGCAGTTGGAGACAAAGGAAGTGGACTGAACCGGTTCCAAACAGTCGGGCAGTAAACTTCCAGTGAACAATGCAATGTTATAACAATATTTAAAAAGATGAAAATGGTGCACTAAAATACGTATTAAACGGAGTATGGCTAAATGTATTTTTAAAAATAAATCCTAAAAACAGTCGATAAGCTAGAGTGGCAGTCACTTCTTAATTATTAGAACATGTAGCAGAGTTATGCAGTAAACCTTACCCATATATCTCATATATAGCCATGCATTGACATATAGTGTGGTAATGTGATGAGATAAAAATATATGAAAAAACAAATGGGTTTGGATACAAGAGCTCGATGGGGATATTTGGGGATCAGACCCCCTTCTTTGAACTGTTCGAATTGCCAGAATAACTCCCCAGCTTCAGCACAAATGATTCACAATCTTTTATTGGTTGCAAGACTATACTTAACCCTATCCTGAAAGAGGCTGGCTCCATCAACTGAAACAGAATGGCTACCGAAGGGTTGGGAGACATTTGGAATGGAGATGTTAACTTATTTATGTATTCCTTATTATTAGTACAATATAGCCAGTTATGGCTTTTTGTACAATCCTACAGAAATGAGAATAATAATTCATCAATAAGATATCATCATGACTTTGTTCCATGAGGGTTGGTCATGAAATGTGTTCAATTTATTTCAGATTTTTATGAAATACATGAGCTATAAAGCCTAATGTAATAACATTTGTAAATCTTAATACCATGAAGGTTCCATAATTGATTCAATCGTGTTCCACATTTTTATCAAATGATAAATTAAAACCACATTATTACCTTTAATAAAAAGCAGACCATACATCTGTTAAAACAATTTGGCTCCGGTTTCAACCACAAGCCAAGAGTGTGTCCTTCTAATGTCAAATAGGCTCTCGCACTCCAGAAGCAACTGTTTAGTGATTTCCAGAACCAGCTTACCACAGTCTGCAGTAGTAATGTTCTCTGGCAAACCATATCTGACTCCCCAGTACCTCAAGTGAATCAACATTGTTAAATTGTATTTGCATACACTTGGTAACTATCCAATGATGTGGATACTATACCATGTAGCTACAAGACTTGTTATAGTGCAAGTACTGGGTTATGTACTCCTGGCTAAGCGATGTGACTGAGAGATCAGTTAGAGTTTGTTCCAATTCATTTCAAGGATCAATTTCTTGTGGAGAATTGTGTGCTTTGTAAGCAGGATGCACTTTGGCTTTTTGTATGAGCGGGCGCAACATTTATGAGCTTCCTTGTTCAGTATTTTTAAACTGGTGCAAGTATAGCTCGGAATCCAATTCATAGGTAACACATAGTTGATGTGAAGCAAGATGTTATGAGGGGCGTTGGCAAGTTTTCAATGTAAATTCAGTCTTCTCAGCGCGAGTGCAATGATTATGCTATTCATGCAAAATTTCAACAATTCATACTCGATAAGGGTTTGTGGGGTAGTTTTAGTATGGTTTTTAAAGCAGCTGTTTTCCACCTGTTTTAACGCGAGTAGGTATTTAGTGCCCCATATTTCTGCACCATATAAAATCAAAGGGCATATTTTTGTCTTGTGTAAATTAATGATCAGTGTTAATGAATAGCCCACTTGTGATCTTGCAAAACTCATGATCCCACCAATGTGTTGTCTGTCTTTCACATCCACCCTTTTAACATGGAGATCCCATGTTAGTTTGTTATCTATAGTTAAGCCTAGATAGTTATATATGGTTTCTATATCTAGTAGTTGCTCGCCAATCTTCGATGAAACATTACCTGTAGGCTTAATTTTCATTGGACTAAAGATCATGACCTTCGTATTAACAATATTCATACTGATACCACTAAGTGCAGAGTATGACCTATGTTTATTCAGGATGCTTTTGAGGCCTCTGTGTGCTGTTGAGTAGGACAAGGTCATCTGTATACCCAAGCCATTGCACCTGTGAATTGCCCAATCTAGGAGGGAAAGCCATATCCATGTGCAGTTAGTCAGATAGGTCTGTCAAGCATAAATTAAATAGGATACGGGCAAGAATGCAACCTTGTTTTAATCCGACATGTGCCAATCTAGTCAGAGGTTGCTCCTGCACTTGTCAGTCTGACTTTCACTCTGGTGTTGGTATAAACTGAAATAACCATATTTAACAGACCTGTGGGGATCCCCCATTTGTAGAACTTGTCCCAAAGTACATCACGTCGGACAATGTCAAAAGCCTCACTAAAGTCAATAAACGCAGCATAGATGTTTTGACCTCTAGTATACCATGAGTTCTCAACCAAGTTAACCTGGGTCAAGTGTCAAAGTGCTGGCTTCTTTTCAGAATCCTGTTTGATACATATGTGAGGTGATTCTGCCCTAAATTAGTAAAGTAAGAGGAAACCAGCAGGATTAGAATAACTGATCAGCATGCTGTAGATAAAACTTGAGAATGGGAAAACACGCACCTTAACGCGAACATGCGTGAGTTGTGAATCCTGGGGGGTAAACATGGACAGGAACCTCAGTCATCGACCTGTCACATGAACTTAAATGTCTCCATTGGGTGAATAGTTCTACATTGTATATGTGATGAATGAACAAAATACACCAATGAAGTTGTCAGCCCAGGAGGGTAACGTTATATAGAATAAATAGATTAATAAATATAGCAGCAATGCCTTAGCAAGGCTGGTATGAGGCTTGCTCCTTTTATGACATCGGTAACACTGCATTTTATAAATGACTTTAGGAAGACGGTACCCAGTGTTTGTAATACATACAAATAAATATAGCGCCTACTTACAGAAACCAGAATGGCCCGGTTAACAGATGCCTTTGGAAATAAATATTAGTGAGTCCATATGTTGGGTTTTGCGATAAACTTTGAGTCGACGGGGCGTGAGTTAGCCTGGACCCATCACTTTAAATGCATCTCATATCCTTCCCTTGTAAATAAACACCACAATGCAACACCCCAATAATTGTAGTTGACTGAGAATTTCGGTATTAAAAATACCCCAAAGAAACCGCTGGGGCTGCAGTCTACCACACAAACATCACATCACACACCAGACACAGTATCACAAAAACCGCAGATAAAACACACAACCCGAACAGCTCACCGCCACTCAGGCAGGGTAAAACCCCAAAATGCGCTATGCCCAAACATGAGCCACGACTAATTTAGGAACCAACCCCTACCAATTGCATGGAGAAAGGCCCAGAGAACCAGCCCAGGGAGTGTAGAGTATCACGTGTACTACTTTGGTGCCCTTTAACAAGATGGACAAGATTGTCCAACTTGAGGAGAACTTCCCCAAAGATTCCTGTTACGTGCCTAATAGGGGAGTCTTGTGCAGGGACTGAAGGAACTGGGGAAAACCAAAACACAGGAAACTAATAGCACAGTTTTACAAAAGTCTTTTTATTCCACTTGAAGCAAGTGTTTGTTTTTATTTATATACATTCATTGTTTTTTCTTTTTTAGCCACGTGGATTGTAATATGGATTTCCAGAGAAATCACCTCAATCAGACTGCAGCTCACGCCTCAAGCATATGTCACTCTGCAGGGGGAGAGAGACACCAGCATGGAACCATGTTGGGGAGGGAACTGTACTTATTTTGTTTTATGAGAAAGACGAGCAGCTGAAATACTGCTCTGTCTCGCACAGCATGACACAGCACCTTTCTGGCCCAGAATGACTCTGGGGAACACCAAGTGCTGAGCAGCAATGGAACGTATATCCAAATAAACCAGCGGATTAGCCTCACCAAGAAATACTCTACGTGACACATCCGGCGTCCGCCTCACCAAACTTAACAAACTCTGCCTATAAACTCTGACCCCTCACAGGGTTCCTGAATGAATTGGCAGACGCAACCAACACAAAGAGTTGCTTCGGGCCATGAGCAACATTTTGAAATAGGTAGCCTACCAATTCATATCCCAACGCTAAGTCATACAGAGTTATAACCTGCAGATAAATACAGCTTTCCAAGTACAAGAGACCTGGACCGGAAATCAGATCGCTCAGGAAAATGAATGAGAACTCCTGTCAGAAACCCTTCTACCCGCTATACCCCTCCTACCTTAGCGCTGGAACTGTCTGTACAAGAAACACGTTTGGAATGAGTGCGATACAAATAAAATATCAATATCCAGAAACGAGTAAAGCTCCCTAGGAGAGCTGCCAATGAGGGAGTTAGAACACTCGACCTCTGGAGTTCTCCGGTGACCGGACCAAATGCTGGGCACTGATTAGCTCGCAACAAGTCCCTGATAAAGGATACCAGGGCGGAACTAAAAAACAGTACCTCAGGCCTGACAGCAGGGCCTCCGATACGCTGAGGGGTCACGCAAGTCCTCCGTAACATGGGTCCCTCTCCTCTCTACGTCCGGACAACTGCCCTTTTCTCATCTATATTATGGACTCCCCCATCCTGTGTCTCAGTAGGGGAGTTCTGCTAACCTGTGAGGTGAAATCACCCCAGGGATGCACATGCTCCCCCTGCAGGTGGGCGACGCCAATGCCTGCCATGTTGTCAATCTCCCTACTGACTCCCAACCGGAAAGCAAAATGGATGATAACCAATGGAAATTAAAATGGGATTCCGTTCCCTGGCAGACAAACGAGGTACATACATAATGACACCCATGTGGCCCCGAAATAACAGACATCATCTGTTTTTCTTCTCTTCTGATTTAAAGGCTATTGCACATATCCGGTTTACTTTGATTTGTTCTCATATGTACATACAATTAACAAGCGTTACACATAGGATGTTTTTTTCAGAGGCCCATTTGTCCAATCCAGCTAATAAAATGCAGGTGAAAGTCTTAGCCTGGGGCGTCCAGCATCGCAAGTAATTTGTGGCCTCATTTCTGGGTCCCATTTTATGTATGGGGATTATGATTCTTTCTCTCCAAGTATTGGGTATTAAGTCAGTTAAACTGATGGTGCTAAATGTAAAAAGCAAGCAGGCCCACCAATCCGGATGAAGCTTTATAAGAGCTTCACAAATTCCATCTGGTCCAGGGGTGCCAAAAGTTTTTTAGAGACCTTATGATTTTAGCCAGATCTCTAGGAAACGATGTGAAGATCCATTTAACTTGAGTTAAATCAAGGACCGTGTTAGTTTGTTTTCGTATGTTGGACTTAACATGCATTTTCCAGTCCTCCTTTGTGACACTGGCCAAGATAATTAGCGGTCTGGAAGGTGGTCTGATGAGCTACCAAAATAGTTGTGTGTTATTGTCTCTGATTGCCATCATCAGAGTTTGCCATTGTTCAATTTTCAAGAGTTTTAGGACCTTATCCATTTAGTATATTCCTACTCTGGCAAGTGGGTTGTGCCCATCTTTGTTGCTAGCTGCAATTCTACATCACTCTCGTCTACGGCTTCTTTCGGCCTCTCGTATTTCCTTATTAAATTTATGTTTAGCAACCCAGTCCACATGGAGGCATTCATAGGGATTTTCAGCCTGAACAGGTCAATTGGTGAACGACTTAGAAGAGAAATGATATTGGGGATTTTGAAATGAATCCCAAAGGCTCTCCAGGTTTAGGTTAAGCACAGGGATTCCATTTCAGTTAAATTGTTAGCTTTATGGAGGTTATTTGTATTCCATCTAATTCTGTTTTTACCATTATTGATTTCTACACATACTATAGTGTTGTAAGTTAACGAGGGGAGCTGGACATCAATCTGCGCCAATAATGGAAAGTGATTGCTTTCTTCTCTTGGGACCGTTGGCATTTCCAACTCCAAGAGAGAGAGTGACCACAGCCAAAAATGTCTCCAATGGTGGAGGCCCTCTTGCCATAGACTCTGGTATATTTACCTGGGAAACATGCCCACATCTACCATTCAGCATGCATATGTCTAGGCCCCCCCACCCCCGGAGATTAGCTCAATCGGTACCATGTGTGTCATACTTCGTTTGTAATCATACTGCAGCTAATATGTCTTCATGAGTATGAAGGTTAAAAGGTATTTTTGAATTGAAATCGCCCATTAGCAATATTTGGTATCTGTCCATATGTACTTCTATTAATTCATGAACAATTTGCATTAGTTGTGAGTTTGAGCTCGGGTCTGACATCTCATAAATATTAATAGGGAAATTAGGGAGCCATCCCCTAATTTCCCTGTGAGCGTTCTTGCCAGGGCAGAATAGGAAAACCTATTGAAATTGGTCAAGTTAAGAAGGTTAGTAGCTGACTTTTGAATCGCAATATGACCATCAAGTATAATTTCCTTGAGCAGCCAAGTTTCTTGCAGTGCAATTACGCTAAATAAGTCTGTATGATTTGAAGAGCCCAACCCTGTCAAATAGATGTCTAAAGCCACGAGTGTTCCAAGAGATCAGTTTAAATCCTTGTTCAGGGTCATTGTTAGGCAGGAGGCTGGTCAGCCAGCTCCAATCAGACTCTCTACTAACTTCTTGTGCAGCTACATTGACCACTATTTTGATCATTCTTTGTTCGCTGGAATTGGAGACAATCTTAATGTTACCTCTTTGTTGTATGATTTGATTTCATCCCACTGGCACCCCAGCAGCAAGTTCGGGATTAGAGTTCCTAGTGTGGTGTTGGAAAACTTGTGGTGATTCTTGCATTAGTCTCGTAGTACTTTACTGCCCTCAATGTCCTCAGGATTAGATCTATTCTGTATTAAATATTCATATCCTAGTCTGTAGAAATCCACCTTACAGTTAATATCTTTAGAGGAGATGACACACAATTGAGGAATCTGATGAGAGGTTCAAGAATGCTGAGCGATTTAATAAATATTCATTGTTGCTCTGGCTTCTCATAACTCTTTGGAGTTATTATGCAAACTTACCCCTACCTTGTTCAGGGTTGACAACATTTTCAAAGCTCACTTTTAGGTTGTGAGTACTAGGTTTCTAGTACACATGGTGTTAGAGCCACCCATATGATTATATAAAGCCTGTGCATTAGCTGTATATGAGGAGTTGAGCTTCCTATTGGTAGTGTTAATGGAAGTGGACCAACAAGCCTCCATTTTAGTGCTGTAATCGGGGTCATAAAGTTTGGCTTTGTTAAATGGATTCATTCTGATAAGGATGAAAAAGCTGTGATAGAGTTGTCATTTGAGTTGGACTTAAGTTTATGTCTTCGTATTTGGTTTATGATGAGTTTAAAGGCTGTTAGTACTGGCTCCGCCTAAAAGATCTTGTATGTCTTTGTGGCCATTATTTATCAATACTCTAGTTTTTCGGCACTCTAGTGTTATTCCTGTTACCTAGGGTGGGCTTTTTCGCTTCTGCTTTTTCTCACCCCACCCCGCCCCACCCCACCAACCCTTTTAACCCCTCTCAGGAGGAGCCAGGATCAATATTTTTTCTGTTAACAGAGTTTTTCTTGTCGGAGCATGTATATTTGACTTTCTTGCCAGTCTGTTTTTTTAAGGCCTTACTTTGCTTCTTTTGTTTTCTGCTCACGGTATGGCTGGCCAATACCTTTTGTAATGGATGAGTCGCAATCGATAATAGTTCTTTCTGGACCTTTGACAGTGTTGTCATCAAACCACGTTTAAGATGTTTTTTTGGCAGCCCGCCTGGCAAATTTGATTCTTGCTCTTCGTTCACAAAATGGACGTGGCCGCTAGTGGATAGGGATGAACATCAGATATTTATTCAATACACATCTTTGTTACAGGCAACGTTGGTTGTAGGTCTGAAAGGCGTCAACAGGTTAAGAATTTACCTAAGCACAGATGTGTGTAATGTCGTTGTTTGCTGTAGGGTGTTACATTGTTTTGCCAAGGAAATCACTACGCCCTGCAAGGCTTGAACTTGTTTAAATGATGCTTCTAAATTAAAGGAAGCATTTGTCAGAGTAGCTACCTGACCTCTTCCAATGTCCCGCACCAAAGTTAAGTTGCAAGTTGTTTAGTTATCTCTGCACTAGCTAAGGTGCAGTTTTGTAGGGGAAGCTGGGAAGTGCACAGTACACTCTTTCCCAAAGCCTCTTCCAAATTACAGTGTATTACAAATTCACTATGATTCAATTCTCTTGCTAGTGTAGAGCATTCAACTGGTCTCTCAGCCAGGACCGCATGGTTAGGTAAAATAGTGGTAGGTATGGCCATGTTGTTGGTTAGTGTCAAGGGTGTCAACCGTGTGCCATCTGTATAATCAGAGCCTTCATAGATAAAGGGTGCAATCGCTTTTTTGATGCTTTCTCTGACATTTTAGAGCCCAAACAGCTTAAGGAAGTGGATATATGATTTTCTAATTTTGGGGAAACGACAGTCGCTAAGCGTTCAAGGTTGGAAGAATTTCGGGGCCCTTTTTATAGATTTTAGTGGACATGTTCTCAGATGCCGCAGATTGAGAATTGTCAAGTGGTGCCATGGAAACAGAACATGTTACCCGATTGTCCGTGTGATCCAGCGTCACACCCAAGAGTCGCATTCAAAGGATTAATATCTATGTAGGAATCCTTGTTGGAGAGTTGGTGTCTGCCATCCTGCATCCTTCAGTCAGACAGCCGGATGACCGCAATGCACTTTGCACGGTTCAGTGCTCGGCTCACCATTTAAATGCAGGTGGGGCAGTTCAAAGGGCACAGGAAGCCCAGCAGTCACTGCCACGGGTTGGGAAAGAGTTATTTTAGCTATTGTGACGAATCCTTGAATGCTGTCACTTCTTCCAGGGGTGCGGGGGTCCTTTCTTATGAGGCCAAAGCGGTGAGGGTGTGCCCCGATAGTCCCCCTGGTGGTGGTACTCAGTGGGAGGATCTCATTGGGAGAGAACCCCCCCCTGCCCCCCAACCCCCCCCCCCCCCCCTCAAGGGACAAGGACAAACATCCCAGGGAGACATTGTATAATAACCCTCCCCCACCATTCTATACACCTTCCCACCTTGCTTGTAAATCTGTTATATACCCACCAACCCATGTATTTATGTTGGTCCAAAGACTTGACTTCTAATGAGACGAGGAAGGAAGGACGTGGAGACATGGACTACCCAAGGGAGAGTAGAGGCACGGAGGAGTTAGGATTGAAAGGCCAAAGACACTGAAAAGGGATTTGGAATATTATGCCAACCAATATAAAAATAAATGGAGGACTTCATGAAGGGAGCCAGCCAACTAGTAGGAGAGTCAGTCCAGCCCGGGAAGTTCGTGTGTATGCCAAGGAAGCGGGGATCAACCCGCTCCCCAAGCCACTAGGCTGGAGTGTGGAACCCTTGTCTCGTTGGTGTGGAGCCATGCCAAAACAGAGCTGGAGGCTGAAGGACTGCTCTGTGACCCAGAGCGGGTGGACAAGTTGTTAGAGAACAACGCTGTTGCCACCCAGAAGATCCTGCCAGAGAACTGGGCAGGATCACCGAAAGCAGATAACAACAACGTGAACAAAGACCTGCTGCCCCGCAGAATGCCATTGAAGAGCTCCCCCCGAGAAACTGGGTATATGAGCCATAAACAAGAGTGATAGTGTGCCTCAGGAATCTTCTTCCCCGGCACAGTAGTTGGCCACAAACCACTCCCAAAGTAAATAGTGAAAGAGAGTACACCGGAAGTTTTTTTGTGGCAACCCCTGGCAGGAGAGTGAGCCACATCTGCCAAAAACAAGCCACCGGGGAGTACAGGGCTTGGGACCTGCATCCACAAGAAAAGGTAACAAACCCCTTTTCGTGTTGTATTACTTGGCAACAGAGTACACCAAGTACATCTGGAGAAAGAAGAGCCAGCAAGGTCAGGGACCCCTACCATAAGTGGGTCTTTGTTTGCTAAATAAAGCCAGCAGAAGGGAGCCATTCCCCCTGTTGTGAAGCTGGAAAACCAATTTTGCGAGGCCCAGAAGTCTAGAGTTGTTCTCCTGGCAGACCATCCCACAAGGAGGATGAAACCTGGAACCCAGAGGAAGGGAGTCATTCCCACTGGGATATAAAGTCTTGAACTTTGTGACAAAGAGTTTTGGAGGGACTATATGCTTTTTGTTTGTTTGTGCAGTACTGAAATCAGGGGAAGGGAGCCATTCCCCCCCTGCTGGAGAACTTTCAGCCAGAACTCCCGGACCAAGAACTCGATCAACTGATTTAGTTTATTTACAGTTTATTTACAAGTGTGAGGTACAGAGATAGGGACAGTTTGACACAAGACGGTGGACTCTTTAAATTGATAAGACATCCTGACGCTCATTAGCACTTTAGTTGAGGCAGGGAAACCCCTCGGAGATGGAGGGGGAGGTAGGTTTTCTTTTTCTTTCAAATAAGTCTATAGTAACCAATATGCCACCTGTGTGTCAGTCTTTCTTCTGCACCCTTACAGTATCTTCGTACCACTGGTAATCACAATTAAGAAACAGACGTGCTGCTTCAGTCCCCTACACACTGTTTAAATGCAGGTGGGGGCGGTTCAAAGGGCTCAGGGAGCCCAGCAGTCACTGCCACACGTTGTGGGAAAAAGAGTTCTTTCAGCTTATCCTCGTACCACAGGTCGTCACAATTCAGAAACAGAAGACGTTAACCCACAATGGTTTTAATTAATCCAGGAAATATTTAGGGATGGAGTGGTACCCATTCCTCTCTAAATAGGGAAATAAAATTGGTAACGCAGAGGAAAGGTAGCAATGGAGATATAAAAAATAGAGAGGGGAGATTAGATTAGAACTGTTAAAGACGTAACCAAAAGAGATTGCTACAGATTGTAATGGAAAAGGAAATAGTCTCCAATATATGGTCATTCAGAAGTTAGGAATTGTAAGATTTTTCTGCTGAGTAATGTTTCTTTGTTTATTTGAGGGTAATTCTATCACTGTTTTTGTATTTTTGAAACTTTCATTGGCATTGTATGGTGTAAATAGAAAACCCTGGAAATCTGTGAGCACTTGGAAGGAAAGTAAAACTGTGGAAAAGGAATGCACTCTAGGATCACAGATATGCATTGTTTATAAGCGAAATTGTAATTGTTGCAAAATAATAAAAAGCAATATTGGTGAAAATAAATTGCACTCACCACTAACCATTGGGTAGGGATGTTTGACTCTTAGCGAGTAGAAAATGGTGTACTGATTGTGTGAGCATTGAGGCGGAAAATGTCTTTTTTTATGCTGTGATGGTAGCTTGCAACTGGAAATGTTACCCCTGATCTAGAGTGTGGCAAAGCCAAATAGTACGACCGATTCGGAACATGAGGGATCTTTTCCAAGTACTAGAATATACCTGACCCCTTGCTCGACCGGCTGGTAAAAGCCTAGTTTGAGAAGGAGAGCTGAGCCTTAAAGCCCCCCCCCCCCTTTCATAGAACGAAAGTGACTCCTATACACGGTCGATATCTACTCAAGGTAGAGGGGACGGATTATCGTCCAATACTGGTCCCGAAACCATTCCATTAAACTGTAATGGAGTTGGCCCATTCCTATTTTACAGTCGATTACTTGGAGCTTGAGACAACTCAAACAAATGTGCTCAGCCACTTCTATTGGCCAGGAGTCTATATTTACATCAAGCATTCTGTGCAAGCCTTCTCATTTGCCAAAAACATCTCCTGATGATGCACATGAGCCCCCTTACAGACTCTACCCATCATTGAGATACCTTTCTGCCAAATTGGTATGGATGTTATCAGACCCGTGAAGGCCCCACAAGGCAGGGAACAAGTACATACCAGGTATCGTAGACTACAAAATCAGGTATTCGGAGGCCTTCCCATTGCAGAGCAACACGACAAAGCCATCCTGAAAGTATTAATCCTCTTCTCCACCTTGGTGGGGTTTCCTGAAGCTGCTACCCTATTCTGTTGATAAAGCTTGATGTCCAAATTAATGAGCAAAATTAAGGAGCTCATGAATATCCAGACCCTACGAACCTCCGTATACCACCCCCTTATAGAAGAACGCATCGAAAGGTTGAACCAAACACTCAGAGTATCCTAGGAAAACTGGAAGATGAGGAAGTAAGAAATTGGGATGCTGTGATTCCGTGTCCCTCTTTGCTGTATGATCACCTGCAAGCATCAACATGTTTCTCTCTTAATTGAGTTGGCATACAGGTGAAATCCAGAGAGGTACTTGATATGTTGGAAGAATGGGGACAATCGGACAACATACAAACCAGTGTGACCACTTGATGGTCCCGAATACCTGGCAGTACTTGGATCAAGTCAGAATGTTAAAAAGATAATGGGCCTCATTATGAGTCCGGCAGTAGCTGTGCCGGTAAAACCGCAGGCTGCTGCCGGACTCGTGGGGATTTACCAGCTCCGGACTTGCCAGAATCACTGGGGCATTACAGCTCCGGTGGTCTGGTAATTCCGGAGCCAGCATCCAATAAGACTCCACAGGAATGGGGCAGTGGAAACACCGGCACCATATCGTAATGGTGCCAGTGTTTCCACGTCCGTGTGCGGCCAGTGGGGTAACAACACACGAGTTAGCTGGTCTGGAAAACGGTGCTGGTATGGTTTTACCGGCACCGTTAAACCCGGACCAACTAACTCCTAATGAGGCCCATTATCTCCAAGCCTCCCAGGCCAGATAATGGAAAACTGTCATCCAGAAGGCAAGACTGTGAACCTTCGAAGAAGGTGACAAGATGATGGTCCTCCTGCCAACCATCCAGGTTTTTAGCCCAATGGCATGGTACCTACATATATTACAGAGGTCATATCCAATCTGAGCTCGAAGTCCTGCAGGAAGGCCAAGGAAACCATCTCCATTGTACCATGTCAACAAATTGAAGGCCTAGTGGGAGAATAGTGATTCTCTTTTACTAGCTCTGTTTGAGAAAAACACTTGAGACTCCTTTACCAATGGCAGTACATAGGGTGACCATTCTACCACATTGAGAAGGGTACAAGGTATCTTCACCACGTGAGAAGGTTATTCGACTAACTCCTTACCGATTAGTCTTCCTATGTGTCATGCCGTATTTATAGCAATTCACCTAATAGAATCACTCATGAGTTCAAAATGGGGGATTCACATTATATTTTATGATTCAAGCACAATGACGTTGCGTGCCACGTTTCGCTGAACCATCTTGATATAAGGGTCATCTAAACCACAACACAGGTTTAGCAAATGTCATAGTTAGAGGGGCAAGGACATTGAATCCATCAAACGGGTGAATGATTCTGAAAATATTCTCTTGAATATGAACTAATGGTAGAACCATAACAATCAAAAGATAATACATCCTTTTACTTACAGACCGCATCCTGCTTTAAAGAAAGGAGGTTCCCAATGAAACTACTAGAATTTGGCTAATTCCGAATGTGTAAGAAGCATCCTTGTATTAAAAATGATTGCTATGAATTTATAGAGAGAATATTTACTAATCTTTTTTGTTATAGATGCGGGGAGCTAAATTTGGATGATGATCAGTAGATAAATCAAGGTTGAGGCAAGTGGAGATTGTTTCGAATCAAGATTGTTGGAAATAGTAATATAGAAATAGTTAATAATAGAATAGTCTTTTTCTGAAATTATTCCATGGGATGACTGTTTTACATAACCCTTGAAGAAGTATATATGATATCCGAAATGCACTGGAAGAGAGCAGTGAAAAGAAATACTAAGTACTTTTGTCTAAAATCTGCTTCTTTAAAAATTGTCGCAAACAAGAGTTAATGTTCTAAAATGAAGGAGAATTTATTTCATGAAATTTCTTAGGACATTTTCTTGATGCACATTTGACTTGCAGAATATTGTGATTTAATAAATTATACTACTTTATAAGTTGGATCAAAAATGTTAGAAAGGTTATCCGTGATAGAGTACTATCGGGGTCTGCATTAGCAATAATGGGCTATTGATCTAATACATTTAAAACGATGCTTTTTTTGTTAGGGATCTGACCCATGAGCACCAGAAACTGGTTGAGCAAATTGTAAGTTATTTAAAATCTTTTATGAAACAATCGTACCTTGAGAAATACAACACTGTGCTTCTCGTATTTTCTATATTTTGAAATCCATCCAAATGTCACCTAGCCCAGACATATGTAAAATATCTTGGATTCCAATTGGGCAACATTCTGGCATTGCCACATCACAGTAAGGACGAGGCAATAAAAGGTTCCCCCTTGCATGGTTGAATTAAGTCTGAGCTTTCCTTGGGTTGGTGGGGTAGTGCAGGTGCTTCATTCCTAACATTGCCTCACTGGCAGCACCCATAACGGACAAACCTATGAAGTCACACGCCAAAACACCATCTGCTGGGATGAAGATGTTCAATTAACTTTTGTAAAGTTAAAAAGCCACCTTGTGTAATATCCTGGTACTAATTATGTGTGACTTCTCCAAGGATTTCCTTTTGCAAACTGATGCCTCACTCGTGGTCCTAGGTGTGGTGCTTTGGCAAATTCAGGATGTGGAAGAAAAACCTACCTCTGAATCAGAAAGATTATTGCCCAAGAAAAGAACTACCCAATCGTCAAAGTGGCATGCTTGGCAGTGAAGAGGGCTGTTCCCTGTTAGAGGTATCATCTAACAGGCTGAACATTCAAGCTTTTCATGGACTAAACTCTGTTGGTGTGGATGGCCCACAATAAAGACACCAGCCCCAGAATCCTAATGTGGTTCTTAGCCCTTCACCCTTGATTGAAAATGGAGCCGGGAAGAAACAAGGGAATGCACATTTTCTCTAGATATCCCGAGGTAGTTAAAGAGCCCAAGGAGGAAGCAAATTCAGGAGTGTGGATGTATGTGACAGGGGCTTGTCCCAGTCAGAGGGGAACAGATACCCCTACCAGCCTGGGGCAAGTGCCCTACCAGTGGTTTTACCAGTTCCATTCCTTACCCAGAGGTGGGATGAGGGAGTTGGGGGGGGGGGGGGGGTTCTGATCTCTGCCCACTTCCGTCTGTGTCGTGTTGAAGAATGAATATGGTGCCACTGTCAATCACACCATAATTTGCCACTCCATTGCCAGCCCAAGATATTTTTGGTTCACTTGAGAAATACCAGCTGCCACCAGTGAACATTGTGACCTGTGGGAAGAAGCCAGCGGTCCTCAAGAAGTCTTTGAAGCATCTGCATTCAAAGAGCTACATGCTGTGCCGAACAAACTATACTTACTGTGGCAGTCGATAAAGGCAGAGCAGAACAAACAGCATTTTCCCTGAGTGCATACTTGAATTCAGATGTCTTGTGAGAAAAGGGGGTGTGTCCTAAAGGGGCTCATCAGATTTACAGTGCAAAATGTCACCACAGGGGGAAAGAGCAGCCATAGATTGATCTGTAGGGTTGGGTGAGGCTCCAGACCAATGGGAGGGGTGGGGGGGAAAGCATGAGGTAGCATAGGAACAGCATAGGAGGAATATAAAAGGTTTGTCCCAAGGAAAGCCAAGTTGAAGGAAGGAAGGAAGGAAGGAAGGAAGGAAGGAAGGAAGGAAGGAAGGAAGGAAGGAAGGAAGGAAGGAAGGAAGGAAGGAAGGAAGGAAGGAAGGAAGGAAGGAAGGAAGGAAGGAAGGAAGGAAGGAAGGAAGGAAGGAAGGAAGGAAGGAAGGAAGGAAGGAAGGAAGGAAGGAAGGAAGGAAGGAAGGAAGGAAGGAAGGAAGGAAGGAAGGAAGGAGCTGTGAGTGAGTGTTTGGCAGGTGCACTAAGAGGGACTAGGTGAAGTTTGAGAGGTATGAGGAAAGGGGTTAAATGGGAGGGGTCAAGGGAGAGGAGGCAGAGGAAATGGGGGCGATGGGGAAGTGAAGAGGGAAAGTGAGGGTAAGGGGAGAGATGGAGATTAGGAGGGAGAGAGGGAGGACAGGTAGAGGGATGGAAGAGGGTGCTGGGGAAGAGCAGAGTGAGGGAAGAGTAGAGCGAGTGGGGAATAGGAACCAGAACATCAGGGATGGAAACTGGAGATAGAGAGAGAGTGTGAAGAGAGAGGATATGGGTGCCTGTTCAGGCATGTAAAATAGTGGACTTTAGTCTGATGCAGGGTTAACAATTCAAGTTTTATTGCAGTGATAAACTTTCCAACAGCCCCTCAATTTAAACAGCAACACTTGCTTTGTTTTACTTGGCACGGGTTTCCGTGAAAGGGTTAAGCAAATTCAGAGTTCCAAAAGAAGTCCCCTCTCAGCTTCTCACCTTGTTTAAATGAGTAAATAATACTGTCCACTTTATTCTTTTCACGGACGCTTAGCTTTCAGTCCGTCCGCCTTTCAACTGGGTTGCAAATTAACCAAAAAGAAATGAAAACACACGGAATGCCCTGTCCTCTGTTATCGGCTTACGGCCAGCGGTGTTCCTCAGTGAATCCGCCTTTGATAAGGATCATTTCTGTGCCTCTCTGTGAGCCTTTTAATACGCCCAGTGTAAATCACTCGTGGATTCTTCCGAGTCTGCTCTGGTCGCTGTCTCGGCTCCAGGCTGTAATCAGAAAACCTGGTGAGACCTCGGCTGCCGCCTTTAACCCATACCCTGCTCCTCCCTTCCATTCAGCTTCCACACATCTTTCCCGCCCACTTCCCACACCTGCAGTGCATTTTCTTTCCCCCTGCCACCGAGTTTCATGCGCTGTTTGACCTTCCCCCTCCCACTCTGTACGTTTCTGTGTGTACCTATCTTTCTATGGCACGACTGGACTGTACCTATACCATTTTCCCTTGTTATTCCTACCACCTCATGGGTTCTGTTTCTCGTGGTGGTTTATGGGACATGTAGTTTTACTTATAACTGCTGTTTTAACCTTTTGTTGGCTGGGTCTACATATTAACATAGGGTTCTCCTTTGGCTGTGCTGCCTCTTTGACCACCTCACAAGGCACAATATTGAAAATCTGCATCCCACTAAATTAGGCTTAGGGGATTGATTGGGAACCCTTTAGAAGAACCCTACAGGGAGTCAGGCGGATAACAAGATAAGGCTATGGCCTTTAGGCACTTTTCATAGCTAGTTCTTAGATAGTAGGGGTTACGGATTACTAATTACCACTATGGGGCTTAAGGGCGCCTGAAGTAGGGAGGGGCGCACCGCCGGTAAGACAAGAGGTGGATTCCCATTAGTGTTCCCCATTACTAGCTCTGTTAACATTTGCAGGCCGATTCATGGAATCAACGTGCGCCAAAAAAACGGCGCACGCGTGCGAAAACGTGCGATTCGCAGTGAAATAGCGAAAATCGCAGTGCAAGTGCGATTATTGCAGTGCAAGTGCGATTATCGCACAGAAAATATCGCACATCTATTCATGGAAGTCCGTGCACGCGTGAAATGTGGGATGTGTGCTGAAAAAGTGCGCGGCGCACGCTGGCGCACAGGTCATCGAACGCCGTGCGATAAGGCCACAGCGAATTCGCACATAGCGCGGCGCACATAACAAAAGTAGGCGTAACACGGGGCGTCACACGCAGAATGGGGAACAACTCGTGAAAATGTGGGCGTCACGGGGGAAGTACAGGAGGCAAGTGCGCAGAACGCCCACACGCTCGCCTACAACACGTATTCATGGAATCGAATAGGGAAAAACAGCGCACGGCCAAAGACGCTCACAGGCCCATACATGTCCGCCACACGAAAGCAGGCGGTAGTGTCCCTGCGCAGGAAAAAAAAATGTGCGCCAAAGTCCTACACGCGCGAGAAGGCCCACACGCGCTCGGCCCTAGGGGAGCGTGTGCGTGTATTTCAGGGGTGCGTGTGAAGTACCACACGCGATTGGCCGGGGCGCGTGTATTCCAGGGGTGCGCGAGAAGTTTCTCACACGCGATTGGCCTGGGCGCGTGTATTTCAGGGGCTCGCGGGTGTTTTCACACGCGATCGGGCCTGGGGGAGCGGGGTACGTGTATTCCAGGGGCTCGCGGGTGTTTACACACGCGATCGGGCCTGGGGGAGCGTGTGCGTGTATTTCAGGGGTGCGCGTGAAGTTCCACACGCGATTGGGCTGCGTGCGGGTATTTCAGGGGCTCGCGGGTGTTTTCACACGCGATCGGGCCTGGGGGAGCGTGTGCATGTATTCCAGGGGTGCGCGTGAAGTTCCACACGCGATTGGCCTGGGCGCGTGTATTTCAGGAGTGCGCGAGAAGCTTCTCACACGCGATTGGCCTGGGCGCGTGTATTTCAGGGGCTCGCGGGTGTTTACACACGCGATCGGGCCTGGGGGAGCGTGTGCGTGAATTTCAGGGGTGCGCGTGAAGTTCCACACGCGGCGTATTCCAGGGGTGCGCGAGAAGCTTCTCACACGCGATTGGGCTGGGCGCGTGTATTTCAGGGGCTCGCGGGTGTATTTACACGCAATCGGGCCTGGGGGAGCGGGGTACGTGTATTCCAGGGGCTCGCGGGTGTTTACACACGCGATCGGGCCTGGGGGAGCGTGTGCATGTATTTCAGGGGTGCGCATGAAGTTCCACACGCGATTGGGCTGCGTGCGGGTATTTCAGGGGCTCGCGGGTGTTTTTACACGCGATCGGGCCTGGGGGAGCGGGGTACGTGTATTCCAGGGGCTCGCGGTGTTTACACACGCGATCGGGCCTGGGGGAGCATGTGCGTGTATTCCAGGGGCTCGCGGGTGTTTACACACGCGATCGGGCCTGGGGGAGCATGTGCGTGTATTTCAGGGGTGCGCGTGAAGTTCCACACGCAATTGGGCTGCGTGCGGGTATTTCAGGGGCTCGCGGGTGTTTTTACACACGATCGGGCCTGGGGGAGCATGTGCGTGTATTCCAGGGGTGCGCGTGAAGATCTTCACGCGATCGGGCCTGGGGGGGAGCAGGGTACCACTCACCGTCTGCCTTGCGTGTAGAAGAACGCGTAGCCAACACCCGCTGTGAAGTAATAGCGTGTGAACCCCAACGGATGGAAAACACACGCACCGCACGAAAAGCACGTACAGAGCAGTGTAAAGGCACGCGGGATCTCCAAGCCCTGCCAGGGCAACGCCCGTGCGCGAAACTCCACAGACGCGCTTACGCTGTAAGGGCATTTGGTCCAATGAAATCGCATACGCGTGCTGACGCGCTTACGCGCTAAGGCCCTTTCCTCGAATTTCACGCTGACGTGCAGGATTTTCACGTGCCAAATCACTAAGTATCAAGCTGGCCACGCGAAAACACACGGAAGACCACGCTCTTGCCCAGAAGGCCGAATCACTGCCCCCCAGTGCCCCGAGCAGCCTCCCACGTGCCATCTGCTGCTGCCTGCCTGCTGCCACCGTGCCCTGCCATTTGGTGCCTGCACATCAGCCATCTGCAGGGGTCCAGTTGCTGTGTCCACCCCTGCTGGAACAGAAGACTCCCGACTCGGATAACATCGCTCCACAGCCCAGCCCCAGGACCCAGTTGCCCACCCACTCCTGCCCCTGGGGTTGCCATGTCGGGCACATCAACATCTGACACCAGTGGCAACCCCCGGCCAGAGGGGCAGAGGGGCACCAGCTTCACTGCCACCGAAGTTGGTGTCCTGGTGGAGCAAGTCCTGGGGCAGTATGATGCCCTCTTCCGATCGTCCCGCGCCAACAAGGAAGGACGGGAGAGGATCTGGGCCGACTGTGTGGTTGCCATCAATGCGGAGGGGATGGCAACCCGCACCATCCAGAAGGTCAAGAAGCGCTGGGAGGACTTGAGGTCCAGGACCCTCATAAAGGCCCGGCGCCTCGTGGAGGGGGCCGGGGCCGCATGAGTTCCATCCAGATGAGGGTCCTTGAACACGTACACCCAGCGCTCCACGCCCAGGTCCTTGAGAGGGAGACCCGTCTGGAGTTGAGCGGTAAGTGGCCAAGCATTGCTGTGTGAGACAGGGCATGTTGCAGTGTGCTGGTTGTCTGATACTTGCCTGCATGTGTGACATAGGCCATGTACGCATGTATGTGTGCAGGGACATCATGGTAATGCATGTGCGACCAGTAATGTGTGAACCGCACGGTTGTTGCATGTGTTTAAATGCGACATGGGGAGCCCTATGCAGATTGCACACATGGAAGCATGGCAGTCTCTGTTCCTGGACATGGGTGGGGGTGAGGGATGGGTGCTGATGCCAGGTACATATATGTTATCCATGTCTGTGTGCCTGACCAGCGTGTCTGTGACTTGTGAATGCCATGGATGCATGACACATGTCTGTGACAATTAACAGATTCACTGATGCAGCCTAGTCATCCTTGTATGCACTGTGATTGGGGGTGTACGGGGCCAGATGGATGTGACTGAGGTGAAGGGTGTGCATGTGATAGGCATGACCCATGATGCATGCGAGTACCATTACATTGTATGATTCGAGGGTCCATTGGACATGTATCGAAATGTCCATGGCATGCACCATGACTGTCACTGTGTGTGTTTTGCCTGGACTGACACATGTGTTGTGGAGTGACATGATGGAAGTGTACTTTGACAGTGGCACTCATCTGCTATTGCTTCCTGTCTAGGGGACCTTTGTACAGTACCCTGATGCTTGTGTTCTATGTCTCCCTCTACGCAGCGGCTAGTGAAGAAGAGGGCGGAGACGGCGCTGTGGAGCAAGGCGGCAGGGATGCCCCCACGGCTGCAGCGGAAGGGGTGGGTGAGCCCCCACAGGGGCCTGCTATGGCGGTAGACGGTGAGGAGCCATCCAGGTTGGTGGTTTCCACAGAGGAGGAGGAGGCCGCCACTGAGGCGCACATGGGGCCTGGTGGGGGCGTCCCTGCTGGTGCAAGTGGTGCAGTCCAGGGGCAGGGGCAGGAGGCAGCACAGATCACCGTGGAGGGGCCTGTGCATGTCACTGTCCCTGACCCTGTGGGTGCACCACCATGCACCAGCAGGGATGCCCCGTCCCAGGCCCCCGTCCCAGGCCCATCCGCAGGTAGACGGGATGTCCATGTCATCTGACTCCCCTCCACCTGTGGACGAGGGGACCCCTGGCCGTATGGAGAAGGTCCTGATTGGGGTCGCGATGCGCACGGCTGTGATTCGTGATTCGTGATGCCGTGCGTGCTTCCCAGGAGGAGCACGCACGTCATCACGAACAGCACTGTGCCGACGTGGCCCAATTGGGATCGTCCATGTTCGGGGGTTTCCTGCATGTGTCGGCCAATCTGGCGGCCCTCTCCTCCTCTGTGGAGACTATACGCCAGTTGTTCTCCTTGCCGTCTTCCGGCCCAGATGCCACCAGGGCCCCCTGTGGACCTGCCCTGACCAATGCAGCCAGCTCGGTGGGGATCCCATCCCTGCCACAGTCGGGAGTCAGAGGTCCAGCAGGGGTGGACACCACAGCAACTGGACCCCAGCAGATGGAGGATGTGACGGCATCATCGGGCAGGGCACGTGCACGACGGCGTCGGTGGTTTCCATCAGCCTGGATGCCGTCGTGCTGGCACAGGCAGTTGCGTCGGAGGCAGCAGCAGGCTCAACGTGGGAGGCATCATGGCTCGGGGCCATCAACATCAGGGGTGCAGGCATCGGCTGGAGGGCAGGAGAACCCTGGAATGGGAGTGGCTTCCGTGTGGGAGCGGTTGTGCCAGCGGATAGGTGCGGAGCGGCAGCGGGCAGAGGAGGAACGGCTCACAATGGTCAGGGCGGAGGACTCCATGCGGAGGGCGCTGAGGCGGGCTGAGTGCCTCGAGGGTCTTCGCAGGGAGTTGGAGCTGGACACTGCATTATCCCTGCGGGACCTCGGGGCCAGGGAACATGCCTCCAAGCCATTGACCAGGAGTTCGATGATGCCCTGGCCCATGACAACAACCAGTGAGCCGTCGGACTAGCCCGCTGCCTCTGTATATAGTTATATAGTTAGTGTTAGGTTTCCTTTAATTTTTTTTTTTATTTGGTTGCGATTGGACAATGCGCCACATTTTTGTATATAGTTCAGTTTTTAGTTAGTTGTCATAGTTAGGTTTCATTTGGTTGGGCTCATGGACCCGGGATTATCTTGTAAATAGTTCTTCAATGGCTTTTTTTATTTTTTGGATTTTTTTCATGGACATTCATCTTCTTTTGGTTGTTTTGCTTTGTGGTTTTTATCATTTCATTTGCATTCAAGTTGATTTTCAATACTTTTTTATTTTCATCCTTCAATGTGTCGTATCATCTCATTGCTTTCATGCATGTCATGTTGGGTGTTTTAACATTCACTTGCAGCCATTGTGTGAGACAGACATGTGTTCATTTGCATTATTTACATTGGGTGTGTAACATGTAATTGCCTTTGATATGTGGGTGGATGTGATAGTTGGTTGGGCCTTTTGGCAGGGGAGGATGGCCATTACGGACATGATTGGGGATTGTTGGGACCCAGGTGCAGGGGGGCATGGATGGGACATGGGCGAGGGCCTGGTGGAGGGTGCCCCTGCACTGCTGGGGGGTGGGGGTGGTGGGGAACATGAGTTGGACATGGGTGGGGGCCTGCTGGCAGGTGCCCCGCAATTCTGGGGATGGGGTGCAAGGAGACATGTGCCTTTGCTGGGGGGCATGCCCATGTTGGGTGGGCTGCCTGCGGGACATGACCAGGGATGCAGGGTAGTCCCCTGTGGTGTGGGCTGCCTGCAGGGGCCGTGGAGGGTGTACAGGGAACACCTGGGAGGACCCACACTGGCAAATCACATGTAGGACTCCCCGGCACCCCTGAAATACACATACCCTGCTGAAATCGTGTGTATAACTTTCCGCGCACCCCTGGTATACACGCACACGCTCCCCCAGGCCAGATCGCGTGTGAAACCACTCGCGAGCCCCTGAAATACACACGCCCAGGCCAATCCCGTGTGGAACTTCTCGCGCACCCCTGAATTACACGCACACGCTCCCCCAGGCCCGATCGCGTGTGAAACCACCCGCGAGCCCCTGAAATACACGCGCCCAGGCCAATCACGTGTGGAACTTCTCGCGCACCTCTGAAATACACGCGCCCAGGCCAATCGCGTGTGCAACTTCTCGCGCACCCCTGAAATACACGCACACGCTTCTCCAGGCCCGATCGCGTGCGAAACCACCCGCGAGCCCCTGAAATACACGCGCCCAGGCCAATCGCGTGTGGAACTTCTTGCGCACCCCTGAAATACACGCACACGCTCCTCCAGGCCCGATCGCGTGTGAAACCACCCGCGAGCCCCACACGCGCCCAGGCCAATCGCGTGTGAAACTTCCCGCGCACCCCTGAAATACCCGCACGCAGCACAATCGCGTGTGAAACCACCCGCGAGCCCCTGAAATACACGCGCCCAGGCCAATCGCGTGTGGAACTTCTCGCGCACCCCTGGAATACACGCATCCAGGCCATTCGCGTGTAATGCTTCTCGCGCACCCTGGAAATACACGCACACGCTCCCCCAGGCCAGATTGCGTGTGTTACTTCTCGCACTGGTACAGGGTTGGCGCAGCCCTTTGCGATGGTTTTGCGATCTTGATGGCTTTTCCTTGCGCGAGGGCGTTCTTGGGGGCGTAACTGGCGCTGCTGCAGGGTCGCTGCGCCACTCTGCGCCACGTCTGCTTTTGGAGGTGGTAATCCATGAATACGCTGTGCGCGGAATTTGATTTTATCGCACGCGGCTGGCGCAGACATTCGCACGGGCACGCTGTGCGCCAGCCGCGTGCGACACTTTTGGAAGGAATTACATGAATCGGCCAGTTAGTCTCAACACCTTATTTTGTTTTCAATGTAACATTTTGAACTGCACTCCTCTGGAGTTTGGGTGTTTGTAAGGTCATCTGTGACACTGGGTGATGCTGATACATCTGTATCTGCAGGCTCGGAATTAGGATTGGATAAGCAGGAGCTACAAGCAACTCCTGGGTATCCAACAGTAACTGGTCACCAGGAGCTACCACTGGGGAACGAGGAGCTAGTACATAGGGTTGCACAAATCTAACTTCCACATGAAATGGAAAAATAATTGGATCCATTATTACCCTTTTTACTTCAAATGTCATAGATGTCGCCGGAGATTTTCTAGATTGTCCTAAATTCACACAGTTGTGTATGTTCGTCATCAATTGGCCTGGGGAGCCAAAAGTAGCTCCTGGTAATGGTTGGTTTTAAGATCATGCGGCTCTTTTAGGGAACAGTATTTAAATCTGGCTCCAGGTTATGCCCCTGTTCTTACCAGGTAAGTTTAACAATCGATAAGAAACAAAATGAATAGGGTCAGAGATCCCTCGTGAACACACTCCACTCAGATATACAGTGAATGCCTTGGTATTAGTTAGTTATACTCTGGTTTTACTCAGACTTTGCTATACATCATAGCATGGTTCTCAGTGTTTATACATAACAAACAACAAAAGGACATTTAATATACAGCTAGAGTCACATATCATCTGGTTAAATTACAAGTACAAACCCTGAGAAGAACTCAGAAAAGGTCACTCAGGCGCTCCTGTAATCCTCGAGCCTGAAAGGCGTTCCACCACCCCCTTTTTGGGCATTGGGGGCCAGGAGACTGTTTTCTTCCTCACCTTCTGCCTATCGTGCAGCCTTTGACCCGGCGGGAAGTAAGCGGGCTGCAGCCCGCGGTCCTGAGAGGGGAGCCTCACTAAAGTGATCACCAGACAAGCTCGGGCCGCGAACGAGTGGTGCACAGCCGCGGCACGGGTCACGGAAAAGGGGCTGCCCCTGGCGCTGAAGCACCGTTTCCAGCAGGGCTTCGGGAGCCCGCGAGTGAATGAGAAGTCTGGTGCGGCCTCAGAAGCCTCAGCGTACTGGGGGCTTTGAAGGACACTTGTGCGCGGGACCCTGGACGTATTTCCCCCCGGAGTGCGCCCGGCTTGGGAGGGCCGGAGCGTGAAATTAATCGCTGTGCTCCCCGGCTGTCTCGGAACCAGGCGAACCACAACCCGCGGTCCCCAGAGAGGAGCTGCACCAATTGGACCGTCGGACAGGTCCAGGCGACGGTGGAGTGGGGGGGGTGAAGCTACGGAGCGGGTGGCAGAGGAGTGAAGCCCCCGGTGTATTAGGGCCGCGGTCTGGCACGGCTTTGGGCGCCTGGTAACGAGGCAATGTTCCGGGGCGGCCCCCGGAGCCTAGGAGCATCGGAGACCCGAGAGGGCGCTGGGAGCGCAGTGAGCCGGGAAGACGCCCAGAGGACAGTGGGTTCCCAGACACCTTCCCCCGGGCGAGATAGCTGAACTTCGGTGCATCTCTGGAGGCAGCGTGCTGGAGGGGGAGGGCCCGCAGGAGCGAGAGCGGAGCGGGACCTCTCCAGCTATAAGGAGTTCTACGGTGGGGAGATCCAGGGAGTCTCTAGTGGCTCCCCTCGAGGCTGGAGTCCCGATCTTGGGGATCTGACTGAGGGCTGCAATTAATTAGAGAAAAACTCTCCTTTGAGAGGCTGAGTGAAGCAATATTGGTCAGTGGCACCTGATTGAGCCCCCTCCCCACTCCCGCACATGAGATAAAGCGACCCCCCTCCCCACCCCCCAGACTCCGAGAGACGGGACTCGAGGACTGGGTGAGGGAACACCGCGGCTTGAGAAGTGTGGTAGCTAGGGGTCGAATCTGAGGCAACATGTCGGCTAAACATAAAAGCAGATCCATCAAGGGGGGGGACACCGCAGGTTGAGACATCGGGCCCTCTCATGTCCATGTGGGCTATTGAGGATACACAGGAGGGGAGGAGCACCCAACAGGATGAGATGTCTGAGGGGTCCCAACCAGACGGGTCGCAGCCGGCCCCCCGCCTCTCCCAACAGGATCTACATCGGGAAATGCTCTTGCTCTAGGACTCGCTGGCAAAGACATTTCAGGACCAATTCCAGTTGGTGCGGTCTGATCTGAATCGGGCCCTATTTGAGATTAAACAGGAAGTAGGACAACTGGGTGAGAGAACAGACCTCGTGGAGAGAGGCTTGCAGGAGATGGGCAAGGACGTAAAGGAGAACAGTGAAGCGATCGACCGATTGGATGTGGCTACACGGACCTGGAGATCCAGGTGGAAGACCTGGAAAACCGTTCTAGACGGATTAACATTAGACTGAAATTGCTGCCGGAGACAGTGCTTGACAGGGATTTGAAAGAGTGTCCAAAAAATGTTTGCAGACATATTAGGGGAGAATTCTCTGGACAGTATCGAACTGGATAGGGTACACAGAGTGGGCCATCTCAACGCCAATCGAAACCAACGACCGAGAGATGTACTATGATATGATATGGCATTTGTAACGCGCCTATACACAAGTGTTTCAAGGCGCGACGAGGCAGGGGGGGAACACGGGGAGACAGACAACGAGCCTACTAGGCCAGGTGTCATTCAGACTAGCGGCCTTTTCTAGGTATGCGCAAAAGGAAGCAGTGTTGAGGGCTGCTAGACCTAACGAAACGATAATGTATAATGGTAAGAAAGTTGAGCTGTATCGGGATCTTGCGGGCAGTAACCTACTCAAGAGGAAGCAGATGAGCCCTATACTAGCAAAGCTCCAGGAGCAGGGACTTAAATATAAATGGACCTTTCCCTTCGGGCTTTTGTTCGAGTGGGAGGGATCTCAAAAGTGGATTACTTCGCCACAGGAGGGGGCGGCTCTCCTACAGGTTGACCTGGAGCAGGACCAAGAGACGCCAGGCTCAAGGAGGATATCGGGCCAGGGGGATAACCCCAGACCTAGACCATGGGAGTGGTCAATTGCCAGGGAAGGGAAACGACGAAGGAAGGCCCGAAGGGGCCCTACAGGACAAGAAGGAATGAGGAGCTGTGGTACGGTGGAGAGTACAGAGGCAAACGTGCCCTCATAAGGAGTAAGTTCATCTAATAAGGGGTGATGTATTCAAGGAATGATAAGTAGGGGGAAGAGGAGTGAGGAGCAAATATCATGGACTCGGTAAAGGCGTTCACGCCTGAGGGAGAGGTTCGGGGAAGATGGCCTGTCGCACTGGGCGGTGGGAGGGCTGGTTCACGAGGAGGGTCGGGGGGGAGGGGCGAATGTTCAGGGGGGAGGGGTAGGGTTCAGTTCAGCCACACAATGTTCTTTATCTTGCGGCAAGAAACAGAGCAGGTGCATCCCCAAGCTCAGGGCGGAAGGGAAGATACGGCGGGAATATATGAAGGAAGAGATTACTAATCTTTGACATTTAAGTGGATTATACATAATGTCAGGGGGCTTAATTCCCTGCTAAAGAGGAAGAAGCTCGAACGCTTCACGAAAAGATACGGCCCAGACTTTCTGGGCTTGCAAGAGACCCATCTGTTGCGAGGGGACCAGCATAGGCTTAGACTATGGGGCTTTGACCAAATAGTCTACGCTTCAGGAGCGACGAAGTCAGGAGGTGTAGCCCTGGCAATGGGCAACTTGACCAACTTCAAGATAGTTGAGGCTATTAGAGATAAAGAGCGCAGATATTTAATGGTCATGGGATCTGTTGGGGACGAATTCTACATGTTAGTGGTGGTTTACGCCCCAACTCAGGGCAGGATTCGTTCCTTCGGCAACTGGCAGGGATAATTGGGGAACATGCAAAGGGCCCAGTTATTTTAATGGGAGATCTGAATATTGCATGGGACAGGTTAAGAGAGAGGTCCGGTGGCAAATACAGAGGAGGGGGAATGGTAGCCTCGCCCGCTCTGCGAGACAGAATGTTAGAGATAGGCCTGCGGGACGTCTGGAGGGAAGTGGAAGGGGAGGAGGAGGGTTTCACCTTTTTCTCGGAAGTTCATGGAACACAATCCAGAATAGACTATTTTTGGGTATCATCGAACTTGGTGGGGAAGGTCAAGGAGATTGAAGTAGGCCCTATGGGCATAGCAGACCACAAGATACTTACAATGCAACTTGATTTGGGCCTCTTGGAAAAGAGGCTATGGGGCTGGAAATACCCTGGCCACCTTTTACGAGAGCCTGTTATTTTGGGGGAGCTGGCGAGTAAGATAACAGAATACTTTGAGTGCAATAAAAGGGGGGAAACGTTAGAGGATATTAGATGGGATGCATTTAAGGCAACAATGCGGGACAAAATCATAGCGGCTAACGCACAAAAACGTAAGCAGATGATTGCCCTGGAATCCCAGTTAGCGATTGAGACTCCCAGTAGACGCAATCATAGGGATTATAGAAGGGCAGTGGGGCAACTGCAACTATTGCGTACTAAGAAAGCGGAAGTAGCCCTTTTATCGGTGAGGCAGAAATGTTATGCCAAGGCCAATAAGACTGGCACCTTGCTGGTGCGGCTTCTTCGAGGGACAGAATCGAGAAATACAATCTCACAGCCCTACTTACGGGGGGGGGGGGAGATAGTTACCCGTCTTGGGGACCTTCAGGAAACCATGACGGAGTATTATGAATTTCTTTACAAATCGTATTGCCGGGTTGCTGGTGCCGCATCTAACCTACCTCTACAATACTTTCAGAGCAGCTGGAGAAATAACCCCTACTATGAGTGAGGCTAAAATCTCTTTGATTCAGAAACCTGGGAAAGACCCCCTGGAAAGATCCTCATACAGACTGATGGCCCTTATTAACGTCGACACGAAGATTTAGACGAAGATATTGGCAAATAGACTAGAGGGGCTTCTTCCTGAAATAATCCATCAGGATCAATCGGGCTTTATTAAGGGGAGACAAACGGCAGATAATACTAGGAGAATAGCACATTTATTGGAAAAGGTGGGGAAAACGAACACTCCCGCAGCCCTTCTTTCACTCGACGCTGAAAAGGCGTTTGACCGTGTGGAGTGGTCGTTCGTTTTCAAGGTTATGGAACGCATGGGATTGAGTGGGGCCTTTCTACAGATGGTCAAGGCCAACTACAATGGGCCATGGGTAAGGGTTATAGTTAATGGGGTGGCATCTAGACCATTCTATCTGCAAAGAGGTACGAAGCAGGGCTGCCCCCTGTCGCCTTTATTATTTGCTATATATTTGGAGCCTCTACTTCAGGCCATCAGGGAATCTGGGGATATCCGGGGAATTCCATTTGGGGGAGTCCAGCACAAAGTGGCAGCCTACGCTGACGATATGCTGCTTACCCTCACAGCCCCGTCCCAATTCTGTAGGGCTAGTAGTGTGCTGCTCAAGAGCTTTGGAGAAGTCTCGGGATTGCGTATTAACATGGGCAAATCTGAACTAATGGACCTGGGTCTGGGTAATGAGGAGCGGGAAGAGCTTAAGAGGTCCTCTTTGTTTGCCTGGTGACCAGGGGGACTTGTATACTTGGGAGTGAGGATAACCCTGATGCTCCCTGGATGGTTCCCAGCTAACTATCCCCCGTTAATGAAGAGCATTAGAAAAGACCTTCAGAGGTGGCGAAATCTCTGCGTTTCCTGGTTGGGAAGAATAGCGGCTATAAAGATGGTGGTTCTGCCTCGCCTCTTATATCTGTTTCAGGCTGTTCCCCAGAAGGTACCGGAGTGCTTCTTCAAGGAGCTTCAAATCATAACAAATGACTTCATTTGGGAGGGTAAAACAGCCAGGGTCAGTAGACGGCTACTTACAGCCCCAAGGAAAGAGGGAGGCCTGGCCCTGCCCGATTTTAGGCAATATTACGAGGCTACGCAGCTGAGAGTCATTAGGGAATGGCTCCAACAAGGAGGAGCGAAACACTGGGTGCAAATGGATAGAGCGGTAACGAGGCACGATCTGGATGTGGTGTTATGGCTCCCAAAACGCCTCCGACCTAAGCATATGTATTTGAGTTTTATTACCAAACTGATGGCGGAAAATTGGGATCGATTAACCACACTTAGAGGTATCACTTCCTTCCCGTCCCCGTTTACACCAATATTCGGAAATGGGGATTTCACACCAGGGTTGGAGAGGGGAGCGTTTGGGAAATGGAGGGAGGGGGGGCGGCAGGATGATGCGGGACATGTTTATCGGGAAAGATATCAGCTCCTTCCTCGAATGTAAAAGGGATTTTGCCTTAGGGGAGGAGGAAAGATTGCGGTATTACCAACTACGGCATTGGTTGATGCACACAGAGAATAGAGGGGCACGCTACTAGAGACCCTACCAAGTTTGAAAAATTCTTAATGTCTAACGATGGCTCAAAAGGCTTAATCTCGCAGCTGTATGGGATCCTAGAAGAGGCTAAACCGAAGCAAAGTTGTGCTTTTATGGGCAAATGGCAAAAGATATTGGGAAGCGGAATTGAGAAGAAGGAATGGGAGAGGTTATGGAGAATAACCCCGAAATTAGCAAGAGCTTCCCAGACCCAGGAGTCTTGGTACAAACTTATATACGGTTGGCACTACACTCCAGCCCACCTACATAGATTATACCCTGGGAAATCGTAGGATTGCTGGAGAGGGTGTGGGCCGGTGGGGTCTGCTGAGCATATTTGGTGGGAATGCCCTCAAATAATTCTCTTCTGGGAGGAAATCCGGAAGGCCCAACAACAGGTCTTTGGTCAAAGGGGGATCAGATCCCCGGAGTGGATCTTGTTGGGCATTCAGCACGAAGGCATGGATTGTGCTTCAGGAACTAGGGAAAGAGCACAGATGATTATAATCCTTGCTGGTACAATGTGATTTGGCCAGAACTGGAAAAGCCCAACAGTTCCAGCCTTCCAGGACTGGCTCCGGAAGGTCTGGGAGATGGTCGTGGTGGAATGGGCGATGTATGCTATGAGCAACGCATTACAGAGCTTTGCAAGCGAGTGGGGCGATGTACTGACCTTTCTTAAAGACGATTTCAGGATCGGGTGGTGCCCACAGCGTCTGACTGTTGGACCTTTTGTGAACGAGTGGGCGGAGGATCATTAACTCTCTGGAGGATCTTGGAACACTGGATTGTGACTAGTTTGTTTTCTTTTTGGAGGGGGGAGGAGGATAGAGGGTGGGGGGAATGTGGGGGATGTTTATGTTTTCAAAATGCAAATAAAAAGGTAAAAAAAAATAAAGCACTGTTTTGGCAGCTGTTAGGTCGGCCTTCATCAGGACGGGAAAAGGTGCTTGGGGGAACTTCCTGTAGGCTCTAATAGAATGAGCCAGGAGGACGTGTGAGGAATGTGTGTGGGGATCTCAATTTTACTTGTTTGCCTTCTGTAATTACTAACAATGCAATATATCCAAAAGATAGGAAAAAGCCAGTTCCTTACCTTGATGTGTATGTACCACGGTAGGTGGTGCCAAAATGTAAGGACTGTATCAATTGGTCCTGAACAAAACAGTGTCAATCCACTGTGTAGGTCAAATCTGTTGAAAAACAAAGGACCAGGGCTGTAATTAGAACTGCAAAAGGTCTGGCACTGGTATGTACAGTAAAAACTATTTATAATGGGCCAGGATGGCAAAGTCAGTGTTACCTGATATGTAGATATCAGTCCTGCGTAGAAGGTGACAGGTTCGGTGGTCAGCGCACACCCTCAGTGAGAGTCGGCTTCTGTGATCTTAATTAGTATTGGAGTTTACCCAGGTCGCTATCTATAGGGAGGGCAAGTGATAGAGATAAACATCTCTGGTATCCGTTTTAGGTACACATGTTTAAATAATTACCATGAAAGGAAAAACTTGGTACAGTCACTGGAATACCGGCCCTTCATATCATAATTTGGACGTGGCTCGTAAAAGTCATGTATGAAACTCAAATTGTTGGAAAAATGAAACATTTTCAAAAGAATTTAAAAAATGGGGGGCCGTTATGTCATAACGGCCCCTCCATTTTTAAAATTTTTTTGAAAATGTTTCATTTTTCCAACAATTTGAGTTTCATACATGACTTTTATGAGCCAAGTGCAAGTTATGATATAAATTGTGCATTTTAGATTAAAGACCCCTCCCCCCATAGGGCTGGTATTCCTTCCGAGAGCAGAGTGACGAATTACTGCCACGTTGACAAATGGCAACCTGGCCGCTGCTAAAAACAGAGCAGTAGTCATGGTAACGTTACTAGCCTGTAGCGCGTTCAGCCGGAGGCTCCACACCTCTGCAGGCACGTCTCCCGTCCAGCACACTAGGTGAGATACGCGCCCGCAATATTCCTGATCTCGAAAGGGATCTATATGCCAGCATGCCCGTATGAGGCATTTCACAAAAACAACACGTTACAGTGGTTGTCCCGCAGGCGTGATTGCGCGCATATTCGTGCATTGTTAACGTGGCTCCACTGCAAGCACATCATGAAATCGGACATCTTGCCACCAGACTAGGTAAGGCTGTTTTTGGTGACTCCAGTGACTGTACCACCTTTTTCCTTTCATGGTAATTATTTAAACATGTGTACTGACAACGGATACCAGAGATGTTTATCTCTGTCACTTGCCCTCCCTATAGGTTGCGACCTGTGTAAACTCCAATACTAATTAAGATCACAGAAGCCGACTCGCACTGAGGGTGTGCGCTGACAACCAAACCTGTCACCTTCTCTGCAGGACTGATATCTACATATCGGTAACATTGACTTTGCCATCCGGGCCCATTAAAAATAGTTTTTACTCTACATACCAGTGCCAGACCTTTTGCAGCTGTAATTACAGCCCTGGTCCTTTGTTTTTTGGTTTTCAACAGATTGGACCTACACAGTGGATTGACACTTTTTTGTTCAGGACCAATTGATATAGTCTTCTCGTTTCGCCACTGCCTACTGTGGTACCGTGTGCTGACCACTGTCGCCTTCTATGCAGGATTGATATGTAGATATCAGGTAACACTGACTTTGTCATCCTGGCCCCTACACACATTCCTCACACATCCTCCTGTCTCATTCTATTGACTGAGCCTGCAAGAAGCTCCCACAAGCACCTTTTCCCGTCCTGATGAAGGCCGACCTAAGAACAGCTGCCAATACAGCGCTTTAAGGCCGAAACACTGTTGTGTTGACCATATGACTGAGTCCCAGGGCTCTTTTCACACTGGTTTCACTTGCATTTGCATTTAAACACCATGTGCTGTTTGATTGTATTGTAATCCCCATGTGACCTTTTCTGAGTTCTTATCAGGGTTTGAACGTGTAATTTAACCATATGATATGTGACTCTGGCTGTATATTAAATGTCTTTTTGTTGTTCATTATGTATAAACACAGAGTACCCTGCTATGATGTATAGTAAAGTCTGAGTAAAACCAGGGTATAACTAACGAATACCAAGATATTCATTGTATATCTGAGTGGAGTGTGTTCACAAGGGATCTCTGACCCTGTTCATTTTGTTTATCGTCTTTTAGGGAACAAGCAGGAGCTAAATAGATCCTAGCCCCCCCCCCCTCAATTTCGAACCCTGGCCTGAGGTGAGGTCACTTGGAATTCCATGTGTGGAACCTGGGAGAATTGTCTGTGTGCAGTACCTGGACTGGAAGCGTCTAAGTAATTGGTGTCTTCCCCTATTTTACGTTACTCTCTTCCATGTAACTGAAGGCCTGTGTCTAAGTCTGTACCGGATGTACCTCAAATTGCCATCAATAAGAATTACATCATTCATGTCTTGTCTTCTGCAACCGAGTAGTCTGTACTTGGTGTGTGATGATTGTGTTACAAATATTAGTAATTTACCTGAGTGGAAGGTTTCCAGAATGTAAGGACTGTTTTTTTCTGGCGAAAAGAGGTGTAGGTCTCAGGATACCCTAGTTGTTGCATAGTACAAGATTAAATTGCAGCGGTCACCACCTTTATGGTTAAGATAAAACCAATTAGCACTGACTTTTCCAAAATTCTGTTGCATATAGCTTTTGACTCGCTGGATGGATCTGGCTGAAATGTTCCCAACAAACGTCTGTAAGGGGCCTCACCAAACTGGAACATTTGTGGCAAATTATGTCAAATGGTTCAAAAGTTAAGCAAAGGAAAAAAAGGCTGTTTTTGGCATACTCCAAAAAGGGGGGTTTCCGTTTAACACTGATAGCGTGAAAAGCCACTGGATGGATTTGCACCAAATAAGAAACACCCTGCGCACAAAGCAGCTATTTTTTTTTTCTTTGCTGTAAATCTGTTTGGTAGTTTTTAAAAATTCAATGGAGAAGGGAGTGACGCACTGTCCGTAAAAAAAATATTTATCTCCCGTGGTGCATTACTGCAAAGGATTTTCAGAAATGAAAATCTCCTTTTTTTTCTGCTGTAACACCACAGGAAGCCTAAAAGTCAAAGGGCTCAAACCGATTTTTGGAGAAGGGAAAGAGGGAGCTTCACATTAGGAAAGAGCTGGGGAGGATGAAAGAAGACCATATTGGTAGCTGAAGTGTTTTGGGATGTGCAGGAACGTTGTAAGACGTGCTTGTAAAAAACAAAATGAGAACGCATCATGGGAACCGGTTGACAAAAGCAGTTAATAGGCGAGGGCCAGGTAGGATTTACATAGTGGGGGTCAAGGGGCCACTTGGAGAGTGGCAGTGGAGGTGCAGAAGACATTCAGATTGTTGAGCAGTTTCTCATTACCTCAGTAATCTGCCAATGCTGCATTCCTGTGGGCATGATTACTGTGATAATAGAAATCAACCTGAAGGTGACTGCAGTAAGGTTCTGCAGGAATTTAAAAGAGGGGGGCATTGGCCACAGCCAGTGGCCCATACTTGATTAGTTAGCTGTGCCCACTGGCCATGACCAAAGTCCTTGGCTGGTGGGATCTGGTTATTTACTAGTGGGGGAGGGAGGGTGGATTTGCCTACAGGGGGACCAGAGTTAAGATTGTCATCACTTCCAAAACTGGCCGAGTTTCTTGAGTTTTGTTGCAAAGAGTAGGGTCCTCTTAACACGGTCTTAACTAACTAAAGTTTTTGTTACTGATCTTGTATATCGTCTTTTAGAGAAGGGAATTCACATTGGGAATTTATGTAGAAGGGAGATTTCCCAGATGCGAGTGAGGAACGCTTCGCCATGCCTGCAATTGTAAAATGGAAATGGATTTGTATAATTATATGAAATGTACATCTGTAACATTATAAATGCCTGTTAATCTTTTTGTGTAAATAAAATAAAACCTGTGTATGGTCAAATGTTGTAAGTGGGGAAAGAAGGTCATAAGTCTGATACATTTGTGTCTTTTAAAAAAAAAATTATGTTAATTTGTTTGGTGACAACATGAAAAAGGAACCTAGCACATTAATATCATAAATAACCATAGAGCAATCCATAAAACGTTAATAACATTATACAGCAGGCGTATCTGCAACAGGGCAAAGTCTGGTCTCAGAGATTGCCTTATCAGAGAGATAACAATGGAAGTCCGACCAGTGGCCTTGGGCCTGCTAAGGGGATAAACCAATGTTCCATATCGTTCGCCCATGTAAGGTCGTTGAGACAGGCCTGCACCGAGGGGGCACCAGGTTGCTTCCAGCCAAGCAAAATCAGTCTCTTAGCCAATAAGACTCCAAGATTAAGAAACCTGTGCATCTCCTCTGCCACTGGCTCTGTGATACCCAGCAGAATAGATACTTGAGAGAATGGCTTTGGGTGACCAGTTATTTCCAACAGTATATTGGTAACCTCATCCCAGTAGGATCGCAGACGGGGACAGCCATAGAACATATGAAACAGGTTGGCCCCTTCAACCGTACATCTGGGGCATCTGCCCAAGCTTTTGTCCCCGAACTGCTGTATTCTCGCTGGGGAGTAATGCAGTCTGTTCAGGACCATGAATTGAATCAAGCAGAATTTAGAGTTCTAGGAGATCTTTCTAGTTAACCCACGAATTCATCTGTGAATTCAGTGCATAAATCTCTCTCCCAATTCTTTTTCACATCCGGCTGTTGTGTCAGCGTACACAACAGTCGGCTATATAGCACTGACACCCACTTTGTGGAACCCCTGACTGCAGCGCTGTGTATGTATGATTCCCTCGGGCTCATCTCTGGTTCACATGGTACTCCGGCCGACTCAACCTAAACACAGTTCTGATCCGCCAATAGCGTAGCCTCTGCATGGGGGAAGTCGCCTTCATAGTTTTTAAATTCATCCCGCTCTATGAATTTGTCTTGCACATACATGCCTTCCATGGTGACAACTCTAGGAGCATTTCAACTAGTAGAATGGAACGTTCAAGCGTTGGAGTCACGCCTGTGTGACCCCATAGAGAAGCACCTCTTTCGTAAGGATATTCCAAGCCTCGCATTTTCCGCAGTTTTCCCCCATGCTATGCATGTAGCAGCCAATGGATCTAGAAGTCTCTGAGCGACGTACTTAGTACCGTACATTAAACTGTCCTGCTCAACTGCACCCGCCGCGCCTTTTCAAGTGCCACATGTGATGGGAGGGGTGGGGGGGTTATAATGATCTTTCCATTAGGAGGCATTGAGTGCTTGTGTGGCCAAATAATGAAGTTCAAAATGGGGAGCTCTGAGGCCTCCTTCCTTCCAGGGCTTTGTCATGGCCTTCCAGCCCATGCAGACACCTTTATTACCCCACACAACATTTACACAATAAATGCAACTCATGAAAAAATCCCTGCCTGGCCTAACTGGAGTATTAAACAAATCTAAAAGCTTTGGAAGTAATTGTATTTATGTTTTGTATTTGTTTATTATTTGTATTGCACACCTAACCCTGAGGTAACTGGGCGCTGGAAAACTTAACCTGATACAGGAAGAGATCAACGGTACATACATATTTACATAACGGATAGGTACAGTAATGGCGGAAGGGTCGACATAGGTTCCCATTTACATATTGGTCAGACCTTCAAAATAAGTATAGATAAATACAATAAAAGTGACAGGTTGACTAGGTTACGTATTAGTCTGACCATTTAAGGCAGGTACGGGTGAGTTTGGGAGCCGCGTAATACTTAGGCCAAGCAAAGGGATGTGATGCAGGATCATAGTGGTGCAGTACCACCATTTTAACTATCGAGAGGCATCCCAGCCGCGACATCGGCACCCTGCTCCAGCATTCCATCTTGGTCCCGAGCTGTTGCATATACGCTGTATAATTTAAAGCTATTGTCTCATTCACTGATTTTTGGACCATAATACCGAAGTATCTAAAAGAAGCTGTCACCACATTTAGCCCATCTTCTTCCCACGGCCTCTGTCCAAACATAGCCAACAGAAAGACCTCCGATTTGCCACTGTTTAGGCGTAGCACAGAGTATCTACCAAAATCCTCTGCTGTGTGGCGGATCGTACCCACTTCTTCCACCGGGTTTTGGTGTAGAGGAGTATGTCGTCCGCATACAATGTTACGGTTGGCGGACCACCCAAACTTTTAGTCCACTCTTAGAATGCCAAGCATGGACCAAGTCAGCTAGGGGTTCTATAACAAGTGCAAACAGAAGGGGTGATAGCAGACACCCCTGCCTAGTGCTGCCACAGTTTTATGGGCAGCAGTACCATCCCGTTAGTGAGAACTCTCGCCACTGGGTCCCTATACAACAGATGCACCCACTATATGAAACTGGGACCAAACCCAGCATTTTCCAGTACTGTGAATAAAGAAGTCCAATTTACTGTATCAAACACCTTCTGCATATCTAAGGAAATGGCTACCGCATGAAAAGTCTGGGGGCGCCTGCACCTTCACGTTGTAAAATCGGTGGAGATTCAATGCCGTGCCCCTGCCAGGAATAAACTGACTGATCCTTATGGGTGAGGTAAGGCATCAAAGATTGCAGGCGATTGCTTAAGCGAATATCTTGGCATTGACATTGATTAGTGACATAGGGCGGTATGATGCACATGCGCCAGCCTCTTTGCCCGGCTTCAACATAACTGTGATCATGGGTTCACGCACTGTTTCCGGGAGGATACCTCCATCCACAGCCTCTTTCCACATCTGAAGTAAATGTGGGATCAGGTTCTCCTGCAATTCCTTGTAGAACTCTGCAACTAGCACATCCAGGCCAGGTGCTTTGCCCAAGGGAAGTTCCTTAATTGCCCGTTTTTAGCTCCTCAGCAGTCAGGGGAACCTCCAGGGCCTCTGAAGGCTCTGCAGATAACAAGGAAGTGGGAATCATATCAAGGTATTCCCTAATTTCGACATCAGATGCCTCATCTTTGCGGAGATGCAGAGTCTCGTAAAAGGAAACAAATTCCTCGCTTATACGCCTTTCCGAACAGACCATAGTTCCACCTGCGTTGTCTATATAAATGATCAGGGCACTGCCCGCCTCTCTGCGGGTCACCCGGACCAGGAAACATCCTGGTCTATCCGCCTCCCTGTATCGTTGTTCCATCCCAGGCCTGTCAATAATCTTATCTCTCTCTGAGCAAGATCTCGAAATTTATCAAACTCAATCTTAGACACAGAGAGCACTGTAGAAGAGGGATCGTCCACATAACTATCTTGGAGTTCTTTCAGTCGCTTCTTGACTGTAGCCACAGGACCCCATTCTCGGTTGACATCGCCACCACCCTGCATGTATGCTCCTAGGTGTCAGGAGTCCAAAGTATATAGAACCTTAAAATTCAGAGAGAAAAATGCCCTCGGAAGAAGGAGCTACCGTGAACATGTGCACAAGTGTAGTTTGCTTGAGGTGTCGCCCATTGTATGCTCACACCTAGAGTCATGACAAAGGGAATGAGCTACCCTACCCCATAACTTACCATCCTGGCCCAGGCAATGTCCACCATGGACACCTTTGCTTGGCATTGGTCAGCTGCTCTTCACATGGGCTTGTGCTTATCAGCTAGAATGTGCAAGAAGCAGATGATTAAACACCAGGTAAAACTAAACTGGACCTTACAGGGGTTTGCACTGATCTGCGTTAGTAGGCATGAGCCCAAAAAATGACTGCATCAATGTGAGTGCATGCAAGGCACCCGTTGTGGCACTTTTTTCATGCTATCCTTCTCTTTGTGTACCATTGCCTGCATCTACAGGAAGCTGTGCTAGGTTGTGTATCCTGGTTTTCCGGGTGGTAGGTTTCTCCTTGCTGTGTGTGTCGTGCAGTTGCCTGACTGACATTCGATTCTGGGATAGAGTTCTGGCACTGCCAGAGTGCTGCATAGTTGCTTGCAGCACACAGTCTGTTAACATGGAAGGTGGCCTTCTCCCACGATTTGAGGCTGCACTTGGCTGATGATGGCAGAACATTGGCTTTTTGAGTTATTCCTTACATGGGAGGATAGATCATGGCGTTATTGGGCCGTTTGAAGCTACAGTTGGTACACAATGAAAACACCTATGAGACTACACCTTACTTAAAGAAACTCTACAAGTGGCAGCAAAACAGTATTGGTCCATTTGAGACTGCACTTGTCATATTATGTTATTCACTGTATTTGGCAATTGTACCCAAGATATAGCGATGATATGCCCATGCAGTCACTTGTTTGCCAATTCTTGCTATAATTTGCTGTATTGGGAAGGAGGAAACCCTACCTCATTATAGGATTTGCTGGCTTTGAAAGGTACCCAACATAATAGAAATATGAAAACATTTGTTTATGGCATATGAAACTGTTGATGATGCTAGTGTGCATGTCACAAAACAGGTTTGTTAACAATGCAATTTTTTAAACCTGTGCATTTTTGGAACAGCCTGAGGAATGGAAATGGCCCATCTCTTACATTGGGAGCTCTGGATTTCTGGAATAGGGTCTCCAAAATATTAGATGTTGGAAAACAATTTGATTTATTTGTTTAGTTGGGTGTTGCATGGGTGTCCCCCGTTTCCATTAGATGGAGAGTGGGGTACAAGAAAGTTAGAGGGAAAAAAGTGAAAAGAAAACAAAAGAATACTGCAGCGCCAGCTCTGACCCATATAAGTGGGTGGGAACTGACGCCGCAGGGATAGAGGGGAGTCAGCGGGAACCCCTCTGTGGGTTCCACCAAGAAGGTAAGTGCGTTGGGTGGGTGCGGGAATAGCCTGGGGAGTCATGTGGGGCACAAGTGATCTATGTGATCCCTGCGCCGTAATCTAAGTCGACATTTTCGTAGTCGACATAACGGGCGGTGCAGTGATTATAGATCCGATTTAATGACGTTAAGCCCTTGTGACTTGTCAAAGTTTGCCTGAAACCAGACACTTTTTAAAATTCTGCTAAGGCTTCAATTTCAGGGGAGAGGGATTCATATGTGTCCTTAAGAAAACTGAGGCTATTGTCAGCATAATGTGTTGAATTCCCTCATGTTAAGCCTTGTATGCGAGGGTTTGAGCTAATGTTACTCGCCAATGGTTCCATGGATAAAGCGAAAATTAAAGGGTATAAGTGACAAGCTTGTTGGGTCCTTCTTGGCAGAGATATGTGGTCCATATAATTGCCATTGTTCTATATTGTAGTAAGCTGGACGTCAAAGTTTACTAAGATCCAGGTTTTAAAATGAGGACCAAGCCCAAATGCTGGTCTGCTTGCTAATAATGGCTAATAATACAGATTGGAAACAATAGCCCTCCATTTCATTAGGGAGTTCAATCCCTGAATGTTCTTGGTCATAATTGTTCCCGTGGACATTACATAAAAATTAAAGCTCTAATGAGAACAAAATAGGGCTTTATTAAGGATAGCAAACTTCCTCACGAAAAGTGCCCTGTTAGCAAATGCAAAATGTAAAATAAGTTTTTAAAAAACTGTACCAGTACAACTTGAAGGAACTAATACCCATCGCCAAGAGTGGTGGGACCAATCGTAACACACTGATCATGGGGCTATTCATTTGGGCATGCCCGTCCACAAAAGTCTGATCAGTGCGTTTATAGTTTTCTTAAGACTGAACCAAACCTTGGGAGTATCACAAAGAGTAGTTTTCCGTTGAGTTATTCAGCCAGATCCAACAGATCGTGATTTAGTTCAAGGTACCTCTCAACTAGGGCTATTTTCAGCTGTTTTAGAGGGCGCACCCCCTTCAGAGAAAGGCAGCCTCTACCTAATTTCAGCCTTTTGGCATTCTTCTGGTTCTACGTGGCTAAGAGTCCTGAAAGATGACCGGAGAGGCCCTGCTTCTGGAATTATTATTGCGTGTGCTTCCTGGGGTGATGTGATGGACCACCTCTTGTATTTATATGTGAAGAGGTGAGCAGTGAAATCCTCAGCAATACTTAATTCCCTGGTCATTAAGGCAGGAGGTGTTTTTCCAAAAATAGCAACCTCTGGACGTGGTGCTTCCAGTGAGTCTTGGAACAATGTTATCTTCACATCTTTATGGATGTCCCTCTAGGTTCTGCTTGTGTGTAAAACCTTCTTTATTATTTTTAGAAATGCACTCTAGTGAGTGCGTCCAGAGTTAGGCCTTTGTTGTGCTGCAAGGTAGAGTATACCCAATGTGCGTGGTCCAATTCCTTTGGAAGGTGAACAGTCATCTGGAAGAGATCTTGCACATAACCTTCATGGTCTGCGTATAGGATGTGGCTCCGAACATCTCTTGTGCAGATATTGCTCCTGCATGCTTCATTTTTAATATTCTCCTGTTTTAGGTGTAGTGTTTTGTTAAAAGATTCTAATGTTTCAATTCAGGTGGTCTGTTCTGCCAGGTCCTATGTATACTCGAAAGAAGCGTTTTCCATTTCGTCAAACTGTTTCTCTACTGCAATAATCTGGCTACTAAGGTTGCGACCGTCTGTGCTTGCTCTGCAGTGCGACCATGGATTTATTTTTTTCAAGTCTAGTAGAAGGTTTTTCAAGTTCCTAAGGGATTTCGTCACTGGGGCACTGGGGGTTGGATTTTAAATCCCAGATGAACAAATGTGAGCCACTGCTGTGACCTGCTTTGACCGCCTTATTCATTGTGGATATTAAGGAGATAATGTACTCATTGTGCTAGTTCAAAAGTCTATAGACCTTAACTGAGTAATTCACCTCGCCCTGTTCTCTGAGAGTCTTAACGTTTACTACTCAACCCTTGCTGCTTGGTCATTGACCGATCAAACATGCATTGCTAAACACAAAAGAAAATGTTGCCACCAGGAATGATTGTAGAATTGCAATTACTTATATGATTTCATTTTGACATTTGCTGTATATTTCGTCAATGTCATACTAGCAATAGCCCTATCTCAGCTCAAAATAACATGAAATGTTGATGAAAATCAAATCATTATAACTTGATTTGACTGTGATAAATTTGGTTATTTCTTGTGCGCACCAGGCAGACTAAACTGCATTCGGGCGCAAATGTTATCTATGATTCAACCTTTAACTGAGGAACAGTGTTATCGCCCGTACCACTTTGGCTTTGATAAATCGAGCAATATTTCATAAAACTTATACAAGCAATGAATAAACCACAGGCAAACATTACACATGAATATACACAATGGGAAAGAGAAATAAATCGTATTTTTTTTTGTTGGAAACAATTATATTCAAAACTGCACCACAAAAACTAAATTACATGCAAGTCAGTGAGGGCCCAGTTATAAATAACACAGGTCTCCTACTCTAATGGGATCGGACATACCAATGTGTATTATCTGTAAGGGATCAGAAAAACCACGTGTCAATGTTTGCTTTTAAATACTCAGAGGAAGTGGCCATGTTCTGAATGTTTTTTTCTGGAGTTTTAGTTAGTCACCACTAGTAGATGATGTAGAGATGTTGTGAGTTGTGCCTGGTTGGTCAAAAAAGGACAGACTCCTCAGAATGGCAGGAATCAGTTAATCACTAAAGCTGAGAGTGGCATTCTCTGCCATAATATGAAACACAAACGGGTCAACTCCAGCTTATTGGCAAACTAATAACTAACACCATGTAAAACTAAATTCCCAAAACTACACCTGTAAAGACAAAACAATTTCAGGCACTACAGGCAGACAAAGCTGCGAAAAGTATCCAAAGAAAATATACATTGTCAACTCAGGAGGCTCTGTTAAAATGAGTGTGCTCACTGCTCCTACCTTCTGCAGAATCAGTAATGAGAAGGAAGGGGTCCCCTTACAAAGATGTATGTCTATCTATTTGCATTAAAAACAGGGCTTGAGATATCTGTTCTCTTTGGTGGAGCTTTCGAAAGGCACCTGTGAGGGGTCGGGAATACGAGGCTGACACCTATTTTAGATGGTTTTTCAAACAATGCCATTTAATTAAGCCACGATAATAAATCCAACCCCTATCTTGCCCTGCTTTAACAGGGGTTTCCCTCCCTAAACCAACTAAGGAAAAACACTTTAACATAACATTTCTAACCTTCGCACTTACACATACAAGTGTTTTACTTGCAAATTGTAGAACACTTTGACTGCAATGTTCATAACCTGGGTGAATTCCCCCTTACCCAGGTTTTAAATCAATCAGGTTCAACACAAAGCGATAAAGGAATCCAAGGTTGAAACAGAGTTCCAACACGGTTCCTGGTAAAGTCTGTTTGGATTGATTAATATGTCCAACACTTAAACCCAGAGAAGATCCTTCTCCTCCAGGAAATAGAGTTCAAGAAGTTCTTTAAACAAAACTTTACTGCTTCTCTTGCAATGCTATGTCAAAATATAACTTTTTGACTCAAAGTATCACAGTGCTTCCTTCTTGGCACTATGAAGCACTCCAGGGCCTGAGAAAATGTCCCAGTGCTTCCTCCTTGGCACCATGGAACCACAAGGCTTGCTTCACAGAACTTTCCTCTTGGCACCATAAAACATGAAGCTTTTCTCAATGCTTTTCTCTTGGCACCATGAAACACAACAGCTTCAACTTTCACTGGTGTGATCCACTGCCAGTCTTCTACCTCTGCTTCTGTCTGGTCCACTCTCATGCCAGACCTAACTAATTCAAGTGTGTACCACACACTCCTCTGCATTTAAATTCAACAACTTCTACCACTTTAAACACCACTTAACATTTCTGTACAATTTTATAATGAAGATTTTCACCAATGCTCTTGCAGCTCGGCTAGACAAGCAATGTCTTTATTTCCTTTTAAACACCTCTTTCCTTCTAGGGCTACTTTTAAACAGTCTTGTCTTTTGTTCAGCCATCTAGCTGATATCTTCCAACTGAACCCGCTATTACCTTTGACATTGTAAGCTCCTGACCAATAGCTGGGTCTCCCAAACCATAGTCATTCATGTACAAGCTCTACCTTTTAAAGATGTGATATCAGCCCCCTTTCCTATGGTAGTAATGGTTAATCCCAAAGTAAGTTATTTCACACTTTTGACTGAAGACAATACTTGTTTGTTCTTTCTTGGTCACTTTAGAGAAGTTTAATACACGTGTAACAAGATACAATGTTGTCGAGTCTTTACAGAGGATTGATATTTGTTTTAAAGTCACTTTTAAGTGCACTTTTAAGTGCATGCGAGCACTCTTAACGTTGTTAAAGCTGTTTGAAAAACATATTAGGTTAAAACTTTCTTCTACAGCGTATTCATTCATAGGCAAGTGCTACATTTGTTGCACTCCATTGTCTACAGAACAGTAATGGTACCAGATGGAAAAATTAGAAGAGACTAGAGAGATAAAGACTAGAGCTGTAATAGATTATTCATTATTTTATTTCATTCTCATTAGATATGAGGTACAAATTCAAATTGTAAGAGTACAAATATAAATTCTGATTCAATAAAACATTCATTCATACTTCATGCATAATTCTAAAAAGTTCATTCATTTAAGAACTCAAAATTATCATAGAAACTTGTTCAATTGCAATATATTATGTGTTCACTAATAGTAGCCCACATTGTAAACATTATCGAATATAGGTGTCCCAAATTATGATTCTCTCAATTATAAAGGACTTCCAGTGTAACAATAGTTTCGACTCCACAGGGTCTGGTAGATGTCCTCCAGACCAAATCTGTATGTATTCTTCAGGATATGTGAACATTTATTTTCTGTGAGCAAGATTGCAGACAGCTCAGAGTGTCTCTTTCACGTAATATAATCGTGATGTCCACCTCTTTTCTGTGTTTAAGTTATACATCGTCTTAGTGATCTTCAAGGTCGATCGTGCGTGATCTATAAAGATATCTATCATGGTCGCGTGTTGCTGTGAACTTGTAACCCTATAAAGCTTTTCATTTTGCTTTGCTGTGGCTGCTTCGCTCCGTGGTCGCTTGCGTGCGCGGTTCAGAATAAAGTATCCTCGCGTTGGGCACACGAGATCTATTTAAGTTAATCTGGTAGCCTCTGTCTTCTCTGGGTCCCGCACGCAAGGATAGACCATTGTCTGACATGCTCATTTCACTCCTTCACGAGTGAACAGCAACTGGCTACAGTTGCCCGCCTGCACTACCTGAAGGCTTGAGAACATGCAGCAACACTCACCGGCTCCTCGGACGCTGTAACAGGCTGCAGGGCTTCTACCGTGGGTGTTTTCTTGACTTGACATGATTCTCTCTGCAAGCTGCCTTCGGTTCCACCCCACAAGCACAGAGTTCAGCTCACTGCAACCCCCTGGAGCATGCAAGCCTCTAGACACGGTCTGCTGCACTCTTCACGCTGTGCAACTTCTGCAGTCCAGATTTCGGGTGGGAAACGGACCAACTCAGGATTGGAAACTGGAATACGTGGATGGTAAATCCTGGCGTCCCTTCTTTCCTCCCACTTCTGTGGATTTTGCCAGCAACTTGTTTTCTTCTGCCACCTCCTTTTGCCCCCAAAAAGTAACTCTGCTGCTACAATTGCTACTACTTGTTCAACCGTGACTGCTCCTACTGGAGGGAGCGTTTTAATCCTGCCAGCCTCCCTCAGGTGTGGACTGTTGAGCCTAATTGCCTGACCTTCAGCCCTGCACCACTCTTCAGCCCTCTTCTTTTGTCCCAGTACTTCTGGGATTATGGGAGTTGGAGTCCCAAACAACAAAATCCGTTCTAATTAGTCATTCACTTTTCTCGACTTTAGAACTATTTTGTTTACAGATTTTAAAAGCTACTTTATCATTTTTAATCACAGTAGGAAAAAGCAGTTAACTCAAGCCACCATTTACTGATTTCCTTTCTCCATGCCTTTGGGAGTAAGGGGTATCTTCGATCACATTAAGTCTAACAGGTTCCTCCTTAAATGGGATATTTAAAGATGTTACATCCCATTCGCCCATATATCTCAACTTTACATGGGGATCATACACATTGTAATGACAATAAGTCATGGTATGTTTTGGTATATATGAAAGGTGATTCCCTTTCAAAGAAGGATACCGTCTCTCATCCCAATGGATCCCTTCACCTCTGTGGGCCATGTCTCCTCACAGGTGATCCTCCTGTGGTACACCACCTATAAGGTCATGATCAGGAAGCGTCTGCCTTTCTTTAGGCAGGGGTAAAGTGAGGGATCCATAGGATTCATCACACCCTCCTCTGAACAGAGTTCCATCGAACTAAAGTCTGTAGGGCGGCAAGCGCAAGCCAACTGTTCAGATTGCAGGATGTAGTGGTTCAAGCTCTTCTGTGAGCATGTCTTGGTGCCTCAAGGCGAGCATTGCTCTTACTGCAGTCTCTTTTGTTCTGGTGCTACGTTTCATGTTCAGCCAGGGGCAACACCCTTGCTTCTTCTGTGGGACTCTGGATGTAAAGGGTTGGCCCTAAGCGTAGTTCTCCCCATCCCAGGCAGCTTCTGAAGCCTTCAGCAATGGCCTAAGTCTCAGCAAGAACAGTTGCCATTGCTGCCATCTGAGACCCAGCAACTTCCTTTACTGGCTGTCCCTTCATTGACCTCACTCAGGATGTTTGCTCAGCTTCATGGGGTTGGATCTCTACCGCTGATTGCTGATATGCTTCTGTGCTCGGTCTATTCATTTTGGAGAAGATTGCTCAGGGAGAGGAGAGTCTGATCTGTGGATGTGACGAGCCCATCAGAGTACTTTCACCATTCGGCTGCCATTATTGTAAGCTAAAGCATGTGCTAAAATAGTTATTCTTTTAATATCCGCTTTTTTTATTTTTTAGATTTGATTTGGATAATTTTTAGAAGTTTGTCCTGTAAACAAAAGCAAAACAAGAGGTGATGTTTGGAAGGTTTAGAATAAATCTTAACCTCTGGCATTGCTCTGGGCAACCCTCCAGACCATCATTCTTCGCCTGCCAAGCCATTACAAAAGGGGAAAAGACCATATACAAATCAGGCTTGGTCCCATCCCCAAAGGGGTAGTCCAGCCCGAACTGCTAGGTCACATCCCTTCTGCACGAGACCACAAGCATCCCGGGACATGTTTCAGCCTTGTTGGGCGTCATCAGTGAGGAGTAGCTTGGATCTCTAGGCCCAGCAGGCACAGGACCCACGTCTGGGCATACCCGTCCCACTCGGGGTGACAAAAGCAACCAAGCTGCACCTCACTGAGGAGGCCCAACAAAGCTAAAACATGTCTGGGGTTGCTTCTGTTTCCGTGCAGAGGGGACCTGGCCTAGCAGTTCGGGCTGGGCTGCTACCATTGGTGGCAGTACCTGACTGATTTACATGTGGCTAGATCCCTTTTGCAATGGCACAGATGGGCTAAAAAACGGTGGTGTGGAAGGTTGCCCAGAGCAATGCCAGTGGTTCAGATTCATTCAAAACCTTCAACCCATCACTTTTGTGTTTACTGTAAACAAAAACACAATTGATAAAACAGTATAGCATATACTCATTTGACGGTCCAGTGAGACCACACCTGGCAAATCATTTTCGTTCCTAGCCAAAAGATGTCAAGAGCAGACAAATGGAGTGAGTTCCTGGCCATATCATGGTCCATTCTAGCAATTGTCAGTGACAGCCACAGTCAAATGACTTTGAGAGCTACACCTTTTCTTTTCCATTGCTTGTTTTAAAATTTTCAAAAATCGAATGTAGAAATCTTTACCTCTTGACTTTATTTTCTTTATACCACCTTCTTCTGCTTCTGCACTTTTTCCTTTCTCTGATCATCATCTTCGCTCCTTTTCCCTGTCTCTCTCTCCCCTTGCTGTTCTTTCTCGATCTTCCATCATTGGGACCTTCGCCCCTTCGACCATTCTTTCGTCTCTGCACTCTATTCTCCTCTCCCCTTCTTTGAGGATTTTCCCTCATTCTCACCCGACTCTGCTGCCTCTTTCCTATCTTCGGCACTTCTTGACTGTCTGCATCCTCTGTACTCTTCCTCTCCTTTTTACCCCTCCCACAAACATCCTCGTCCTTGGGTGAAACCATCTTTTTGTCTGGTTTCTTCGTAAATCTGAACGCCACTGGCATAAGACCCACCTGATTGCTGACCTTGCTTCTCTTTCTTCTCTCCACTCGATATTTAGCTCGCTCTTAGTGACGGCTGAAAAGGAGTATTTCAGTAATTTTCATACCTCTGTTTTGTCCGAATCCTGTCACTTAATTCCATACTCTTAATTGTATCCTCTTTCCCCCTGCTCTCAAATCTGCTGCTCTTTCTAATCTTACGACCTCACAACTTTGCTGATTGTTTTCTCTTCTAAAATCTCTTTTATGCTCCTCTATTGGATCTAACACACCTTGCTCTACCAACTCTCCCCCTCCACCTACGCTAATGTCTTCTTTTTGTCCTATGTGACGCAGATGTCCCTACCGTTCTCTCGAAGGCCAATCCTACTTCTGTGCCCACCCACTGACCCTTTACCTTTATCTCTTATCCCATCAGTTTATCCCCTTCTTATCCCCTTCCTCACTGCTTTATTCAACTCTTCTTCTTTCTCATGCCGTCTTTCCCTCTCTATTCAAACAAGTGTCTATCCTTCCTTTTCTGAAAAGTCTTTCCTTTGACCCTTCCTCTCCTGCTAACGTTCGCTTTATTTCTATTCTACCTTTCCATCTAAACTTCTGGAGCATATAGTTTACTCACAGATTTCTCCTCCTGTCCTTGCTAATTCTCTTCTTCCACCTCACCAATCTGTCTTTTGAACTCCACATTCCACAGAAATGGCTCTCTTGTAGTTTTTAATTCCCTTCTCACTGCCCGATATCCTAAGCACTCCTCTCTTCTTGATCTTTCTGCTGCTTTCGACACTGTGGTTCACTCTATCATACTTTCCTCTCTTTACAATCTTGGTTTTTGTTGCACGGTCCTGGACTAGTTCTCATATCCTTCTATCTCCTGGCTCAACAAATCCTCCACTGTTCACCCACTCACTTATGGCGTTCCCCAGGGCTCTGTTCTTTTTTTTTCTCTTGTTTTCTTTATACACCAGCCTCCTTGCCACGAGTATCTCTTCATTTGGAGTCTCATCACCTTTATGCTGATGGCTCCCATATCTTTATTTCCTTTTTTTCTGAAATCCACTCTAACCTTTCTGCTTCTTTACTCGCCATCCAGACTTGTATGGCTTCTCACTTTCTTTACCTCAATCCCTCAAATAAACAGAGGTGATCTTTTTTTCCTGCTTCCACTGTTCCTCCCCACTGCCTCCACCTTCTGTTGTGTTTCCCCATCCTCTTCTATTACTCCCTCTCCTATGGATCTGACTCTGAACGTTATTTTTGACTCTTCTTTCTCCTTCACTTTTCATATGTCTTCTATTTCTCAATCATGTCGGCATCAGCTGTACAATATTCGAAAGGCCAGTCCGTTTCTTTCCACACATGCTACTAAACTACTTTTGTTCATTTATTCTATTGCTCTTCTATCCTCTTTGGCCCCTCTGCTCTCTGCTTTCAATGTACAACTCCTCGATTTTCTTATTTTTTTTTCTCTATCCCCTCATGAATCTATTTGCCCTCCCCTGCTCTTTCTACGTTAGCTCCCCTTTGTATCCTGTGTACTGTTTCATTTTCCTGTTTTTAAATGCTTGAATCACCTTGCCCCTCCTTATCTGGCATGTTTCCTCCTTTGACTCCCCCTTTGACTCCCCCGCTCTCTCTCTTCAATCTCAATTTCTTCCATCAGTTCCTCGTCCTCCATGCGCACCCTGTCACTTTTGATCTCTATTGTTCTTCGTCCGTTTGTCCTTGTCTGCGCCTAAGGGTTTCTGGCTGTGCATAATAAATGGCTCCGTGGCCTGGCTTCCGGGATGGAAAGCACTTGCTCCGGCAGCAGCAGCGCGGCGGCGGCGAGTGGGCGGCAAGTGCGGGCGCGCGGGGCCCTGTGAGCGGACGCTGCCGCACGTCAAGGTGAGCATCTGAGAATGGCGGAGGAGGCTGACCGGGACATGGATACGGTGATGGTGGATGGAATCACCGACTTGATTGGCACAGACTTGCTACTGGTGTATTTTGAGAGTCGACGTCGCTCTTTTGGGGGTCCTATACGGTCTCACTGGCGGCAGGGGAAGACAGCAGTATTAACCTTTGAAAACTCTGAGGATGCACAGAGGGTGCTTGACAAGGAGCAGCAGCGTCTTCTAAATGTGGAGCTGTCTGTCCGCAGGGTGCCCCCTAGGGATCCGGGTAAAGTGCTGCTCCTGGGACTAACACCAGACATCAGTTCAGATGTGCTAGAGCTGTATGTGGAGTGCGTGACTAACTGTGACAGCTTCGAGTACACCCTGCTACGGGCACCGAGCGGAGAAGAGGTGCTGATCCAGTTTCACCAGCCGCTCACAGAAGCAGAATTCTCCTACCTGGAGCAGAAAGTGAGCCGGCGTTTACTTGAAGGCCTTGTGATCTCTGTGCAACGGGTTCAGCGCACAGACCAGCTTCTAGTCAGTAACCTCGCCCCTGGGTTAGGGGCTGACCTACTGGAGCTCTACTTTTAGAGTAAGCGAAGTGACGGAAGCGAAGTGCAAGATGTCACTCTTCTACAGAAGGCTGGATCAGCAATTGTCACTTTCAAGAGCTGGGAAGTGGCAGACCGGGTACTGCAGAAGCCTCATAGACTACAGGACTGCCCTTTTCAGGTCTCCCCATACTATCACTTTCTCCACCCACAGGCGACAGCGGACCAAGAGCCTCCTCAGACAAACCCAGAGAGTGTGTCAGTCAAAGACCCAATGCCATCATCTTTCATAGATGTCCTGGAATCCTGGAAGCTTGAGATGTTGCGCCGCAGCCCTGAGCTGGTGGACCTGCGTGAAACCTTCCCTTTGGGTGGTGGTAGAGTTGGACAAGAATGGCGTGCGTATCTCAGGGCGAGAGAAGGATCAATGCCAGCAGGTTCAGGGGTGAATCCTGATGGTCCTGAGGGCAGCTGCACAGTCGCACATACCATACGAGACTCGGATATTAGAATTTGTCCAACGCAGTGATGTTCGCGCACGCCTGGAAGACCTGCTTAGACGGACAGAGTCCTTGGCCACCTACATGGTTGCTGACTGCCTCCTGACTGTCAGTGCATCTTCTGTGCAGGCAGTGCGGAAGGCCTCAGCTGAGCTGAAGGAAGCACTGCGAGAATTCAGTGTTCCAGTGCCAGAGTCATGCTTTTCTGTCCTTCACTCGGTTGAATTCCAGGAGCTTCAGGCTGTCTGTCTGCGTGAGTATGAGCAGGAGAATTGGCAGGCGCTGCAGGCCTTCTTGCAGCAGAGGGACCAGGAGGACACTGTCATCACCATGGAGCCAGCGATGTTGAGGCACCTGCAGCTTTACAACCATGAGTTGCTGGCCAGCATGTTTGAGGTGACCATCGAACGACTAAAGGGAAGTGATGTTACCGGCTTCCGGATCCTTGGAGGCGCCACAGTCTGCCAGGCTGTGGCGGAGGTGATCCGGGAAGTAATGTATAATACTACGAAACTTCAGGTAAAGCTGGAGCACCCTGGCATAGCCTGCTTCCTACTTGATGAACGAGGTCAGAACATTCTAAAGGAGCTGGAGTCCCGATATCGGTGTGTCATCGGTACAGAGCGCTTGTGGTGGGATCCGTCGGAGAATGAGCATGAACTTGATTCCTCATTCCTTCAAGCTCCTCCCAGCTTTGTGAGATGTGCTCCAGACACTGCAGAATTACATCCTGCCACCCTAGGGGGCTCTTCAAACCTAGAGGACATCAAAGCAATTGTTGCTGCTATGGAAGATGACATGGATGACAGCCTTAACAGTGGGACACTTCCTGATCGTCCCTTCAGCCAGGCAGGTAGCCAGACCAATGTTCAAGTACAGGACCAGAGTGGGGTGTTGGATGACCTCTACGGGGAACCGCAGGAGTCATAAATGGACATATACAGGGATCCTGAAACACCCATCGTTATCATGGAATCCGATGAGGAAAACTGTGAGAATGACGCTAGAGGAGATGCAAATAGATTGTGTTCCCTGGAAGATGACTTGGAAGCCGTAGCTGGCGCTTCTGATGCGTACCCTGATCTAGTTATGGCCAAGAGATTGTCACTACCGTTATTAGACACTGGAAATACCATTGATGAGAAGGCAGAAATGCATTTGGCCATCCAATGCTCCATTGACATCACGAGTCAGAGTGCTGAAGATGAGGAGAGGGAGTTGAACGAGGCTCTGAAATTTTCACTGGTGTCTTATCAGGAAGAACAGAAACACAAACTGGATTACATGTATAAGGACTGCCCCTCCGACATGGCAGTGGACAACTTTGAGGCAGCTTTGGAGATTTCAATGGGAGACTCTATCCAAGCAGCTAACTCTGCCGAAGTGACAATTTATGGAGATTGTGACAAAGACCTTCAGTTAATAGCTGATCAACTAAGGTAGGCAATTAAGGCAAAACTCACCACTGAAACCGAAATGAACAGCTGTCTTTGTAAACTGCCAAATCTATACCGCCTTTACCTCGCGCATCTAGAGAGAAAGCACGCCGTTGAGATATCCATCCAAGGTAGTGTAGCTACCATTCACAGCTTCGTAGACTACACAGTCTATGCCACCAGAGACATAACTAAGCTGATCAACCAAATGCTGCAGGAAGAGCAGCTGATTCTAGAGCAAGCCGAGGTGTGCAAAGATGCAAGATGGGTCTGGTATGACCAGCAAGAGAGGGAGATTCCCTCTACAACAATAGCTTTAGCAAAAAAAACCCTAAGGAAAGATCTTCGGTTGATCAAGAAAGAGTCTTCCAATTTGTGCTACAAAATAAGGAAAGTCAAAGAACGGCGCCAGATTTATCAGAATTGGTTAAGATCTCATTAAATAACAATTGACCAAAGTCGAGCAGAAACTATGCTAAAGCATCACGTGACTAAGAACACTCGTGAAATTTGGTCAATTTTGAACCATGGTTGGTCTAAATCTACAACCTCAATCTCTAACGAAATTACAAGCGCCAAATGGTGCGAGTACTTTACATTAATCTATGAAAAGCCAGCAATTGAGGAATCTTCACCACCCAAATCTACAATCGCTGCTTGCGAGATAACACCATCATGCACAGAGCTTGAACTTTCGATCTCCAAGCTAAAGAATTCAAGAGCTGCTGGCCCTGACCAAATCTCCAACCTTATGCTTAAAAAGCATAAAGTTCAATGGGCGAAATTCATAAACCGGCTATTCTGGCAGATTGCCTACAGCATGCAATTACCCTCTTCATGGTCAAAAGCCATTGTGGTGCCAATATACAAGAAGGGCAGTAGAGCCGACCCGGCAAACTATCGCCCTATTGCCCTTCTTGATACAATTGGCAAAATATTTGGCTCCTACCTGCGCCAAAGTTTGGTGCAATGGGCCCTCTTGGTTGGCAAGCATGATTGTCATCAAACTGGCTTCACGAGTCAAGTCGGAGTCGATGTAAATCTTACAATTCTGACCATCCTAAAATTGTCAGCGATGGAGGCAAAGAAAAAAATCTTTTTTGCCTTTGTCGATCTGCGGCAAGCTTTTGATGCTATTAATCGCAGTAAACTATGGGCTAAATTGCGATCCTGGAAATGCCCTGAGCAGCTATTAGACCCCATTATCGCCTTACATACTAACACCTCTATTCAAATAAGAGTAAATTCTCAAGGCGACCTTACTCTACCAATAAGAACATACAAAGGGGTCAAGCAGGGCTGCCCCCTGGCTGCTGATCTCTTCAAACTATTTCTTGCAGATCTACCTGAGTGGTTGGCCTCTGCCCACTGCTTTCCACCAAAGCTTAATGGAACTCAACTGAATTGCTTGGTTTACGCTGACGACATTGTGTTAATAGATCAAACACAAATTGGGCTCCAACATCTCATAATCCGCCTGAACGAGTACCTAAGTGCAAATGATCTGTTCCTAAACACCGAAAAAACTATGAACATGTGTATAGGACAAAACACTTCAAGAAAAGATAAATGTTTCAGATGGTTTATTGAAAAAGAATGCCTAAACGTCGTCAAATCTATTCGCTACCTGGGCGTAATGATAAATGATTCCATCTGCAAAGCCGCCTGGATTAGCGATCTAATGGACAGAACTAAAAACCTAAGTCTACAAGGAGGCAAAATTAACAAGGACTATGGGAAATGTTCTATCACTCCTGTAGTCATGTTCTACCTCCAGAAGGTAATTCCAACCCTTAGGTTTGGTGGTGAATCAGCGTGGAACATAAACCACAGTCTATGGCATAGACTGGAAGGGAAGTTTTGGAGGCGTGTTTGGCTCTACCAAACTACATCTCAATTTCGGCTCTGAGATATGAATTAGCCCTAAACTCAATCTACACGACAGTCGTCTGGAAATCATTATCTACACTACGCAAATTGCTGCTTTGCGACAAAATTCCTGCATATAAAATCTTTAGGAATGAAAACGATGATGCAGTTTCATCCCTTCTAATAACATAGAAGACCAAACTCAACGCAATTATGGTCGATGCAAATATATGTGAAGAAGAGCTCATTATGCGTCCCCAACATGCCAAAAAGAAGCTAGCTGTGTGGGATTGGATTTTAACATACAATAACAGGCTAGCCCTCAAATCCGCCCTGCCCTCTTCTAAAGGTTTGGTAAAACTGCATCACCAACCACAATACCTTACGAACTGTCCATCTGCCATCACAGGAAGCAGTTCTTGAGATTTCGTCTGAATGCCTTAAACACAAATTAAATGCTATGGTTACGTAAAAACAAACAAACCGCAATCACCACTTGTCGGTTCTGCAAATCATCGGAAGTTGAGTCCTCAAAACATCTAGTAACTGCGTGTTCAATGTTGACTGACCAACGCGAACTGCATCTGAATGAATTTAAACCTCAAATGTATGAACCTGATGAATGGTGGGATCATGTTGCAACAGGCCAAAACATCAAGCTTTCCTGCAGCCTAATCAATCCAATTCTGCAACATTCCTCAACTTGAGCTACACATTTTATCCAAAGGAAATTGACGATTTGGTTTCTTTTGAGCTTATCGAACTTGGTCTGTTTTTTGGGAATTGGGAGGTGGATTGGATTTGATTTAATTTAATGTAACAAAAGTTTGATATTGTATATTGAACTGAAGCTTTACAATAAAATAAAAAATAAAAAAATAAATAAAAATAAATATCTAATATGTCTTGTTTTATTTTTACATCTTTCTGTGCAGTAAACAACGCACATTTTAAAAATGTGAATGTCCTACCACTCTCTCTGGGAATACATCGATAATGCTCATCTGTGTCATTTCCCTGTTGCAAAATTTGATGATTTTTTGAAGGCCTATAATAACCCAATCCACCCCGGACTACACCTGTCAGGATTCGCAAAGCTAGTAGATGGAGTGGCGATTCACACAGAAAAGTCACATACCACACTTGTTTGACGTATACTCCTGCAATGGAAAGTCAACTACACTTTCTAAGTTAGTGAGTGAGAAGCTATGGTTTAGGGTGATTACTGCATGACCGATTTGATCGTGTGATAACAATGCGCATACGAAACGCTTGTAAAGCAGATTTCACTACACGCCAAATTGTGCACATATGTACTATTATTGTGCTGCGCAATTCATTTTCGGGCATAGCAGGCGTTTTCATCACCCCCTTAGCTTTTGCTGGTAGCCTTTCCTGATTTTAAAAGTGAAACCGCATGTCTTAACCCGTTAACCGCGTTCCGTCTTTCACCCGAAATCTCACGAGATGATACGCCACAGAAAACTCATCCGATTTCACTTTTTGCCAGCTATGGCCCGAAAAAGATTTGCGCGGAGATTACCGACGTGAAGCGGGGGGATACCCCCGACTTCTGCACCCCCTATTCCTGGCATCAGATGACAAAGTGCACGAAGTACTGAGCTCTGTTAATCCCCGACGAACACATGATGCGATTAATTCTCAATGGACACATTCACAGTAACGGGAGAGTCAACCAAAAACCCCGACAAAAGCTCCCATTCCTGAACTATAGTGCAGCATATAGAAATAGCTTCTCCTGGGCCAGAGACAACAGTACAATGAGGCAGAGATTTGGCCACAAGGAGAGCACTTGGGAATGCAGATGCGGGACTCTGTCAAGCAATCGTGAACCACAAGCAGCTGTAATAGACTAAACTGCTGTAGAGCAAAACCAAAGGAATGGGAAGTTAAAGTTGTTGTGGTGGGTGACCATTGTCGAGCTGAACCAAATACGATGAACCTATTGCGATATGGGGGATAGAAATAGAAAGAAGGCACTACAACACTTGATATGAAACATACATACATCCTATCTTCAGGAAACTCATCTACTTAAGAGGCAAGTGCTACACTTGACCAATAAAATCTATTGCATGGAAGTCTCTACTGCATACACCCAAATGGAGGGGCATTGGCAGTCCTTTTCAACAAGAGGCTTAGATTGCAGGTTAATAATGCAGCACCGTGATGCCCAGGGGCTGCCCTGTGCGCTATACATATGTAAAATAAAACGATGATGCACGCCATGTTCCTAAAACAAGGTTTGTCTTGGAGGTGCTCCTGGATAGATTCTAACTTATCTTATGTAGTGTTTATCCCCTAAACTCGGCCCAGGACCTATTCTTCACAAATCTATGTGGGCAAATCCTCTCCCTGGGTGGCAATAATATTGATTCGAAGTGATCCGGCCGTGGCCGGAACGTTTGCATGAGAAAGTTGCGAACTACCAAAGGTTCGTACCTTTCTCATGCAAACACACTTACATACTACGGGGGCTGCAGGGTTGTCCCCCGCTCGCTATACTGTAAAGTTTAGTGAGCGGGTTGTTGCGGGGGACACCCCTCCAGCCCCCGTTTTTTTCTTTTTTTTTTTTCCGCGGGTGCGCTGCGGGGCTGTCCCCGCGACACCCCGCATACTATACCACACAGTATTACTTTTTTTACTTACCTGCAATGCTACCACCAAAGGTTTGAACTTTTGGTGTTCGAACCTTTGGTGGTAGCATTTTTTCGGTCGTATTGTACGGTCCGACCTTTTTTTTCGGTCCGATCGTACAATATCATTATATTGTTATGGGTTGTGACTTTAATTTTGTGCAAACCCACAGGCTAAATAGTCAGCTGCACTTGTTCTGATGGCAAAGGTCGAACTGAACTGTCTGAAACAGACCCTAAATGAGGGCAGTCCTTTCAGATCTATGCACTCCAGTGAGGGGGCTGTTTTTTGTCTCCCTCCCTACAACCATGACTCGCATACAAACGGACTTTTCTTTCTCTTGTATCAGGGCATCTGTTTACTGATGTCACTTAGACCTATATAGGCAATATAGGAACTTTTAACCATGCAACTATAAGCCTTGTCATGAGGCATAGGGTGGGGGTGATAATGGGGGAAATGGTGAATAAACCTCCACCGTGTAAATGATTAAGGCTTTATAAACCATATTGGGTTTGTGTTGACCTTGGATACTGATAAGCACAAAGACTCAGTTGGGGGATTTTTTCATCTCTAAAGTCACATTGCGCAAAGAGATGAATTTGTGTGTCTCCGAATTAACGGGCAAAAGAAAGAGGAACTGACCACATGGTGGCTATGCGAAGATTGGAGAGGGAGGAATTTGGTGTGCAGGTCTCCACTGACCCATCGCTGGTACTTATTAATACAAGACGTGCTCTGGAATTTAAAATTACATACATTGAAAGAGCGTATTTTAAATGTGTAACATTTTTTAAAGCATGGGAGAAAACTGGGAAACTCCTAACTGAGAGGGCCGAAGAGCGCATACTGATAGCAATTGCCACAGTACTAATGCAGGATGGGGATATTTTGGTTAGCTTTTGTAAGTAGTATGAAGACCGCTACAGCTCTCTCTCCCAACTATAAACTGGTGACCTGCAGCATTTATTCTCCAGACTGAGATTTCCCAAACGAGAGGTTGAAGACACAGGCGCGCTAATGGGCAAGGTGGCCCAGTCTGAAACGGGTGCAACTATTTCACACTTAAAAAAATTGAAACACTTTTTGTTTATTTGTACACTGGGACCCTATTCGTACCGGAGGAGTTTGCACACGTTTTATTCCCAGGTTTGGCACACTGTTTGACTTGATTATTGTTAAGAATTGTCTGCCACAATCGATAAATACAGCCCTCATTACCGTGATTCCAAAACCTTGCAAAAAATAGGATGCAAAGTGAAAATTACCACCCGATCTCCTTGCTGATCTTTGTGGCTCTTCTCAAGAATATTATGCCCAAATACTTTTCGATCCTGATTTACGAGCGGATGATATTGCATTCATGTCACTGAGCGTTGGGTGTCTATGTGGAAAAGGCATTTAATAGGAATGTGTGGGAATGTCTCAAGTTCACTCTAACCTGATTTGGCTTTAAGGCACAGTAGAGGTATACCTTTGCACTTTAAGGATGCTTTTTCGAGGGTACTTATGAGTGTTCTGACATCGGAACCTTTCAGTCTTCACAGGGGGACCAAAACGGGCTGCTCTTTGTCTCACCTATTTAGTTTGGCCTTGGAGCCCGTGGCTGTGGCTATCAGGGTGATGAGGGTAACTAAGGAATAGGTGTGGGGGAGGTACAGTTCAAGGTGCTTCTACATGTAGATAATTTGTTACTGTTCTCGTCTGAATAAAACAACTCTGTACCATGTCTGTTCACGAGTATTGGCACTGTAAATATGCCAATCCAACGCCCTCAATCTGTACGCAAGTATAAATTAAGAAAGCTCTTTTAGCAAGGCATTAGGCCCATGGTGGTGAGGCAGTGATCGTATTTTTTGATGGTGTGACATTGTATTCAGGGTAGATGTAGTTGTCACACGTTTCGGGAGTTTAGGCTATCTGCTGCATACCAAAACACGTGTAGCAAAGTGTTCTTTTGAATTCTTTTCACCACACCATTATTGGATAGGATTATGTACCTTTTGAATATGTAGTTGGTATAGTACAGTTGGTGGTTGTTGTAATAAGCAAGCATGCTGCCATGTTAGAATAGGCTATTGTTAGAGGCTGCAGAGTTTGCCATTCAGTGTGCTAGGCTGCATTTCTGAGCTATGGTAATTGTTGCATGGGAGGTATTTTTCAGGGGCCTGACAGCAGGTGCTTTCCCATATGATAGATGAATGAATACATAATGGCTGTGAAGGTGTGAGGAGTCTGAAATGCGAGGTGGGCATCTGTTTGATCATTGTTCAAAACATGCATTTTACTTGATACTTCTAGACAAAACACCTGTCCTAAATGTTGAACGACAGAGCCACCTTATTCACCTTGTTTTGATCCTGTCCAATTCTCGTAATTGTCTGGCAGAAAGTCACAGGTGCATTGAAAAGGGTGACCAACAAGTATGGTTTGTCGACTCTTAACCTTTGAATACCATGTTATGTCAAGAAGGACAAATTATCATACAAATTCATACACTTTGGTCTTCTGCTGACTAAGTGAGCAATTGCTTAAGCATGGCTGTCTCTCCTTTTGTTACCAGCGCATCTGAACAGACTTTAGAAATTAATGTGTGCCACGATAGAGTATGAGTTCTCAATTTATTGGGTCAGGCTCTGTTTAAGGTGCTAGTTCTTTGGATTGGTGAATGCTCCTCCACTCTCTGCCATTTCCACCAGACAATTATCCACATGAAGGATTGGTCTTAATTCCTTTTGGCTTTTAAAACAAACTTCATTTTCCTTCCTCTTTGTAACACAGAGTAATTAATGTGCAACCAAGCACTGATAATGAACCTCTAATTTTTACGATCTACTTTGAATATGTTTCACCGATGTGTCATTTTCAATCCCTGCTTTTCTGTTTTGGTAATGATCTATCTATTTTTGCACTCACCTATTTTCTGACGTTGCCTGCCCTTGAAGAAGCACCACTTGTACACCTGTTTTTTGTAGCAGTTCTTTCTTAAAACTGTATTCGATATCCATATTATATGTGTGATGTAAATCTTATTTTATTTCTAGTTTCTACATAGTACAAACATGGCAAGTGCATCGGAGCGCAAAACAGAATAAACATAATCAACAGATAATACATAAATATTAGTTAAAAAAACACATAAAAATGCAAGTAGAATACAGCTAAAAAAGCAATCTGCCATAGCCACGCTTTCGGTAATTTTCTAAGTCTTAAAAGAGCTAAATTTTTACTGCATGATAAGTTGGAATTTTAAATGAATGGCTCTGACTGATACATCAGGTCTAATATTAAAGCTTGTAAGTGACTGAACTTGCATTGATGTTTGATTTGAAATGCTTCATCGTGAAAAACTGCTTCAACTGTGCCAGTTGCGAGTGATCTTTGCTGACACATTTATTGTTTTTGTGCTAATTTAACTTTCCAGGCCTTCCTTGAAGAATATGGTAACAGTTACTTGGTAGCCTGAGAAAGTTCACAGATTGAAACTCAGTAATACAAGGATTATTTTTGAAAACTGATTTGTTAATGCCCTCTTAACTTCTGTTTTAGGTTCACTAAAAACTTGTCTCCTGACAAAATCAACCTAAGCACACTAAAAGGAGAAGGTCAACTGACCAACTTGGAACTGGATGAAGAGGTGCTTCAGAATATGCTGGATCTTCCAACATGGCTTGCCATAAACAAGGTTTTTTGTAATAAAGCTGCTATTAGGGTAAGTATGTTGCATGGCATCAAATAATTGCGGCACTATTAAACCTTCCTAACTTATATATGTCTAAGTATTTTCTGGTCTAATTTGTTGCTTGGGTAATTCATGTTAACAACTGCATTCTTCAGGAATCTTAAGATGTTCCATCAAGTGAGGGCTGCAATGCCACATATTTTCCACAGTGGTGTATTGAATCTACTGACACATTGGTGGTATTTGTAGGCATAAACTTGATACTGATTATTTGGTGGAGGACTGCTTCACGTGTTTTGCATTTCCTACCCATTTCCTACCCATTTCCTACCCAATGGCCACTGAGGAGCACTTTATTTCGGCAGACAGGAACTTTTTCAAAGCTGTCTTGAGGGTAAAGTTCTGTCTTGAGGGTAAAGTTCTTGTGAACTGCAGTCTGTTTCTTTAACACAGTTTGTAAATTGTCAAGGACCACATGTTCTCGGAGGTCTTCCACTCTCCAGAATTTAGGGTAGAGCTCACATACTGCCATTTTCATCTATAGTGTACAGTGGGACAATGGGGAGGATATGGTAAGAGCATGAAGAGAGTAGAACAGATAGTTGCTGCCTGCCTAAAAGCACCCTTCTCCCAGTGCCAAGATGTCTTTCTTGCCTGTTTTTAATTTGAGGCGAGAAAGAACAACAAAGTGGAAGGCTCCATTTAGGTCTGACATTGTGATAAAATCCCAATGAGTAAATGGTGTTTATACCGTGACTGCATGGAGAAACGGTAAGTTTTTAAATGAGTACTTAAAATATGTTTTTACTAACATATTTGCTTTTAAAGATGTCACTATTGTTTGTATTTTCTTTTATTTCTGAATGTTATTGCTGTGTACATCTTACTGTGTTCCTTGCGGCAATATCTAATTCATAGGCTTATGTGTCAACGCATGTCTATTATGCAAGTCTACGCCAAAAGGACAAGCACTCGCCCTTGGCACTTAAATTAACCTTTCGTTATTACCTGTAAAAACAACAAACTTATCTGAGTTAGGCACTCCACAATCACAATTTATTTCTTGGCGTTCATGTCACATTTTATTGGTGGCCAAAAAGCAGGAAGAATGAAATGCGCATTTGTGATTCTTAGCTAGCCCCCCAGGACAGACGCATATATGTGGGGTTTGCTGGCCCACAACCACAGCCCCGTTAGTGACCATTCATGCGCACTGTGGGATGTAGACGAGGGGTCTGTGAAGCCAAAGGTTGAACCCATGTCAGTAGCTAGTGGGCTGATGCTGCTACACCCATCCCTACTTGTGCAAGCCCTTTCTGTAGTTGTCACCTGAGCTTCTCCCTCTTATGGTAGGCCTTTCCAAGCTGTGCTTAACCCATTGAGCATGGGAGGTACCACCTGGAATCACAGACCCACTGAACTGGTGTCAATGAAGGCTCGCTACAGTGGGTAAATGACAATTTTTTTTAACATAAACCTTCATGAATTGATGCACCTATCTGGAAGGTATTTACAATGGTCTACGAGTGTAAAAACTAAGAGGGTAATTCATAGAAATTCGCACAAAAATTGCGCACGCGACTGACGCACAGTGTCCCCGTGCGATACACTGCGCCAGCCGCGTGCGAAAAAATCCTTTTCATCGCACAGCGTATTCATGGATTTTAGCCTCCGAAACCAGCCGTGGCGCAGAGTGGCGCAGCCCCCCTGCAGCAGCGCCAGTTACGCCCCCAAGAACGCCCTCGCGCAAGGAAAAGCCTTCACAATCCCCAAATCATCGCAAAGGGCTGCGCTAACCCTGGACCAGTTCACAGGGCTGGCAAACAGCAAACGCCAAGCAGGGAACGTGTATTTCAGTGGTTCGCGGGAAGTCCCACACGCGATTGTCCTGGGTACGTGTACATTAGGGGTGCGTGGGAAGTAACACACGGTATTCCATCAGGACACGTGTATTCCAGGGGTGCGTGGGAAGTATCACACGCAAAAGCAGCAGGGTACATGTATTTCAGGGTTGCGCGGGAAGTATCACACGCGATTCCATCAGGGTACGTGTATTCCAGGGGTACGTGGGAAGTATCACACGCAAAAGCAGCATGGTACGTGTATTTCAGGGGTGCGCGGGAAGTATCACATGCGATTCCATCAGGGTACGTGTATTCCAGGGGTGCGCGGGAAGTATCACACGCAAAAGCAGCATGGTACTTGTATTTCAGGGGTGCGCAGGAAGTATCACACGCGATTCCATCAGGGTACGTGTATTCCAGGGGTGCGCGGGGAGCACCACACGTGAATTGCACGTGTGGGTCCTCCCAGGTGTTCCCTCTACACCCTCCACGGCCCATGCAGGTGGCCCACACCACAGGGGCCTACCCTGCACATGTCCCGCAGGCACCCCATCCACCATGGCCATGCCCCCCAGCCAACCCACATGTCACCTTGCACTACTGCCCACCAACGCATGTCCCCCTGCACCCCCAGCCACCAGGGGCAGCCTGTACCAGGCCCCCACCCATGTCTCCCACCACCCCCAGCATCCAGGGGCAGCCTCCACCAGGCCCCCACCCATGTCTCCCCCCAGCAGTGCAGGGGCAGCCTCCACCAGGCCCCCACTCATGTCTCCCACCACCCCCACCCCCCAGCAGTGCAGGGGCAGCCTCCACCAGGCCCCCACTCATGTCTCCCACCACCCCCACCCCCCGGCAGTGCAGGGGCAGCCTCCACCAGGCCCCCACCCATGTCTCCCACCACCCCCACCCCCTGGCAGTGCAGGGGCAGCCTCCACCAGGCCCCCACCCATGTCTCCCACCACCCCCACCCCCCAGCAGTGCAGGGGCAGCCTCCACCAGGCCCCCACCCATGTCTCCCACCACCCCCACCCCCCAGCAGTGCAGGGGCAGCCTCCACCAGGCCCCCATTCATGTCTCCCACCACCCCCACCCCCCAGCATCCAGGGGCAGCCTCCACCAGGCCCCCACCCATGTCTCCCACCACCCCCACCCCCCAGCAGTGCAGGGGCAGCCTCCACCAGGCCCCCACTCATGTCTCCCACCACCCCCCAGCCACCAGGGGCAGCCTCCACCAGGCCCCCACTCAAGTCCCCTATCACCCCCACCCCCCAGCAGTGCAGGGGCTGCCTCCACCAGGCCCCCACTCATGTCCCCCAGCCAACATGTCATCACAATCTAGATCCCTGGCCCCCATGGTCAGCCTCCAAATGCCAAACACCCACCCGAGTATTGCATCCACCCACTTAGAAATGGCAATAACATGATAGAACCCCAATTGCAAATTTGGAAATGAACACATGTCCCTCACATACACCCAATGGGTGTCAGTGAATCTCAAAACCCATATCATGATATGCATGAAACCAATGAGATGATACTACACATTGAAGTTTGAACAAAAAATATGTATTAAAAGAAACATAAATTGAATCAAAAATAAACTAACAGAAATGGGAATTCAAAAAAATAAAAAGCAGCATGTCCGTGAAATAATGCAAAACCAAAAATCATAATCTAAAGGAATGGTGTCCAAAGTCACAGTCCACAAAAGAAAATCCAATGGAAAATTATAATTGAAAGCAATTGCTCCATGGGTAAATTGTAAAAAAAAAAAATCCAACAGTCAACTATATACAGATAAACAAGCCAGGTCCATGATCCCAACAGAAGAAATGAAACCTATCTAATAACACTACCTAATAAAAAAAAACTATATACAAAAATCTGGTCCATTGTCCAAAAGGTCCAAAAAAATGCAAAACCAAAGGAAACCTAACACTAACTACAGAACTATTTACAAGGGCAGCGGGCTACTCCGACGGCTCACTTTTGGATGTCCCGGGCCAGGGCATCATCGAACTCCTGCTCAATGTCCCGGAGGCGGTCCTCCTCCATGGCCCCGAGGGTCCGCAGGGCCTTCGACGTGTCCACCTCCAACCCCCTGCGGATTGCCTCGAGGCACTCGGCCCGCCTCAGGGCCCTCTGCATGGAGTTCTCCGCCCTGACCATCGTGAGTCGTGCCTCTTCCGCCCGCTGCCGCTCCGCATCTATGGCGTGGCCCAACCGCTGCCACACGGAAGGCACTTTCTGTCCTGGGTCCTCCTGCCCTCCGGCCGATGCCTGCCCCTCCGATGTCGAAGTCCCCGAGCCATCATGGCTCCCACCACGTTGCTGCTGCTGCTGTGCCTCTGCCCGTGCACTGCCTCCTGCTGCCTGCACGTCCTCCATTGGCTGGGGTGCAGTCGTTGATGTGGCCACCCCTGCTGGACGTCCGACTCCCGACTGTGGCAGGGATGCCTCCTCCACCAGCCTGGCCGCACCGTCCGAGGCAGCTCCACAGGGCACCCAGGTGACTGATGGGTGGGAAGATGGCACGGAGGACGACTGGCGCATAGGGGTTCAGTTGAGGAGGGGGTCGCAGCAAGCCCCATCAAACGGAGGAATCCGGCCTGGGTGACCTTTCCCAGTAGGCCGACGCGGTCAACGAGCCATTCGAGATGACGTGCAGTCTCCTCATGAAAAGACTGCAGGTCACCTCGCATGGCCCGTTGACGCAACGCCACACCAGTCAGGACAGGCTCAACCCGGACCCGGATAGCCACGTCCGCAGGCAGAGGAAGGCCAGTTGTCGTGAGCTCATCCCCTGCCTGAAAACGGGTCTGGACGTAGGCATCCCTGCTGGTGCAAGATGATGCAGGGACAGGATCAGGGACAGGACTGCACACAGGCACCTCCGCGGCGGCCTGTGCTGCCTCCTGTCCCTGGTCCTGCACTGCACCACTAGCACCAGTGGAATCCCCACCTCCAGACCCCGTCTCTGTTGCTTGCACGGCCTCCTCCTCCACCAAACCCCCCACCAACCTGGATGACTCCGTGCCATCTTCCCCCGTTGGGCCCTGTGGGGTCCCAGCTGCCCCTTCTGCTGCCGAGGAGTCCAACTCCGACCTCCGCCTCTTGGACCTCCCCCCGGCAGCTGCGGCCTGGGACGCGGCACCGGACTCCTCACTCCCCGACGAGATCACAACCTGGGAGGGGAGCCGGGCCTTGCGTCTCCGGCTGGCGGTGGGATCCCCGCCGCTGTGCTCCATAGCACCTTCTCCGCCCTCTTCATCAGTTGACGCTGCAGACAGGGAGAAATAAAATACAGGCATCAGGGCACTGTACAATGGACACATATACACATGACAGTTGCACATGAGTGGTATTGGCAAACCTCAGACATGGCATCACAATCGGCAGCACACACATGTCATTTCAACTTGCACACATGAGCCATACCACAGCCACATCGCAACTGCCGGCACCATCCATACACATACAACAGCATGAGCAGGCAAAGGTGAGCCAGACATCACATGCAACACAGGGAGTGCACTACACATGCACGCACGCCACCACACTTGCATGCATGTGTACACCTCAACCAACTGTCGCAGTGTTCCGATGGGCATCCATGTCACATCTGCCAATCTGGCTGCCACATCCCGCTGTCACATGCATCCATGTTGCACCCTTGTCAAATACACACACATGCACATGTACACAGTGCTGATACATGCTGCTGAAAACAACATACATGCGTGACATCACGACCATGCCCACTTACATACACATTCATCCAAACATGTGTGCCCACGCAACTGCATTTGGCATGCAAGCCTACACACACAAGCACCATCCATGTCTCACACATGACAGCCCTCGCATGTGTTAGCCGCACGGCCCTGTATACCACCACCCGCACTCTGCCCCATACAAACATATGTGCAACCGGCACACTACTGGCACATCACCACACGCACAGCTTACAATCATGATGCATGTACACTTAGCGCTTGACTCCAGACGGGTCTGCCTCTCAAGGACCTGGACGTGGAGCGCTGGGGATATGCGTTCCAGGACCCTCATCTGATCTTACGACAAGTGGCCCCGGCGCCCCTTAGCATCCGCTGCCTTCAAGAGGTGCCGGGCCTTGTTCAGGGTCCTGGACCTGAAGTCCTCCCAGCGCTTCTTGACATGTTGGAAGTCGCGGAGTGCCCCCCCTCCGCGTTGATGGCAGTCACGATGTCCGTCCAGATCCGAGTCCGTCCTTCCTTGTCGGCGCGCACACTTCCGTAGAGGGCATCATACTGCCCCAGGAATTGCTCCACCAGAACACCAACTTCCCTGGCACTGAAGCTGGTGCCCCTCTGCCTCTCTGGCCGGGAGTTGTCAGTGGTGCCAGATGTTGCAGTGCCCGACATGACAACCCCAGAGGCAGGAGTGGGTGGGCAACTGGGTCCTGGGGCTGGGCTGTGGAGCGATGGAATCCCAGTCGGGAGTCTTCGGTTCCAGCAGGGGTGGTCACAGCAACAGCACCCCTGGCTAATGTGCAGGCAGCAAATGGCAGGGCACGTGGGCAGCAGGCAGTCAGGCAGCAGCAGATGGCAGGTGGGAGCGTGCTCAGGGCTCTGGGGGGCAGTAATTCGGCCTTGTGGGCAGGAGCGTGGTCTTCTGTGTGCTTACGCGTGGCCAGCTTGATAGGGAGTGATTTTGCACGTGAAAATCCTGCACGTCTGCGTGTAAATCGAGGAAAGGCCCTTAGCGCGTATGCACGTCAGCACGCATATGCGATTTCATTGGACCAAAGGCCCTTAGCGCGTAAGCGCGTCTGTGACGTGATGCGCGCGGGTGTTTCCCTCATTACACGTGATGACAGAGCACACATGGATTTCCACCAATCGCGTGTGAAACTTCCTGCGCACCCCAGAAATACACGTACCCAGGCCAATCGCGTGTACGCTCACTTCCCTCCGATTACACGCAATGACACTCGGACGTGCAGTTTTACCACGTGTGCTCGCATATGCGATTTCATTGGCCCAAAGCCCACCATGCGCAGCTGTGACATCACGCGCATGGCCGCAGAGAATGGCGCGTGTAAAAAAAAAAAGATACACGTCCGAGTGTCAAAGCGCGTAATTGGTGGAAATGGCCTCATCGCGTATGCGCGTCTGTGACGTGTGTATAAAAGGTACGTGTAGAATGCCATTTCCTTGTACGTGCTTTTCGTGGAGAGCGAGTGGGTGAAATCTGTACTTGTCGGTTCACACGCGATTTACTTCACGGCGTTTCCAGTTCGTACTCCCTGTTACCTCTGACAGCTTTTTCTCTTTTCCTCTTTTTCCTGGGCCTGTTTCCTCAAACAGCGTTCCCTTCTACTGTTGTCCTGTCTCCTCAGACAGCGTACAATTCTTCTTTTGGTGTGGGTGTTGCCAATGCGCACACGTGCATATTTTTCACGCTTTTGTTCCTGGCAGACGGTGAGTCGCGCACGTATTTAACATCTGTGCTTTCCCTGTGTGTCGCGTACCCCTTCAGAGGTCATTCTAGGCTGCGTGTGACACGCATACGTTCATTCTTGTGTCTCTGGGTGCCACAGCGTAGTGCAGGTTTATTTTTCCACGCACGTGGTCTAGGAGGGGTTGCGTGCACCTTACTTCCCTTTTTTGGGGGTGCCTGTGCGTTGCGTGACCCGTCATCTTTCCCCAGGGGTGACATACAGCCTTGCTAGAGCACTAGGGTACGATTACCATCTGGTACCCAACCCCTTTGACACCCAATTGCCCAGGACAATAGTTGACATGGACTCCCATACGCACAATAACATCAGTGCCATGGCTGGGAGGCGAACAAGCCGTAAGGGTGGCAAAGGTGGGCGAGCCCCAAGTGGTGGCCGTGGTGGATCCGGTAGGGGACGTGGCAATGACTTGCAGGGTGCCCCTAGCCCCCCTTGTGTGGAGGAGCAGTCGGGGACACCCATCCCCCCCCGGTTGAGGTTAACGTGGCTGACACCATCCATGCTCAGCCCTTGTTGGACCAGCCCACTGTGGAACCAGACCTGGCACAGGGTGACTCCATGGCTGACTTCCAGGTCAGCAGGTCTAGGCCACGTGCGCCGGTGAACGTTGGTGTCATCAGGCCACGTGGATCAGGGGCAGCTAGGACATCTGCTGCCCCACGTAGGCAGGCTGGGGAGGCTGCAGGGGCAGCTGCGGCTCCATCCACCCCACCTCTCACACACCCAGCCAGGACAGTGTCGGTCCAAGTCCATCATGCTGACATTCCCCCTGACACCATCACACTTGAGCTAATGCCTGCACCAACTCCCATGCTGAGTGTGCAATCCCATACTCCTAGTACAGAGTCCACCGGGGCTCCTGCCCCTAGTGTCCAGAGCGGCGTAGGACACTCAGGATCCGCACCACCTTCCAAGCGGAAGAGGAAGAGTGCTCGTCCAGTAGAGGCTGATGCCACAGACACGGCTACACAGTCCGGCCCGTCAAGGAAGCCCAGCTTCAATGAGGCCGAACTGAATGCACTTGTAGAGTACGTGTCCGCACATGACCGCAAAATGGTGATTGTTGCAGGATCCAAGACCACACCTGCACAACGTCAGGCACACTGGCAGACCATTGCGGACATCATAAGTACCCTTGGAATCGTGAGGCGCACAGCTACTGAATGCTACAAGCGCTGGAATGACCTGAAGCGCAGGGCAAAGAATAAGCTGGCCTCAAGTCATGCCGCAACTCTAGTGACTGGAGGTGGGCCTCCAGCAGACGACATAGAACTCACTCCACTTGAGCAGGTTGCTGGGACCTACGTCACAGAGGAACAGATCCAAGGCGTGGGAGAACTGGCAGATTACGAGGCATTGTCCGGTGAGTGCACATGCATGTGTGTGTCATCCATGTGCATGGTGTGTGTGGGAGGGCTTCTGTTTGGGTGCGAGGTGAGGGTGTGTGTGCCTGAGTGGTTTGGGTCACCCATGTGCCTCTTCCTATACATTCTGCGCACCAGCATTTGGGTATAGCAGCATCCCTTCTGCCAACATTAGACATCCAGCCCAACACCACGCCAGTTGCCCTTAAAGTGTCATCTTGCCACAACATTGTTGCTTATTTACTTCTGTTTATTCAGGCAGATTGTTTGCATACCACCACTTTTACTCGGGATTTCTCAGTCCTATTGTCACATGTCTGACATGGCTATGGTACAGTGGACTGGCTTAGTTTCCTGGACATGATTTGTTTAGACATGTGTTATAGGACCATTTTGGACTGGCAGCTGCAGGTTAAACATTTGAACCATTTCAATGAAGAAATCAATTACATTAGCAAACTGGACTGAATGAACAATTGGTGTCCTCCTCTCCCTCTTCACGGCTTTGGTACATGCCATCTGTGTGATGGCATGTGTATTTGACCTGCCAATCACTGGCCAATGTGTGATGCCACTGCTAGGCAGCATGCAGCAAATGTGTTCATCTTCCATCTTGGTGTCTTCAATGTGTGCCATCTGCCTACCCTTCACACGCAGTGACGGTGCATGCATGGGAGGGTTTTAGTCATGTGGGACATGTGTCAATCAAGTACTGTTTCTGTAGCCTCTCAGCCCTAATTGTGTGCCATAGTGCTAATGCCTGTTTCCATTTGTTTTCTTTTATGTCTTTGCAGGGGATGACGCACTTGATACTGCTGAGGTTGTGGAGATGGTGCAGACCCAGGAGGGGTCTGAGGGCCGACCGACCACCAGTGAGGGACGTGGTGTGGTGGTGGGTGAGAACCCACAACTGCTGCAGGTCCTGCTCTCAAGGGGTGTCTCTGGCTGCACCTCCCCCGAGCTGTATTCAGGTCTCGATTCGGATGATGAAACCTATGTGCCGTCGCAGGTGAGTGTTCCTGGGAGGGATTCTGTTCTGTCCGACCCACCTGCACCAGGGTTAGAACCCTCAATGGGGGTGTCAGTGTTGGCAGGTACGCCTTTGGTGGTTACGGATGCAGGGTCACACTCCGCGACATCTGATCCTGTTCCTGGGCCAGCAGATCAGAGGGGGAATGCAGTCCTGCAGCCTCAGGCAGTGCCGGCACAGAAAGGCGCAGTTCGCCTTGCCCCAGACAGGTCTGGTGCCCGCCGACGTGGTGGCCGTCAGCCACCTGGCAATACCGCATGGGAGCAATCCATATACGGTATGGCAACCCAACAGGCAGCATCATCAGAGATGATGGCTCAGGCCATGGATAGGGTGGCCACTTCCATTGTCCCCCCCGAAAGGCTGATGGAACGACTACAGCAGGCAACCAACTCCATCTGCCAGTCACACAGGGAGGACATGTTGGCGTCCGACAGGGACAGGCGGGCGGCACTGGCGACTCTGCAGGAAGCCATTTCCATAGAGTCCCAGGGCCACAGGGAAGCCTTGAGGGTGGAACTCCTTCACCTCAGGACGACTCTTGTTGAGCTTGAGGCTTCAACAAACAGAAGGACAGAACAGCAGCTGGAGCGTGTTATGACAGTTTTTCTGAAGTCCAGTTAAGGGCCTAGTAAAACCATTCAACTGAGGCAGTACAAGACTCCACTCTTAGTATAAGACTGTACCACCTGAGTACATGGTAGCGTAGGCAGAGCAGCCAGGCTTATCTTAGGAGGGAGAGAGGGCAGTAGATACAGTACAAGTGAAAATTGTAATACAAATGATCCAAAGAAACACTGAAACACTATGTATTATAAAAATAAAGGATTTATTTAAATACAAGTAGGCCCAGATAAATCTAGGGGTTAAGTAAATACTGAAACATTATATGAAATCACAATATAAAACACAACACTATACTTGAAAGTACACAGACTCAAGTATAGACCTTATTTGGAACACCTAACAGTAGTTCTAGGGAAGTCAAAACCTTGTTATACACATTTAGTATAGGTCAAGCCTATTCTTTGGGAGTAAAAGACCAATGGTTACTTTTAGATTACTTTTGGTAATACAAGGACAGTAGGCCCTTCCAGTTGCACAGTGACTCTTGGAACAAATCACATAAACAGTCAACTGGACAATATACTTTTGGTGAATAGTGAAACACTTATTCTAGGTGCAGTAAAAACCTATCACTACTTTTGTCATAACACACAGTTATACCAGGTGAGCAAAACCTAATGGATGTAATATACAATTACAGATGCTTTGGAAATCAGGGAACCCCAGATGGAGATAAGCAATAACTCTTGTAACTTGTTTTGGATGGCACACAGCTAACACAAGGTAAGTAAAACCCACTTACTTTAACTTCACAATGAAGGGGAAAGTAAAACCCAATGTCACACTTTACAGAATAGATATTCTAGGTAGGCAACAACCTATTGTAGACTTATTAAAGACAGGCTAGCAGCAAGTCAGGGGAAGCAAGATCCAGTTGGGGGACACTCATACAGTTATCCTAGCAGGACTAACCTGGTGATACCAACACATTACTTTTGTAAAGAGGCACAACCTAATCACAGGAGAGTAAAATACCTTCACATCTACTTTCTTTTAGACTGGCAAAACAGTGGCTAAGGAAGGAAAGATGTTAACCATACTTTTAAGAATAGTGCATCACACATCCAAGATCAGTAAGAACTTTTGTAACTGTTCACTCTTAGAATTACAGTTACCAACCAACTCTTTACAAGTAAGTAAAAACACTTGATTTCTTTTCTAGGCAGAAGTCCCAATCCCTTCAAAGTCTTTCCCTTAGAGCATGAGTGTTCTCAGTGGCAGAAGGGGGGTCACTAGGACTAGTGACCAACAGGCAGTGTTAGAATAAGTTCTTTAGTAGCAAAAGCCAGAGTTTCCTTAGGAAAACTGGGCAAACAAGTGAGTACTTTACTTCTAGGGTTAGAAGAGGGTCCAGGGGCTTCACAGAAGACACCCCAGCAGGATTCTAGCAGTGGGACTGGGTGTACTGGACGAGGGACCTCCCAATCACAGAAAACACCCCAGGACTACACAGAAATCCCAACAGGCTTAAGGTAAGTATATACCCAAGCCAACACAGTACCTCAGCAATGAAGAAGAGATTGCAGCAGGAGAACTTCAGGGACTGCAGCCAAATACCCGGTCACTGGATTCCTTGTCCTGGAGACTGAACACAAGACCTCAGAAGGGACTTTGCAGCAGGGATCGATGAAGAAGGCTCTAGGCAAGATTTCTCTCGCGGCTGAATGCGGTTCTGCGGGTTTGGCGCCTTTTCAAGGAGCACAGATGAAGACAGAAAATCGCGGTTGAATTCTCGTCGTTTAAAAGGTCCAGCACTCTTGTGAGGGGACTTTTTGGACTCGAATCGTGTCTCAGGAGATAGACCAAGATGCCCACGAAGTTTCAGCGAGATTCGGAATTCGGAAGACCGTGCACCGCACAGTGGCAGGAGGTCCCAGGGTATTGGGGTATTGCAAGAACGCAAGGTCGCAGCAACCCGTGGGATGGCTCAAAATGCAGGTCGTCTTGAGTCTAGTGGGTCTCACCAGGCTCTGGGTTCGGGTCGTCGTTTTTCGGAGACCCCAGGTCGATCGGAAGGAAGGGCTGCAGCAGGCTCCGGTTACAAAGCAGGCTCTCCGGCCGCTGGAAATCATTCCCGCCGCTTTTCCTTCGTCATCCTCTTCGGTTTTCGGTTCCAGTGGTCGACATAACTTCAGCTTCCAGGTTTCCAGTATTTATCAGGAACTGCAACACAACATCTGCATTCTCTCCCGCATTTTACAAGAAAGGGGCGTTTGGCTGTCCCATCAGGACAGCCAACCCCCCACTGGGATTTGACCCAGTTGAAGGAAGACCTAAGACAAAGGAGGGGGAAGTTTGGGACCCCTCCCCCACTTCCTGTGCGTACAGACTGACTGGAGCCTGGGCGGGGTGTCCAGGGGACTCCCGCCGAAGACAAAACTCAAACAGAGGATTTTCCCACCCTGGATGTCAGGGGAAGGAACAAGAAACGACAAGAAACACTAAAATGGCAGAAAAAGAAGACAGGGGCCATTTTGGTAAAAATGAGCACCCTTAGGTGCCTTTACTGCAGCTGTGATTACAGCACGCGGTAAAGGTGCACCAAATTAGTAAAAGGTATCACTGCCACCAGCCATTAAAGGTAAGCTTGTCACTGTAACAGAATTGTTACAGTTTAAATGTGAAAGGGGATACATTGTATCTCCCCAGCACTCCACATAAGGTGGGGTGTGCTGGTTTCACAGAAGTAAATGTAAAAGGGATCCAAAGATCCTTTCTACCCTTGGGAACTGTAGTTCACTCAAGGTTAGCACAAGAAAGTTAAATGGGGAGCCCCTAGGGCAACCCAGCAACAACAGGCACTTATTGCCAATAAGTTGTTAGACATGATAACTTTAAAAAGACACTATGGAGAGTCTTAAAAATGACACCCATAAAAAGAGTTAAAGACAGGCGAGTGTGGAAAAAGGTTCCCACTCACTGAGGTATTAATGGAAAATATCTCACTAGAAAAGCAAAAAGTTCTGGAGTTGAACCAGGCAAGGAAGATTTACCAGCCCTGTGGAAATCTTACCTAACAGAGCGTCTCACACGTACGCTCTCAGCTGAGATGCAGGCAACTAGGGCGGAGGTCCAGGCATCCCGTGAGTTGTTGCATGGGGACCTCCGCACACTTATCCTCCAGAACGAGACCTACCACACCGCATGCTTGCAGCCATGGAGGAACAGACTAGGGCTTTGCGTGGGCTGCCTCCCATAGTGCCACCACCTCCTGATGCAGCTGCAGAGGGTGAGGAGAGCGACAGCAGTGATACTCCCACAATAGGGTAGCCGTGTAGGCCATGAGCCCATGGAGGTGTTTTTTTTTCGCAAGATCCACACAGGTGGGTTTTGGTGTGCACCCTGTCCTCGGACCTCCTGGGTGGCCTCCCCCACCCCCGGGCCCATTAATGGCCATTATTGTGTTTTTTGTTTTTTTTTTCTTCTTTTCTTTCGGGACAGTGTGTTGCCTTGTCTGGCTCCCGTGGGCATACGCTGCATTGTGGCTGGGCACGTGCAGGCTTGTCATGAATTTGGTTCAGATGCTTGGGTTTTTGTGACACACACCCCTCCTGCTTCCCGTTTCCATGCGCTTGCAAAGGGTGTGCCCAAGTGACATTGACATACATGGTGACATTGGACTCCCATGAGCTGTGTGGGCAGTCTGTAGTCAATACTGTGTATACATTCATAGTGCATATTGTTGTATTGTACACTGCATGGTGTATTGATATGTGCCTCTGCATCCATCTCATCCTCCTAATTTGCAGGTCCATTCCTCATGTCTTCACAATTCGGGCCACCTTGGAACTGGAGTCCATGTTGTAAGCAGTGCACCTACACTCTTGCGTGGCGCTAACACTGTATACTTGGAAGTGTTCGGAGGGCTGGCATCTTCAGGTAGTGAGGCTAGCAAATTTTTAAGTCTGTAATGTCATGTTTAAGGTAGGTTGGAGGTTGTGTAGGTGATTGGTATTCTTGATAAGTATTTGGTAATGTGTGTTGTAGGTCCTGCATTACTGTGAGCATTTCATGTGTGGACATGTTTCCATTAGGGACACTGTAGCTGGTGACACTTGGGGCATGTTGTGGGGATTTAATTGTTTACTCTCACATTGCATGACATGCCATGGTGTGTTGTGTGGCGGTGCCGGGGAGGGGTTGGGTGACATGGCACGGTTTTCATGTAGTATTTTGCGAGTGGGTATTCATTTCTGCAGCATGGAAGTGTCTTTTGATGACGCTGCATTGGTGGTGTTTGTGTAGGTAGGGATGCACACATTGTGACACTTCCACATAAACAATCTCAGGCTGCTATGGTTCTGACAGTTGACTGTCCCTTTGTTGGTCTTAATTGTCAGGTCGAGTCATCATTGCTTATCAGATGGTATGTGCCAGGGCTGTGTGCACTCCACTGGGGTGTGATTTCTATGTGAAGTAATTAGCCACCAGCTGCGTACGGGCTGCCTCACCCCGTGCCCTCTCCCCTCCCATGCGCAGCGGGCGTGCATGTGGTTGGGGATGTGGGGGCACCACCATGTCCACAGCCAGGCCCCGGCGTGTTGCAACATTGTGCAGGACACATGCTGCCACTATGATCCTGCACACTACTGGGGGCGCATATAACAGCTGCCCGCCAGAACGGTCAAGGGAGCGAAAGCGTGACTTGAGCACTCCGAATGTGCGCTCCACTATGCCCCGGGTTGCAATATGGGCTGTGTTGTATCTTACCTCTGGAGGCGTGATGGGGTTCCGAATTGGCGTCATCATGTGGGTGCTCAGAGGGTAGGCACTGTCCCCTGGTGAGGAGGTGATGGGTATCATTAGTGGGGTAGTGACATAACTCTGCATCTGACATGCATGCATGTGCAGTGGCATTCACACTCACCAAGCAGCCATGTATCGCCATGCAGCCCAGCTTCTAGGTCCCGGCTTAGGGTAGACATTCTGTAAATGAAGGTGTCGTGGGTGGACCCTGGATAGTTGGCATATACTGAGGTGATGATTCCCTTGGCATTACATACTACCTGCACGTTGATGGAATGCCAGTGCTTGCGGTTCCTATAGATGTGCTCAGATGCCCTGGGGGGGACGTAGTGCCACATGGGTGCAGTCAATGGCACCTAGCACTTTTGGGAATTGTGCCACACCGTAGAAATCGAGGGTGGCAGCCTGCCTTTCTGCAGGTGTCCTGGGCAGGTATATGTGCCTACGGACTGATGGGCGTGCAGTGATGATGTTCAAGACCTGGTGTAGGCAGCGTGACTGCGTGGCCTGTGACACCCCACCCACTATGGCACTTGTCCGCTGAAATGATCCTGTGGCCAAGAAGTGCAGTACATTGAGGACCTTCTCCAGGGGGCTGAGTGCTTGGGAGCACAGGGTGGGTGATGTGAGGTCATCCTCCCACTCATTGACCAGGTCCAGTATTATGTGTGGTGGAAACCTGTACCTCCCATACACCTGGTCATCAGGCATCCCAAAAAGGCTGGTTCTGGGAGTGAAAATTCTGGCCCTCACTATCCTCCTCCTCCTTTGGTAACCCAGGGATACACGTAGCACGCTCTCCCAGGCCCAGTCGCGAGTGAATATTCCCGCCCACCCCTGGAATACACGTACCCCACTCTCACAGGCCCAGTCGCGTGTGGAACTTCCCGCGCACCCTGAAGTACACGTACCCAGGCCAATCGCGTGTGGATCTTTCCGCGCACCCCGAAGTACACGTACCCAGGCCAATCGCGTGTGGAACTTCCGGCGCACCCCGAAGTACACGTACCCAGGCCAATCGCACAGCTGGGGGGTGGGGGTGATAGGGAGACATGAGTGGAGGCCTGGTGGAGGCTGCCCCTAGTGGCTGGGGGGTGGGGGTGGTGGGAGACATGAGTGGGGGCCTGGTGGAGGCTGCCCCTGCACTGCTGGGGGGTGGGGGTGGTGGGAGACATGAGTGGAGGCCTGGTGGAGGCTGCCCCTAGTGGCTGGGGGGTGGGGTGGTGGGAGACATGAGTGGGGGCCTGGTGGTGGCTGCCCCTGCACTGCTGGGGGGTGGGGTGGTGGTAGACATGGGTGGGGGCCTGGTGGAGGCTGCCCCTGGTGGCTGGGTGGTGGGGGTGCAGGGAGACATGAATGGGGGCCTGGTGGAGGCTGCCCCTGCACTGCTGGGGGGTGGGGGTGATAGGGGACATGAGTGGGGGCCTGGTGGAGGCTGCCCCTGGTGGCTGGGGGGTGGGGGTGGTGGGAGACATGAGTGGGGGCCTGGTGGAGGCTGCCCCTGCACTGCTGGGGGGTGGGGGTGATAGGGGACATGAGTGGGGGCCTGGTGGAGGCTGCCCCTGCACTGCTGGGGGGTGGGGGTGATAGGGGACATGAGTGGGGGCCTGGTGGAGGCTGCCCCTAGTGGCTGGGGGGTGGGGGTGGTGGGAGACATGAGTGGGGGCCTGGTGGAGGCTGCCCCTGCACTGCTGGGGGGTGGGGTGGTGGTAGACATGGGTGGGGGCCTGGTGGAGGCTGCCCCTGGTGGCTGGGTGGTGGGGGTGCAGGGAGACATGAGTGGGGGCCTGGTGGAGGCTGCCCCTGCACTGCTGGGGGGTGGGGGTGATAGGGGACATGAGTGGGGGCCTGGTGGAGGCTGCCCCTGGGGGGTGGGGGTGGTGGGAGACATGAGTGGGGGCCTGGTGGAGGCTGCCCCTGCACTTCTGGGGGGTGGGGGTGATAGGGGACATGAGTGGGGGCCTGGTGGAGGCTGCCCCTGCACTGCTGGGGTGTGGGGGTGATAGGGGACATGAGTGGGGGCCTGGTGGAGGCTGCCCCTGCACTGCTGGGGGGTGGGGGTGATAGGGGACATGAGTGGGGGCCTGGTGGAGGCTGCCCCTGCACTGCTGAGGGGTGGGGGTGATAGGGGACATGAGTGGGGGCCTGGTGGAGGCTGCCCCTGCACTGCTGGGGGGTGGGGGTGATGGGGGACATGAGTGGGGGCCTGGTGGAGGCTGCCCCTGGTGGCTGGGGAATGGGGGTGGTGGGAGACATGAGTGGGGGCCTGGTGGAGGCTGCCCCTGCACTGCTGGGGGGTGGGGGTGATAGGGGACATGAGTGGGGGCCTGGTGGAGGCTGCCCCCGCACTGCTGGGGGGTGGGGGTGATAGGGGACATGAGTGGGGGCCTGGTGGAGGCTGCCCCTGCACTGCTGGGGGGTGGGGGTGATAGGGGACATGAGTGGGGGCCTGGTGGAGGCTGCCCCTAGTGGCTGGGGGGTGGGGGTGATAGGGGACATGAGTGGGGGCCTGGTGGAGGCTGCCCCTAGTGGCTGGGGGGTGGGGGTGGTGGGAGACATGAGTGGGGGCCTGGTGGAGGCTGCCTCTGCACTGCTGGGGGGTGGGGTGGTGGTAGACATGGGTGGGGGCCTGGTGGAGGCTGCCCCTGGTGGCTGGGTGGTGGGGGTGCAGGGAGACATGAGTGGGGGCCTGGTGGAGGCTGCCCCTGCACTGCTGAGGGGTGGGGTGATAGGGGACATGAGTGGGGGCCTGGTGGAGGCTGCCCCTGGTGGCTGGGGAATGGGGGTGGTGGGAGACATGAGTGGGGGCCTGGTGGAGGCTGCCCCTGCACTGCTGGGGGGTGGGGGTGATAGGGGACATGAGTGGGGGCCTGGTGGAGGCTGCCCCTGGTGGCTGGGGGTGGTGGTAGACATGAGTGGGGGCCTGGTGGAGGCTGCCCCTGCACTGTGCACTGCTGGGGGGTGGGGGTGATAGGGGACATGAGTGGGGGCCTGGTGGAGTCTGCCCCTGCACTGCTGGGGGGTGGGGGTGATGGGAGACATGGGTGGGGGCCTGGTGGAGGCTGCCCCTGCACTGCTGGGGGGTGGGGGTGATGGGAGACGGGTGGGGGCCTGGTGGAGGCTGCCCCTGCACTGTTGGGGGGTGGGGGCGATAGGGGACATGAGTGGGGGCCTGGTGGAGGCTGCTCCTGCACTGCTGGGGGGTGGGGGTGATAGGGGACATGAGTGGGGGCCTGGTGGAGGCTGCCCCTGGTGGCTGGGGGGTGGGGGTGATAGGGGACATGAGTGGGGGCCTGGTGGAGGCTGCCCCTGCACTGCTGGGGGTGATGGGAGACATGTGTTGGTGATCAGTAGTGCAAGGTGACATGTGGGTTGGCTGGTGGGCATGGCCATGGTGGATGGGTTGCCTGTGGGACATGAGCAGGGGTGCAGGGTAGTCCCCTGTGGTGTGGGCTGCCTGCAGGGGCCGTGGAGGGTGTAGAGGGAACACCTGGGAGGACCCACCTGGCCAAATCACATGTAGCATTCCCCGACACCACCGAAATACACGTACCCTGCTGAAATCGCGTGTGGAACTTCCCGCGCACCCCGAAGTACACGTACCCAGGCCAATCGCGTGTGGAACTTCCCACGCACCCCGAAGTACACGTACCCAGGCCAATCGCATGTGGAACTTCCTGCGCACCCCGTAGTACACGTACCCAGGCTAATCGCGTGTGGAACTTCCCGCGCACCCCGTAGTACACGTACCCAGGCTAATCGCGTGTGGAACTTCCCGCGCACCCCGAAGTACACGTACCCAGGACAATCGCGTGTGGAACTTCCCGCGCACCCAGGAACACACGCACATGCTATTTTTCACACAGCGGGTGTCTGTGTTTGTCGGTACCCCTTTGCACCTCATTTGTCCTAGAGGGCCACTGTATGGCCCATTCATCATGGCTGTATATGGCTGCTTTTTGTTAGCACACATTTTGGCGCACATTTTTTTCAGTCGCAGGGGCGCTACCGCCTGCTTTCTTGTGGCGTACTTGTTTGGCCTTGTGCGCGTATTTGACCATGCGCTTGTTTGCCCTATTCGATTCCATGAATACGGGTTGTAGGCGAGCGTGTGGGCGTTCCGCGCACTTGCCTCCTGTACTTCCCCCCGTGACGCCCATATTTTCATGCGTTGTTCCCCATTCCGAGTGTTACGCCCGTGTTCCGCCTACTTTTGTGATGTGCGCCACGCTATGTGCTATTTCGCAGTGGCCGTGGTGCACGCTGTTGGATGACCTGTGCGCCGGCGTGCGGCGCACATTTTTAGCGCACATCCAATGTTTTTCTCGCGCACGGACTTCCATGAATCACTGTGCGCTGGTTTCTCTGCGATTTTCGCACTTGCACTGCGATTATCGCACTTTTACTGCGATTCGCACGTTTTGGTACCTCTGCGCGGGAATTTTCGGCGCACATTATTTCCATTAATCGAAGGCTAAATATTTTAGCGTGAACTGTGAATGAATGGATCAAGGAATGTCTTTGGGGGCGGGGGTCTGTTTCTGTGCAATTGCCAGCCACCATTATAAACCCCAGGGAATTTGGCTGGTATGGGACCCTAGCTGCTTCCAGGAACAAACAGGGTTTGGATGTTCCATCATAGGTGCAAGGAAGCAATGGGGTTGGAAAACCACATCGGTGGAAGATTAGTGTAGAAAATAAGAGAGGCTGCAAGCCTGCTCTCCTCCCATCTGATGCATGAACCACCAGCATTATATTTACGTCCGTTTTCTATGATTTGTACAAGATATAGGTTGTCACTTTTCATATTGTTAAGTTATTTGGTGTCTAGGAACTAACCTGGGATTTGCATAACCTTGGTACTCCTGCAATTTTTCTTTTTCTTTTTGGTTGTTTTATCCAATTGCAGCAAACATTAATTGATTTATATTTTGTAGTGTGATATGACATTGTATGGCTATTATGACTTTGGTCGAAATAAAGTTTAAACAAACAAACAAATACCCTCTACTGCCCCGATAGATTAGCAGTTGCCATGATGTGGCTGAGGTTTTATTTTGAAAACGACTGCTTCCTTGAACTATAGTGCTCTGGTGAGCTGGAATGTTTCTCTGTACACGGATAATGCTGTCTCGCTATTCACCTCACACGAGATAGCACAATGTACCCAATAGTCCCGCACACAAAAAGCCAAATCTCTGCTGGTTATCCTTGGATAAAAAGACAATAATGCTGGAACTAGACCACATCCTTTGTGAGGTCCAAAGGATTACTAAGAACAATGATCAGAAAGACCATGTTTATCTTGTAGGGGGCTTCTGCGAAAAAGATGCTGACTTGATGTCCTTTTCCACACTTTCTTGAGATCTCACCTAAAGAAGGATCATAATCCGTTATGGTTGATAGAGCAGCGGTGCTGAAACCCACACCAGCAAGTCATAACCTGTACGTTTCCTAATTTTCAAAATAAAGATTTGGTCATGAAAACTTAGAAATGTGATCCGATTAAAAATAGACTGTCAATAATAGGACTTCAATGATTATTTCTTGGAGGTGTCACATCAATGCTGTGACAAAGTATTTGAATTGCTGCTGGGCTCGCAAGTGAAACTCTTCTTGAAATTCCCACCAGTATCTCGCCATGAGCATCTGCAATCTCGACAGGTTTGATATACACACACTAGTACACCAAGATAACACATTCTCTGCATCAACATGATGGCAGCGCATATGGGGGTGGGGAGTGATATAGACCTTTCAAACTGGTGAAATGCATCCCAAACACACCCTACGCGACCACCCCATGGTCAACCCTGGTCCAAACCAACCCCATTTTAACACACACAAACAGCAGCAACAGTATGGTAATAAACAGCAACATTTGATTAGGGATGTGGTAGCCGATCCTGTTTAGCATTCGTTGGCACCTCAACCTGGCCCAAACAAATACAGGGGGCAAGTGATGGCAATTATCACTGCTGTTCACACAATTGAGATCCATTTGCTCATCCCTGACACTTACTGGCTGGTTGCCCTTCATATTATTTTATTTTGGCCTTGCTCTTATCAGCGGAATGGTTTTGTTCTAATGTGACACTTGCATGAAACTATTTGTTTGTCCCTGAGGTAATATTGATTTTTTTTTCTTCCTGAATCTGGCATGGTTGATTTGCAGGAGGAGGGAGTTGGGAAAAGAATGCTAGAGTTTTACACCGAGATATGCAAAGGCATTCTCCCCTTTGGCAGTCTTAATTTTTAGGACGTGAAGTTGTCCAGCATTGGTTGTTCTTGGAGTCCTTCCCGAGGAGTGTGTGATGAATCTAATAGAGTCCCCACAGATTCCCTGATGGTAACCTGCTCCCATGTGGCCAGGGGACAGCAGCTGCCACCTGATCCTGACCCTGGAGTCAGCTATATGAGGAAGGATCTCTTGGGAGGAGACAGCCTCCGGGGAGATGTTGGATTGATTATACTATACAAGAATCCCAGACTACCTACTTCTCCTGTGTTTAAATGCTCTAGATCGACAATAGCTGATGCTGACTCTGGTATCGACAGATAAGAGACCAAATAAAAGGTCCCAAACCATTGATGTTTTTCATATATGTAGCAAAAGTCAGTCATTTATTTCACAGACCCCTCTTCTATGGATAGTGTTTTATTGCTAAAAAAAAAAGTGAATCACATCGTACAATTCATACTCAAATACATCAATTGATTTCATATATCAAGGGTTAGTGTTTAATACTGGCTTGTGTTTTGATCATTGGATTGAGACATGGTATCCCCCATTTGCCCATGAAGAAAACCCCTTGATACCCAATGCCCTAACGGCCTACTGCTATGCATCTATACACCCCTCTAGGGAAAATAGAGAAATATTTTCCCACAACCATTTAGGCCAAACTTCATCTCTGGTCTAAAAAGTAAAAGGTCCAAGAATACCTTTTCCAGTTTTAATTCCCCTCCATATAGAACTGGCTTATCATATGCGACCAACCATTGAAAATGATTTCCCAAGAAATCTATCAGTTAACATCAATAGAATCCATTTCCCACAAACGCCCAAGTACTGGGACGAGGAGGAAGAGGGGGAACAATGCAGAACAGGAGGAGCCTCAAGCTCAATGAGCGTGCTAGTTTTGAGAGAAAAAAAACTCTCGGGAGCTGCTGTTTGGGAGAACTCAGACCTCTCTGCGAGGCGTGTGGACACTATAAGCACTCACCGGCGTGGCAGAGCAAACGGGCTCACCAGCAAGGAGGTGGAGAAACGTTGTTTGAACTGGACATGCCGCAGACATGCTAGGAAACGACGGAAGATTCATGGGTGTTCGGCAACCGGAGAAACCAACTTTTCACATACCGGGACCTGAAGGGAAAGCAGGCGTGCTGAAGCGGAGCCGCGAGAGGAACTGCAACAGGGTGGAAGCAGTCCAGAGTGGAAAGCAAGCAGTGAAGCTTTGCCGCTTAAGCCTGTACGGGACCGAAGACACAACACAGAGCTGGTGAGTCAACCCAAGCAAAAAAATGGCCATTAAAGTGATTGTTTGCAAACCAAGAAGGCATATTGCAAATGGGAATCCCAAACATCTGAGTGTATGGAATACAGATATGGGAGAACCCCAGAGCAAATGTTGAAACAACCAGGTATACAAAACCAAAGAAGATTATGCAATTGTGGAAGTAAAAGATGAACTTTTACCTATGAATACCAGAGGTCCTGGCAAGCGAGTAAACCAGGCAATCGCAAGTGCTTGAGAAGTCCTGGCAGGGGAGTATACCCGGCAGTTGCAAATCTACAGGAAGTCCCAAGAAAGGACTGTGTGTGTTGAACAAAAGGAGTTTTTTAAAGAAGGAACTACAAGGCCAAGTAGCTTTGTAACTAGCAGGATTGTTGTGGGCCAAGAAAGACACAAAGAACTGTTAGACCAAGAATCATTGGCATAGTATTGACCACTCTAGGGGAAGGCAATCGCCCTCTGGAACCGAGATTCTTTTGCCTTGGTGAACTTTTATCTTCTATTATCTTTCTATTTTTCCTTTGAACTGTTTTTTTTTTATCACAAGATTAAAGACATTTTCTTTTTTCAACTTTTTATAATTTGGTTTTTAGTGTGAGGGTCAGGATTCAACGTCTGACACAAGGACAGTTTTGATTTTGACATCCTGACATGGACAGATCCTTAGTTTTTGGTTTTAGGTAGGGAAATTCCTCTTAGAGCAAGGTCAGAGAGGCATTTTCCCAAACTGTTTTATGTTCTGGAAAGTCTTTAACCTAAACCATGGCAACTTTGTGTCCGACTTTCATTTCTAACTCATCACAAGTGGCAGATACATTTTCAACAGACAAAGCTAGTGCCAATTCTGTGAAAGGCTTTGTAGATTTTGCAGGTGGCCCTGAATTGTATTCTTTTTCAAGACGGGTAGTCAATGGGGTGACTTTAGTGCTGGAGAGATGAGGCCTGCTCAGAATGCTGTGGCCAGGATTCTGGCTGAAGCATTTCATACCCTCTGCAGTCAAGCCAGCTGCTTAGGCTGGAGGCCGATTTAGATGCGGTTTCTGTAATCTTGGCGGATGCAGATTAAGGGGTTGACAGTGTGGCTGTTAGTGATGGATAGAAAGATGAGTATGTCGTGGAGTAGTTTTAGCTACAAGAAGCAGGATTTCACAACCGCGCTGGCATGGGCTGTTAGGGAAAGGTTTTGATGAATGTTGAAGCTGTGGCCTTAAACCTGATTGGGAGAAGATGGACGGTTTCCAAGGGCAGGTGACCCAAGATGTTCACTCCAGAAGCTAGGGGTGTTTCCAAGGAGCAAGATTTTCAGTTTAGAGGGATATAGTTTCATCTTAGGCCCATCCAGGTGTTTAAGGCTGAAGACTAGGGGCCCGGAAAGGGGAGAAGGGGAGTATTTATTGTCCAGGAAGAGAAGAATCTGCATGTTATTTGCATACATGTGGAAGTTTAATCTGAAGGATTGAGTGATACTGGCGAGGAGGCAGACGTAGAGATTGAAGAGAAAGTGGGGAATGTAAGGAGTCAGAAGTATGATGCTGACACAAAGGTGGCATGTTAAGTGCAGAAGACTTTTATTAAAAGGAAATAAAGGGAAACTTGTATCTAGCCCTATTACTAAGGGGTTTCCCTGCCTTCAAATTTAATACTAAGGACCCAGTCAGGATTCCCGTCCAAAGTTATATAGTACACTGTCCTATGTCAAGACGCCCATTTCCAATCCCTACAGTAAGAACTAAAATATAACTAAGGGACTTCCAGGTCCAGAGGAATTACTCCATTCCTCTGGACACTGTCCAACAGCATAGAGGAACTCGTGCTGGGAGAATGGCTCCCTTCTCCAGGTTTCAGTTCTTCTTAAGGTTGGACTGTCTTAAGCCTAATCCAAATAGACAAGTCAACAGTTTCAAAAGTGCAACCTTCAAAGTTCCATAAGAAAACTCCCCAAGCAACACCAGCGATAATGCCTCCCTTCCACTGGTTACAATGTTCACACTGCCAAGAGATTTGTTCTCTTCCCTTGGCTCTTCAATACTCAACAATATCAGGGGGCATGATTCCCTTCACCTGATCACAATATTCAAATAGACCAAGAGGTATCTTCTCTTCTCTTCTCTTCTCTTGCTTTTTCAATGATGTCTTCAATGTTCCACATGCTCATGGGGAATTACTCCTTCCCCTGATTACAATGTTCATACTGTTGAACAAAGAAAAACCAAGAGGTATGGGTCTTCTCGTGGCTTTTGTCAAGCTCCTACAGTCTCCGGTTTCAGCTCCTCAACTGACTTGGTTTGACAGACTACCAAGTACTGGGTCTATGAAGCCTTCAATGGATGCATTTCTTAAACACAAACAATTCTTCTTCAACTCATTAATTTTAAGTACGGCCAGTTCGCTACCCTGCCAGGTCTCTCAACGTTCTTTTAACTCAGGTCCCTGACCGTCATTTCATACTGGTTTTCTCCTTCTCTTTGATTCAGCAACCCTGACTCCTACTCACGATTGCGTTGATATGGTTCTCCGACCCATCTTCACCTGTGCGGTGCCTTTGTTGCTTCCGCGACAGTGCCTCAGTGACCCAAACCTTTCCCATGAGCTCACTGATACTGTGTCGTGACTCCTGGCTTTCCCGGCTACGTCGGGAAAACCAAGAGTTTCTGTGGTTCTCACGGTTCTGCATCGGCGGTGCAAATCTCGCCAGCAGGCACACAGTGCTCTCGTTGGCATCCCAGCTATGCAGACTATCGCGAAGCCCTTTGTTCTTCTGTCTGCTTTGCAACACACACCCCGGGGCTCTCCAGGGCACTCCGGTCCTCAAAGTCCTCTCGCCTTACTACTATATTCGGGTCGCTGCATTCACTGTCTGCCGTACTCCCAGTCCACACCGAGAACTAGATTTCGGTTTGGTTCTCCCGTGTTGGTTTTAACTGCCTATAAATCAATCCATTGGGATAGAGAACTAGACTGTGCACATCTGTGTCAGAAACACTTGTGTACAGGCGCGTTATAAATGCCTTTTATCATATCACATTGGTTCTCTATAGTGCTCTTCTTTACTGAGAGCCTCTTCTTCATCACAGTGCTAGCACTCCCTCAAACTGGAACAGAGTTCTTCCTCGTCTCAGTAATGGGAGGAAGATCCTTTCTCTCTACTTGATGATAAAACCGTGATTGGGGGACAGTAGTACATGTGATGAGAGTGTAATAGATAGGGAAGATGCTGTGTTCTCTCCTGGTAGTCATCCCTAATCCCATAGAGGGGATCCCTCGCCATGCGATCCTCCCCATGCCAACACCCCCAGGGGGATTCTTGGACTGTGGCCGCACCACCCTGGCCACATGAGAGGGGGTTCCCTATAGGGGAACAGGGATGACATTGGCAGATTCGTCACAGGAGGCACACCACATGTTAGTAAGTGATGCTCTGAAGAGTTGAAGAGTGCGTGAATTTGAATTCTCCAGCATTGGATCTTTCATGGATTCACATGCTTAGAATATTCCCCGTCGTCAGGCTGGGAATCCTCGGTAAATTATATAGACCTTTTCCATAGGAAAAATGTTGACACTTTTGTGTCCTATCTACGTCATTTTGGCCCGCGTACACCTGCGCCACTAGGACGTAGAGGTATAAGTAGCCCCGCCCCCGCGGCTCCCTCAGATTTCAACCGTCTTCCAAAGTAGTGGGATTACCTCGAGTATCTGCTATTTTTGCTGGGTTGTGCGTTTCTTTTTCTTCGACTTCCTTCGAAAATGTCTGGAAAGGCATTGTTTCGTCCGTGTGCTACCTGCGGTCTTAAGAAAGTGTATGAAGGTGATGGGCATATGGACTGTATTTACTGTCTTCACCCTCATCAATCAGCTGACACGTGTGAGATCTGTCAAGGCTTCTCCCAGAAGACCCTGAAGGACCGAAACAGACGCCTGGTGACTTGGCTCAATGACGGGGCGGGTGCATACCCTGCATTGGAGGTAGGCTCTACGGCCTCGAGATCTAAATCTCCGGTACCCCCTCGTCGCTCTGCGTCAGCAGAGCCCCGATGAAGAAACCACGTTCATCGGAAAAACACCCCTCTGATAAACATCCTGTGAGGGACTCTTCGTCAAAGAAAACGTCCTCTTCTTCCTCCTCATCAAAAAAGGAGAAGAAATTGAAATCCTCCTCAGGAGACCGCCATGGCTCCACCTCGAGTCGAGTGTCGTCGACCCACAAGCCGAGTTCAAAACCGGCGAGTGCGCCACAAGGCTCTGCGCCAAAAACGTTGTCGGCGACGGTCAGATCGTCAACGTCTTCTCTGCCATCTGTGCCTGCTCTTCCCGCGATCACTTTGGCGGGTCAAACAGCGGTTATGGAGAAGATGTCGTCTTCGACGGTGGCACCTTCGGTGGGTTGGCTGCCGGAAGTTTTCGACCCGATCTTGCCTGAGGCCTTGTTGCAGCCAGAAGCGGGCCTTTCCATCTCGTCGGCAGAGGATGACCGTGGTCTGATCGTACAGCCGACTGATCTGGGGTTACGTGCAATCAGTTTGAGGGAACTCCCGAGTGGGAGTGCCACCCCAACCGCCTCTTCCTTGCTGAATCCCCAGTCTCTATTGTCCCTGGAGGTGTTGAACACGTTCCAGAAGCTGTTACAGCGTCTGGACACGCAGTTGCCTCACACTGGTGTCCCAACTGTACCGCAGGCTATGCCGGTCGTCGCCAAACCAGGCCCTGCTCCGCACTTGACGACCAGAATACCTACAACTCGCCCGGTGGAGGAGGATTGTTCTCGCCCACACTCGGAGGAGGGAGAACTGCCGGAGTAGGAGTCAGAGCGTGAAGGGTCCCTTTCAGACGTCTCATTATCCCCCTCAAGGGACCCCACATGCGAGTCGGATGCAGAGATGGAACCTCCAAAGAGCCCGGCGCAACCATCTCCGCCGGATGACATCGGGGCTTTCCATGCAATGATGGGGAAAGCGTGTGCGGAATTTGGCCTGGCGCCGGAAGAAGTGAAGAAAGATTGCTTTCTCTTCGATCATATGGGCAAGAGAAGAAAATCGATGTTTGCCATCCCAATTTTGGACCATGTCTGGCACGAGGGGTTGAGGACAATGCGTCATCCTTTCTCAGAACTGGCGATAAAAGGACGGTTAGAAAAGAAATTCAAGGCTCCGGAGTCAACCCCCAAATGCTTGACATCTCAACCTTCGCCGGATTTGGTGGTGTCCGCTGCTGCGGCCAGAAAAGCGAGGTTGCAACACAAATGCACAACCCTGCCGGACAACGACGCCAGGAGACAAGATGCGTTTGGAAAGAAGGTATTGTCAGTCGGTGCGACTACAGTGAAAGCAGCCAACTCCCTGGCCATTATGGCACGGTATGATAGAGAGATGTGGCATCGTTTGGCTCCTATCTTAGACCATCTGCCAGAGGAACACAGGAAGTCCGCTATGCTACTAGTATGTGAAGGGGAAGAGGCTTCCAATCACTCCATAAATATCGCTGTCGACCTGGCGGAGGCCGGTTTTAAACAAATTAATAACGGCCTAGTGTTAAGGATGCAAGCCTGGCTTCAGTGCACGACTTTTAGACCAGAGGTGCAATACAAGGTGCTGGACATGCCGTGCGAAGGGGAACAACTGTTTGGCGAGAAAGTTGATGAAGGCTTGAAGGGCATGAAAGAAGACTCTGACACTGCTCGGTCACTCGGAGCCCTCCAAAGTGGCAGAAATGTTCGTTCCTTTCGTCCTTTCAGAGGTGCTTCTGGAAACTCCCGGTTTGGATCACCTAGAGACCGAGGTTTCAGTCGACCTTCCTACTCTTCCCAAGGCTACAGACGAGCAGCCCAAGCTACTCGTAAAGGCAGAGATTACCAGTCCTCAAGAAGGAGAGGCTCCTACTCCTCGTCGGTGAAGGATCGACAGGCAAAAACCCAGCAATGGCATGTTTCGAGACGTTCTGGGGGGCAGAGTGTCTCGTCGCGTCGACGAGTGGGAACGCATAACGGACCAATGGGTTTTGGACACGATACGTCTGGGTCACTCCCTACAGTTCAAGGACAAGCCACCACACATTCCGCCAGTGTTCTCGCCGCAATCCCATCTTCAGGTACTGGTGCAGGAAGTGACGCTTATGCTACAGAAAGGGGCTATAGAACTGGTCCCGGTGGCCGAAAGAGGAAAGGGAGTGTACTCCCGTTACTTCGTGGTCAAGAAACCCAATGGAAAATGGCATCCCATTCTAGATCTGCGGGCTCTCAACAAACTGCTAAAGAATCTAAAATTCAAAATGTTTACTCTGCAAGAGGTTATCCGATCGATACAACCAGGAGATTTTTTGTCGTCGCTAGACCTTCAAGACGTGTACTTTCATATCCCGATGCGTCGACGACACAAAAGATTTCTGCGGTTCGTCGTCGGGCGAACCCACTATCAGTTCAAGGTCCTCACATTCGGACTAAAATCGTCTCCCAGGACGTTCACAAAATGTTTGGCACCAGTGGCAGCCTAGTTACAGAAGGAAGGTCATCATGTGTACCCATATCTGAACGATTGGTTAGCAAGGGGCTTATCTCCGGAAAGGGCACGGGAAAGTCTGAATGCCACCATGTCCCTCCTACAGCGCTTGGGCTTCGCAATAAATTTCGAAAAGTCCTCCTTATCGCCATCAAGGACCTTGGTCTTTCTGGGGGCGGAGTTCCAGACGCAGTCAGGATTGGTAAAACCATCCGTCGAAAGAGTTCTGAAACTACGACACAAGGCATCGAAATGGAAAGTCAACACCAGAGTGTCGGTGAGAAGGTACATGTCCCTGCTGGGGACCATGGCGTCCTGTATACCCTTGATCAACAATTGTCGTCTCTTCATGAGGCCCATTCAGGAATTCTTGACTGATCGATGGGCACAGGGTCAAGGTCGTTGGTCGGACACATTGACCAACAGCAGGCTCGTGCAGGCACTTCAGTGGTGGAGAATCTCCAAAAATCTAACAAGAGGGGTGCCCTTACTGGAACCTGGGTTCCAGATGACGGTGGTGACAGATGCTTCTCTGACTTGATGGGGAGCTCATCTGGATTCCCTTCAGGTTCAAGGTCGGTGGTCATCGTAGGAGTCCAGCCTTCACATCAACGTGCTGGAGTTAAGGGCAGTGCGTTGGGCCCTGAAGTCCTTTCAGCCATGATAAAAGGATCCGTTGTACGGATAATGACAGACAACACGACAACGATGCTTTACCTGTGAAAGCAGGGGGGTTCGCTCCAGGACTCTGTCGACCGAAGACCAGGAGATCTGGCATTGGGCCCTCCACCACAGGATGTATCTATTGGCGTTCCACTTACCAGGAGTCAAAAACGTGCAAGCAGACTCTCTCAGCAGAGAGATGAATCGACTACACGAATGGGAATTGAACGACCAACAACTACACCGTGTCTTCGAAAAGTGGGGTCGTCCGGCTCTAGATCTCTTCGCGACGAGAGAGAACAGGAAGTGCTCATAATACGCGAGCAGGTGGCCACAAGACTCACTGGGGGAAGCGTTCTCCTTCCATGGACGGACAAGTTTTTGTATGCGTTCCCCCCGTTTCCACTCATACGTCGGACGCTGCAATGGATTCACAGATATCCATGTCGGGTGATCCTGGTGGCCCCCTACTGGGCGAGTCAAGTGTGGTTCTCCGATCTACTCCATCTTTCAGCAGTGGAGCCCATGAGGTTCCAGAGGATCCTGAACCTTCTGTCTCAGGACAAAGGGGCGGTTTGGCACCATGACCCGGACAGCCTCAGTATGACAGCCTGGCTCCTGATTTCTCCGAGTTTGGTACGTTAGCAATTCCACCGGACTGTCGTCGCATTTTGCAAGCTGCAAGGGTGCCGTCCACAAACGCTTTGTATACGTACAAATGGAAGAGATTCTGTATTTTGTGCGGGGATCATCCAGGTTTACGTCCACTTCACATCACACCGGAGCAGCTTCTACCATACTTGCTACTCCTGGCTCAAAAAGGTTTGTCTTTTTCATCGATAAAAGTGCATCTGGCGGCCATTTCGAGATTTACTCGGAAGAGACATTCAACTCCATTATTTAGTGACCGGTTGATTAAACATTTCATGAATGGGTCGTTCCAAACTTTTCCTCCTAAGAAGAAGCTTCCTCCGATCTGGAGTCTTAACCTGGTTCTAGCAGCACTAATGAAGGCTCCTTTTGAGCCGATGTCATCGTCGTCATTGAAATTCCTATCATGGAAACTGGCCTTTCTGGTGGCTATTACTTCGGCTAGACGTCTGTCAGAAATACAAGCGTTAGTGATCGATCCACCATATTTGAGGTTTTTCAAGAATAAAGTTGTGTTGTTTAGGAATTAAATGAGGATTAGTAAAGTCCCTACCATGTTCCATAAGCACTCTTCTATGGTGCTACCGTCGTTTTTTCGAACACCTTCATCTGCTGCAGAGAGGACTCTCCATACGTTGGACGTGAGAAGGGCTCTGAAATTTTACCTCCATCGCGCTCAAAATCTCACGGACACAAGACAGCTATTTGTGGCCTATGGCCCTTCGGCTAAAGGTAAAGCAATCTCAAAACAAGGACTGTCCCACTGGGTGTCATCTACGATTTCTTTTTGCCACTCAAAAGCTGGGAAACCGCTGGAAAGACGTCCACGAGCCCATTCGACGAGATCTGCTTCGTCGGCGGCGGCATTGTGGTCCGGGATTCCACTGGGAGATATGTCAGGCGGCTTCCTGGTCGGTACCACATACATTTACCCGGCATTATTGCCTCGAACAACAACATGCTGAGGATACACAGATGGGTCGAGCAGTCCTACGGCACCTGTTTCAATAAGGTAGGGCCCAGTAAAGGGGGTATATCCTTCGGCTAATGTACTTTAAAGTGTTGTTTTTTAGCTGTTCATATACTATGATTTGAAGTCTAGCCAGGGAGAATATGCATTCATGGTTATAATGTTATTGGTTTGCATACACACCTCCATCTATGGGGGATACTGCTGTACAATCTATTCTAAGCATGTGAATCCATGAAAGATCCAATGCTGGAGAAGGGAATAGTTTCTTACCTGTAACTCCATTTCTCCAGCATTGATATCTTTCATGGATTCACATGCGCCCACCGGCCTCCCCTGGCATGCAAACCAGATGTCCCCCCATGCTACTTTGGGGGTCGAAATCTGAGGGAGCCGTGGGGGCGGGGCTACTTATACCTCTTCGTCCTAGTGGTGCAGGCGTACGCGGCCCAAAACGACGTAGATATGACACAAAAGTGTCGACATTTTTCCTATGGAAAAGGTCTATATAATTTACCGAGGATTCCCAGCCTGACGACGGGGAATATTCTAAGCATGTGAATCCATGAAAGATACCAATGCTGGAGAAATGGAGTTACAGGTAAGAAACTAGTAAAAGTCAAAGTAAAGCAGTGGCTTGAATGCCTGAAATTGATTCGGCGTGGTCAAGCAGGATTTGATGATCGACTGTTGAAGGCTGCCCAGAGTTCCAGGCGAATTGGTGTGAAGGGGCCATCTTTGTCCTCTGCCATACGAAGATCATCAAATCTGGATACCAGAACAGATTTAGGGCTCCTGCCTATGTGGACGCTTGTTCTGAGGGAGGGAGTTGTCCTTGATACAAGTTTGAAGTTGGTCGTTGTTTGTACATTCTAGAAGCTTAACAATAACTGGTTAACAATAAGTGAACGTTAGATATAAGTCTATAGTTGGGCAGGCCAGTGCTTCTTTCAGGGGAGTGGGAATCTGACTCAAGAAAAGAGTGTTTCATCAAATTCTGAATATGGTGGGATATTGTTGGCCACCGATGTTTCAAAGATTTTCACAGGGGGGAGTGGGAACTTGCACTTCAGAAGCAAGGACTCTAGTAATTAGCTGAGGTGAAGGGGAATACTGGGCTTGATTGGCGTGGGGTGGGGTGGAGTAGAGCTGATGGTGATTGTCGGGGTAAGTGTCAAGTAGTTACTGGGAAAATTGTGTCCAAAAGTCAGATGTTTTCTAAGAATGAATCCGGCTACATCGTCAGTTTTTTAGATTGGGCGCAGTTGATCAATGGGCTTTGAACGTTCTGTTGCTACTTTGTAGGGCTCCATTTGAGGGCCTTTCAATGCCGAAGCTTCATTCAGAATTGCAGGATTTCTTTGCCTGACGTAATGAGCCTTTGTGTGATCCGAGTTGAGATTGTCTTGATGTTTTTTATTTTCTACAGCATCTTTCAAAGGCTTGGTCTTTTCTTTTGCAGGTTTTGTGAGGGGTCAGAAATATGAGGAGGAGATGAGTAGTTTTCTCAGAATTTACCATTTTATTAAACAATTAAGGGTGAGATAAACTCCCCTACTCTAACAAGAATGTCCGTTCCTTGCAAAACAAAATATATGAAATATTTTGCCATCTTCATTTCAACACCCAAGTGAAAAAGTTAAATAGTATACATTTCCAAAGAGTATTCCTTGTGACCAAGGTTATGTTCCCTTCCCTTAGCTCAATGCAGGAACGCTCAAAGAATAGTTTGTTCCTTTTTATCCAACACAAAAGTTCCCTTTCTCCCAATACGACTTTGTCTTGAGTAAATTAAAAGTCTCTTCATGAACACTTGCTTCCAAAACCAAAGTGCTCGTTATTCTTCCCACTTTCCTTTTGGTTAAGGCAACTGTATTTCCATAACACTTGTCTTCCAAATATATTCCATGATATCCTTTTATCAAGACCAATGACTTTCTCATCAAACAACAATTTATGACTTAAGAAACATGTTCTTGTCTAGACATAAAGCAATTCACATTTCACACTTCTTCCAACTGAATATTTGTCAGGATAGCAAAACAACCTCTTGCAAAGCAACAGTTGTAAAGAAATGATTATTGAGGTAATACTTTCTTTCTGCCATACTTTTTTGCTACCAATATGTTTCTCATTATCTTCTTTCCAGTTCCATTCTCCTGCCAGGACTAACGTCTATAGACACCTGTCCTGGTTTACTCGCCTGCCAGGATAAAACTCCTACTTCTACAATTGTACACAATGGCAATATTTGTTCCTCAGACTCAACACCAACATCCCACGAGAGGAGAGTTGAACAATGGTTAACTTTTTTATAGTCTCTTGACCCTTGGCAATATGGGTTATAAACGTTCCTCGATTGCTATCCCAACAAAGAGGACTTGAACCCTTGTTGCATATTTGTGGCTTCTGTACGGCTTCTTGTCTGTGGGTAATGTGGGTTGTAGGTTTCCCCTATTTGGTGTCCCACCAAAGAGGAATTATTCCCTTGTTTCTCATATTCTGCTTCTGTACAACCTATTGGCTGTGGGTAATGCAGGTTGTTGGTTCCCCTAATTGGTAGCCCCCAAAAGAGGAATTACACCCTTGTTGCTTGGTTACATGTGATTTTAATCAAATTATGAAACAAAGAATCCATTTTGAACGAACGAAAAAAATGCAATGTTTTTGGGGTGGATCCCGCCAAGCTCCCCCACCCCAAAAACAATTCCCAACCCCATATGTACATTTTTAATTACATTTCTTTTTTTATGTGTTTTGGGTACATCCAAATTGATTCTTTGTTTCATAATTCGATAAGATCACTCGAAACCTGTTGCTTATACGCTGCTTTTGTACAGGCTGTTGGCTATGTGGGTTATATGTTTCGTCTAGTTGGTATGCCATACAAGAGGAATTATGCCCATCTCGCCGTAATGTTACTTTCTTGGTTTGTTATTCAAAATTATCTTATTGTCACCTATGCCTTTAGGCCAACTCTCTTCCTCTTGGTTACCTGTGACGTGTCAACTTCCGGAGCACAAGTGGTCCAGGGATGAATAGCGGTTTCTAAACCATCAATCAGCCCCACACCTCTAGTACACCAGAAATGATCCGAAAAGATTGGAAACGCGAGCAAATTATAAACCTCCTTGTCCAATTTGGTAATGTTGACGGAACGGCAGGCTTATCTCCTCAAGGTTGTAGATCGTTGGTTAGTTGCAACACAGCGAAAATACAATTATTACCCAAGGATGAAAAAGGCTGTCCAGTCAAGGGTGGATGCAAATATCGACTTTATTATCACAACAGTCTAGCAACACTATGAAATACAACCCACCCTTTAAAGAAATTCACAGGACTGTTTCAAAGGAGGATAAGGGATGCCCTCTGGATACTGACAGGAGGGTAGTTGGTATGGTAAATAATAGCAACAGTTCAAGGATACTTGTCTTCAGCACAAAGGGAGCAATGGGTCTTTAAATGTCTCCAGGGTCCTTCAGAGAAGGACCAGGGGGACATAGCCAAAATGTACCTTTTGCTGTGGGTGTTCTTGTTGCTCGACAGGGTCGAGTCAGTTTCAGGGCGCTTTGCAGCTTCTGTGACAAAGTTTAAGACTGGAGACACCTGTGGGTATCGGGCAGCAAACCGTTTGCTGAGCAAAGCTGGACGGATGGCTGCAGGCTGGCCTACACTGGAGCTCAGGGTCAGGAATAGTTTGTCTCAGTGCTGGTTCGGCGGTTCTGAAGCACTGTCCTTTAAGGCAGATATCGGTAGAAGCTTGTTGATGCACTTCGCCTAGTTTCTTCACTGGGCTTTTGTCATCCTTTAAGGTGGAGGGCCCAATGCTGGGGAGTGTGTTGCAGGCAGCTGATGTCCTTGGTTTCGGGTTCAGAGACTCTGGCACTTCCTTCCTAGGAAGCTTGCTGCAGGGCACACTGTGCTGGCTGGGCACCCGTGGAGCTGTTGGAGGGTTTTCTGGATTCAGTATCCCCCTCTGTTCCATGGAAGATGTTTAGGGGAGGGTTCTTGCTTCCCTCTTGGAGGTCCTAGCCTTCCTTGTTTGTTTATTAATTTGTAGGGCGCACCAAACCCTTAGGTAACTGGGCGCAACAGAGTACAAGGATACTTATAGCTTAGTTACAAGGTGAGGACAGGTACATACATTCAAGCATTCAGTCCTTCACTGGCGGAAGATGTACGGCAGACTGTAGCTTCAGCCAGGATCCAATGATGAGTTCTTCTTTCTGCTTCTGGTGAAGCCTTCAGATCTGCCAAAAGAGGGGCCTGGCCCTCTTTTAAAGCCAAATGGACCACAGGGCTTGGTGTAAGCTAAGCCTACCTTCATGAACCAATCCTGGGTCCCCACCGACAATCTCCTGTATGTGTGAGGTCATAACCAGAGTGCCCTGCAACAGAAAAGGTAAAGGGGTGAAAACATGTAATAGTAAGTCCCACCTATCTTCCTGTCTGTTGTGATACAAAGGGTCCCTCTGGTTAATGGAGCTCTCTGTGGTTCCCGATTACAGCAGCAAGTCACCCTTGAAGCTGCACGAGACTAGACTTTCTGGCTCCATCAAACCACATACTCGTACCTTCTGAATGGGGTCCCCCTGCGGAGATAACGACAGTAAACACGCAGCCCAGACATGACATTTCACTATCAATCGGTACTGAGGGCAGGAGCTGGCATCAGGTTGACACAGTTGTATATGAAAGGTTGTTGGGATTTCCGGTCTCCTTTGTTAGCCTCTGTAGCCAGGCCCCATGTGGGCCTGTTTGAATTACTTTGATTAGTATGCTAATTGCTTCCACCAGCTACAGGGCCCAACAAAAGGACAGTGCAGATCCATGGAACCCTTGTTGGTTAATTAGGCTGGCCAGGGCAGGGGGAAGGTTTTGCGCCCCCCCTTCCTTCTGGAGTTGCATTGTGTATTCCTCCTGTCATAGCCCAACGAAATATGACGGGAGGGACTGTGCCAGTAGGCTGTGTGCACACAGGTCTATGAGTATGTCATGCAGTGAGCATTGAAAAATGTGTGCGGGTTTGCCCCACTCATTTTAAGGAGGTTGATATACCATCATTCAGTTTCATTGAAATGCTTAAAAAAAGGCAAGGAGAGCGGACACCCTATGCGGATAGTCGAATTCCTCACATTACCAGAGGCAACAGACCTCTCGTGGTCTGCCCGCGCTCCTGACTGCGCCCACTTGACTTCAGTGGACTGTTCTTTCTGCTTCTGAAACCTCTGTGGTTCGCTGCTTCACATCGCACTTCAGAATAATGCCTGCTTGAATGGGATGACGCCTTCCCTTCAGTTGGCTTCCTTTTTCTGATGCTGCCTCCCACTGCGAACACTCTGCAAGGTTCTCCAGCCTCCCCTTTCACATCGGCTTAAGCTGGGCTTGCTTTTGCTCGCATGCCGACCTACGCACTGCAGTCTGTTTCAGCTTTGCCGTTCCCACCTTCTTCTTCTCAGTTGCATTTAATTTCTCCATTTAAATGTCCTGCTCAGGTGTTTTTCTTTGCAGCAACTAGACCGCTCATTCCGATTAGTTGCACTTTGAATCTTTTCTACGTCTGAGCCCCACTTCCTCGTCCCAGTACCACAGGCATTCTGGACCTTGAAGTCCTTAGTGGTATCATCCCGTTTATGCTTATTCGATTGTCATATTTACGAAATGGAAAAAAGGTTTGTGTTCTTTTGGGTTAGGACCTCTATCTGAAATAGTTTTATGGCAATGAGAGGGTGGTGTGTTTAAGCTTGAACTCCCAAAGGCTACTTGTAAGTCTGGTTACAAGACTTGTCACAACGTCTTCTCTGGATAGTTTCATCATAGGGAATTGAATTGAATTGAACAATGACAACATGGCATTGGGTGTCTGGAAATTGGAAGATTTGCATCCTGAGTAGAGGATGAATACCACGTCCCTCCTAAAGGAGTCACCACTTCTTCCTGACAGCCATCTCCTCCCATGTGATCCTCCCATGTGATCCTCCCTTCTGATACCGCCCTCCGGGTTAGGGTCAGGTAGCGGCAACCTTTCCCTGGCCATATGGTAGTAGATCTTCGACTGGGACCCAGTGATCACTCCACAGCATTCATCACAGTTTGGTGATCAGAGTTAAACCATTTACTCTTTGTATATTTGTATAGCGCACAAAACCGTTGGGTATCTAGGCGCTTGAACTTAATTTCAGTGTTCAGGTTACAGAAAAGGAAGCGTACGGGTGAATTACAACATTACAGGAACGTGCAGACGGTAATATATCGTACGTAAAGTGCAAAAAAAGAGAAGGAAAAAACATCCATTAGTACTGACCTTAAAGAGGCAACAAAAGCATACAGAAGTAGATAATTCAGTAGGCAAATAAATGGTGCCTACCCCATCTTACAGGGCAGCGGCGGCACGCAAATGCAGAAAGTCCAGCAATAGGCAAATACATGGTGCCTACCCCAGTTTACAGGGTGGCAGCGGCACACAGATGTGACAGGTTCAGCAATAGGTAGATACATGGTGCCTGCCCCATGTTGCAGGATGGCAACTGCATACAAATGCAGCAAGTCCCGCAATAGGCAGATACATGGTGCCTACCCCATCTTACAGGACGGCAACGTCATACAAATGTGGAAAGTCCAGCAGTAGGTAGAAACATGGTGCCTACCCGATGTTACCAGGCAATGACCGCGAGCAAATGCCATAGAAGAGCAGCATTCTACGCAACACAGGCGATCATAGGGGGGATGGGGGCACTCACCACAGCACAGGCGACCATAGGGGGGCTAGGGGGCCGTCACCACAGCACAGGCGACTATGGGGGGGGTTAGGGGGCACTCGCCACAGCACAGGCGACTATGGGAGGGTAGGGGGCACTCGCCACAGCACAGGCGACCATGGGGGGGTAGGGGGCACTCGCCACAGCACAGGCGACCATGGGGGGGTAGGGGGCACTCACCACAGCACAGGCGACCATAGGAGGGGTAGGGGGCACTCACCACAGCACAAGCGCAGGAGACCTTGGTGCACAGTGAGCAGACAGGGCCGTACTCACGGGCCTCAGCCCGATTGGTTCAAATGAAGATGAGCAGGGCCAATCATAGGCGAGCAAACTGGAGGCAGAGAGCCATGTTGGAAGGCCAAACAGCATGTAGCAAGGTGCAGAAATGCTACTAAATGATATCAGGAACAGTCATGGAGGCGCACATACACAATGCAGATCTTCTTTTGCATATAAACGTATTTCAAATGCAGTCATTAATAATAAGCAGGCACTCAGTGCACATTGTCGAACGACCCAGTGAAGCCCAGAGGGCTGTAGATGTTTTGGGTTGCTGTGGATGGTTTTAAGTGGAAGAAAGTCAGTCATTTAGGGAAGAAGTCGGACAGGAATAGGTTTTTTTCTCCAATTTGTGCTTGTCATAGTAGTTTCTTGTAGTCGCTCTGTCAAGTTCTGAGTGTTCAGATCTTTCTAGATGCAAAGTTTGAGAGGTGGGAGGTGAAGGGTTTGCTACCATTTTACGAGTGGGGAAATGAAGGATTATGAAACGTCTGGCAGAGTGATCAGATGAGGAAATTGTGCATGACCTGCACTCTTAAGTAGGCACCACAAAGGGTAGACTTCCCAGGGTAGCATATTTGAGCCACAACCGAATAGTGCAATCTCGACTTGGTTGTCCACAGATCGAGTACTAGACTAGGAATGAACTGGAATACTCATCCTGTTGGCTTTTGTGCTTTGGCATTTCTCATTCTTTTTAAGTTTACAGTATTAAAATCCTATATGTGCATAGAGATGTTTTAAACATGACACTTGGAGCACATCGCCTTGATCTTCTGTCTGTACTATTTAAGTTGTGGTACCTTAAACAGATGTACCTTATGAACCATTTCTCAATATTGCAATTCATAATGACAAATGTCGATGTCCCTTAGACCAAGCCTGATTTGCATATGGTCATTCCCCTTTTGTAATGGCTTGGCAGGCATAGAACAATGGTCTGGAGGGTTGCCCAGAGCAATACCAGAGGTTAAGATTAATTCTAAACCTTCCAGCCATCACCTCTTTTTTGTTTTGCTTACTCCCTTAGACTAATCACACTTATCCTAACTGCCTTTCCCTTAACATTAAGAGATGCAGGGATTTCTCTGCCTTTAAAATGGACGTGGTCTACTACAAAAGAACCATTTGAATGAGGAACAGTTTCTTAAGCTGATGACTGGATAACCGAGTATTCAGGGTGCCATATACCAGTTAAAAAAATGGTGGGTGGCGGGTGCAGAGAAACATGCCCCAGTTCACTAGACCAATGTCCTTTGTCCTTAGCGATGCAGAGGGGCGATGTTTATTACTCCAGTTAGACAGTAACTTTCTGAATGTCTGTGTTCCAGTGCAGGACCAACCATTGTTTATCTGTTTGCAACATGTTCTAAATACTTTGGTTGCCTACCACGTTTGGGTGGGAATTTTCATGTTGCCCTACTTGCTGACCATGAAAGACACAATCCCACTCAAGCTGTATGTGCTCTTAGAAACCTGGAGGATACATTGGGATGTACAGACACCTGGAGAGCTCTCAGTAAGCGAGAAGTAGACTTCATGTTCTATTCTAAATTGTAGAAATCATATTTTAGATTGGCTATTCAGTTAATCCATTAACACATTATCAAGGCTAATTGAGCACAAATGCTACATCAAAAAACCTACTATGACTAGAGCAAAGATTGATACAGTGGGAGTGGATGATGGAGTCAAATGGCATAAAGTGTGGTCACAGACATTGAGTGCCTCTAGATTCCTCCTCAACAGATACATTTCATTGAGGGTGCAAAAGGAAAAAAAAAGTTAGAAATTAAACAACCTTTTTTTAAAAAAACTTTATTTATACATTTAATATTACACATTGACAACAAAATGTAATACAAAAACACAATGTTCAAAGAATACTTATGCAATTCCATCATATTAGCTTTATCCATAAAGAACAATCAAAAATTGAAATTAAAAAGAGCGAGAAAGGAAGAAAAGAAGAAAAAAATAAAAATAATAAAAATAAAATAAAAAATAATTGTTAAACCTCTCCTAGACTACAATAGATAACTAAGCATAGAGATCATTAAATGCTCCCCAAATCCTCTCATATTTGTCCAGTTGCTCCTTTGCTTTAAAGGACACCCTCTCTCTCCTGGTTAGCAGGCACAAACCTTGCAACCAATCCTAAGTATTCGGAGAAGCATCACTTTTCCAAAATTTTAAAATGTGCTTTTTAGCCAGGAGAAGGGCTCTATATAACCAGAACTTTTTGCTGTTAGACAATCCAATACCCAATGGAATCAAACCTAGCGCACCAAGGAGAGGCTCTCTAGGTATAGGTAAGCTCAAGACTAATTCCATCCTCTGGAAAACACTATCCCAAAATATCTGTATTTTTCGACATAACCACAACATATGGATCGTGCTACCCACCTGTCTATTACAGTTCCAACAGGTGTTTACAGCACTCAACTTGCAAGATTTCATTCTCAACGGTGACCAATATAGGTAGTGATTAATTCTTTGGTGTGTATACCTCAAATCCAAATCCACCTTATACTTAACAGGACCCGCACACACACGATTCCATTCAAAATCTGATAATGAATTATTCAAATCAGAGTCCCAATTTGCCCTACCACATTGTGGAACCACCTGGGACGCTGAAGGTGTAATAAGCTTATACAAGGTAGACGCAGATAAAGGTACAGACTTGGAAAGAAGGAAAATCGTCGGCGGTGCATGTATAGCAGTATTCAACAGCGAAAACAATAAACCAAAAAGCTCCTTCAAAGCATTATAGCGACAAATCTCAGTTCTTTGAGCTTATATTTAAAGCGTAGAAACTCAGTCAACCATTTTCTGACCATTAAAGACCTGCCCAATTCTCCAAATACCTGCATTTTGCCACGTGACCCATGATATAACCTTATTATTCTGCTTAACAGCCTGATTTTTGCATAGGCACAAATCTTCACACAATAAAAACTTTTCCCCCCCGGATCTCATTACCTTTATGCCATTCCTTCACAACATGTTTTATCAAAGGTGGAGTGGTATCAATCGGTAATCTTTTATCCATGAACAAAAGCATGTTTAGTGGCGTGGGAGAGAGAGATTCCTTTTCAATTTTAATCCAACCCATGCCATTAATCTCTGCATCCGCCAATCAATGATGCAGTGCACGCAAAGTAAAAGCCGAATGATAACGCCTTATATCAGGAAAACCAAACCCACCCAGATGTACTGGTTTATGTAAAATATCTTTTGGAATTCGCACCTTATTTCCTTCACCCCATAGAAACCTGCTCATAGACTTATTAATACCCTTTATTTAACACACTATTTGAAAGTGGCAGGGGAAGCATGCTAAAAACATACAATAATTTCGGAAGTGACATTTTAACTGCACTAACTTTTACCCCATAGAGTCAGTTTCAACTTCTCTAATTTGCAACAAAGCTGATCTATTTCTGTAATATTCAAGCGAATATTGTACGCAAGTAAAATCTCAATATTGAATTCCCAAATATTTAAGACCCGAATCAGCCCACATCTCCCGAGCAATATCAAACAACCCCCTATGACATGCCGCAGAAATTGGATAAATCAAAGTTTTGGCAACATTAACTTTGTAATTAGAAAATCTACCAAATTCCTGCAATGTCAGTAGGAGCTCAGGGTAAGACCGTTAAGGGTTTGAGACCAGAACTAGGAGATCATCTGCATATAAAAGGACTTTCGATACATATTCTTCAAAAGGAACAGTGAGGAGATTGGAGGATTATGAGGACTCCATAGTACAACCTGACCTGAGGAAATCTTGGAATGTCATTCTTTCAGTTCCTGTAGAATTGAGGGCTCATTCATGTTACTCAGCATCTTGCGTAAACCACATAGGTTCATCTAGCCAGAGCATGGTAAAGTTATTCGACTCCATTTCCCATCATTACATTTTTTTTGTCTACTCTTTTAAAGTTACAGAAGAGTGACTTGCGGGATTGGCGGTGTGGCAAGTTGGATTAACTCCTCATAGTGCCCCCAATTGTGTCTTCTGGGAACCCTGAACACAAAATGAAGAAATACTCTTCCAAGCAGCTTAAAAAAGATTCATATAATACAATTAGATATATTACCAATTCAGTTTTAGTTTTTGAAGAAAATGTATGTAAAAAAAACTCTTTAATGGACTACAAATGTGTATTTAGGATTCAGTGCAAAAGTTTATAGAATATTTGTGACCCAATTCAACAGTAGATTATTTATAACACTTGATACATCTTCATGCAAGATATTTTTTCTACTTATACATGTTCTCTGAATATAAACAAAATAGTACCAATTCTTCACACAAAGAGCAAAATCATCTTTAAGCAAATCAAAATATGTTTCAATCTGTTGCATATTAACAACTCAAACTCAATCCTCTGATGGTGAACAAAGGAGTTATTCTTGCCCAACATGTTTTGGGTAAATATACCCTTCTTCAGGGGAAGTTCTGTTTGTCTACTAAAATAATTCTAAATCTATGTTGGTACTGAACATATATAAAATTAAACCAAAGCACTTTAATAGACTGTACCACTAACATGCATAATCCCTCCAACCTTGGAATCCTACACAATTTCTGAAGGAGGGGATATTTTTAGGAATTCTGAATGTCCTGTCTTTCAAGTAGGTATTGCATAAAATCTGCTGTCTTACTTTCTTCATATCCATGGTCATCAGCACTCAAAATTCAGTAACTCTAGCGATGATTTGTGTGTTCAATAATCGTTAACTGAATACATAAGTTACCTAATGTTCCATTTCTGAAAACAGTATGTAAAGTAATTAAAATATCTTCTTTTCTAAGTGAGAAAAATAATGAACTATATTGAATATTGCTAGAAACGCTTACTTGCTATGAATGTTGAATGGCTGATATACCAGTTATCACTGCAAATAGTGTTTTTCTGTTGACAAAAGACCAATCGCAAGTAAGATGCGGTCAGGATAACTAAATAACTTGCACAGACGCAGGAGCTGTGAGTGCCCAGAAGGGACATCGGTTGTTCATGACTCGTTCCATGATTACAAAAGTGATGGGTGGAAGGTTTGGAATGAATCTGAACCACTGGCAATTGCTCTGGGCAACCTTCCACACCACCGTTTTTTAGCCCGTCTGCGCCATTGCAAAAAGGGTCCAGCCATGTGCAAATCGGTCAGCTGCCGCCACCAATGGCAGCAGCCCAGCCCGAACTGCTAGGCCAGGTCCCCTCTGCACAGAAAACCAAGCAACCCCAGACATGTTTCGGGCTTGTTGGACCTCCTCAGTGAGGTGCAGCCTGGTTCCCTGTGGCGCAGCGAGCAAGGGACCCACGTCTGGGCATACCCTCTCTCACATGGAGAGACAAACTGTGACTACAAAAGTGATGGGTGGAAGGTTTGGAATGAATCTGAACCACTGGCAATTGCTTTGGGCAACCTTCCACACCACCGGTTTTTAGCCCGTCTAGCAGTTCGGGCTGGGCTGCTACCTTCGGTGGCGGCAGCTGCTGACTGATTTGCACATAGCTGGTCCCCTTTTGCAATGGCGCAGACGGGCTAAAAAACGGTGGTGTGGAAGGTTGCCCAGAGCAATTGCCAGTGGTTTAGATTCATTCGAAACCTTCCACCCATCACTTTTGTGGTCAGTTTATTTCTCCTTGTGAGGGAGAGGGTATGCCCAGATGTGGGTCCCTTGCTCGCTGCGCCACTGGGAACCAGGCTGCACCTCACTGAGGAGGTCCAACAAGGCCGAAACATGTCTGGGGTTGCTTGGTTTTCTGTGCAGAGGGGATCTGGCCTAGCAGTTCGGGCTGGGCTGCTACCTTCGGTGGCGGCAGCTGCTGACTGGTTTGCACATGGCTGGTCCCCTTTTGCAATGGCGCAGACGGCTAAAAAACGGTGGTGTGGAAGGTTGCCCAGAGCAATTGCCAGTGGTTTAGATTCATTCGAAACCTTCCACCCATCACTTTTGTGGTCAGCATGACTCGTTCCATGACATGATTTTCTGGTCCAAATTGGGTGCCATCTTACATGCATTGTCAATTTGGGTCAAGTCGAATGTAGGAATAAATATGGAAGTTATTGTATATAACATCATTCTGAATTAACTCAGTAAATTTGTTATTCTGTACAGTATATTGTGCAATTTTATGTAAACCCACTATCCCAAGTCATGTGATTGTTGGTAGTCTTACTGAGTAAGTAAATATTAAGTCAACCTAAAACAAGTAGTTTAGCTTTCAAAAAAGATTGAATTCTCGTAAACAATGATATTGAAACTCATTCTAAATTCATAACTTTTAAAGTCAATACAAAAGTAGCTTTAAGAGGTTATAGGAAACAGTTTGGATTCCACTGTAGGTCCATCCCTCTCGGGTACATTGCTTCTAATGGCCTGATCCAAAAAATCTCTCTATGTAACAAGTGGTTCAAATTACCTCTTCTCATGGGCAACAATACTGTTTCCAAAGTTACAGATCACCTCTACATGATTTGTCCTTTTGTCCTTGAAAGGTAAAGCAATGATGATTTCAAGTTATCCAACTTTAGATTTATGTTCTGTCCGATGTATTTTAGCTTTTTGATTTGCCATCCCTACATAATTGATGTAAGGATATTGTATCGCATAGATCATTTGTGTGGTGGTGTATGCCGATGTATGTGGTCCCCTCTGAACCAGTGCGTCACAGTCCGGACAACATAAAGCCACTCTTCGACTAGGGTGCCGATACCTGACGTGCTTTTGAAGTAGGTAGAGGGTGAGTTAGAGTAGCCGGAGGAGGAGGAGTAGGCTGAGTGATGGGTTCTACCATCTTCGATTCTGCTAGAACTGAGAGAGTGGTTCCACCAGCTTGGTTTCTTCTAGGGCTCTCTAAATACCCTCCCCCCCACACATTCTGCAGACAAGGCATTCTAAGACTGTGATGCCAGAAGGCAAAGGACATGGAAGTAGGGCAGAGGTGAAATACACCTCTGTGTTTTGTGATCAGTCACATTTAGTAAGGAATATGATGGTCAATCGTAATGAATCGTTTACCTTGTCACTTATTTTACATAAATGTTTTCCTTTGCAGATACCATGGACAAAGTTGAAAACCCATCCAATTAGTCTGGTGAGTTTTTTAATTGTTTATAAAATGTTCTGTCTCTAATTGAAGCAGATATTCACTGAAGAAAATGACTACTAAACCCGGTATTCCATTAGACACTCCTGTCAATATAGACAATCAATATAGATGTGAGTGTGATCATTTCCATAGCTAGCACTGTGGTGTGAACTGCTCCTTTGCGCTGTTTTTCATTGCAGTGTTTCTGGACAGGATGATCGACAGTTTAACGTCTGAAAAAGTGGGGTTTGATGCAGGAAAAAAGAGGGGACCACAGACACTGAAGATCTTTCTTGTGGGTTTAGGCTGGAGGTACAAAGACGTCCTTTCCCGGATTAACAACATTGAACATGTGGGGATGCAGGGGTGAATTCTGTTCACTAAATATAATGGCGCTCCACTGTCTAGACATTTATGTATCAAACCAAGCATTTTGATTTGGTTTATTATTGGAAGTAAGTAGATGGGTATCTAAGAGGTTCTTGGAAAGTCCACGAGAAGGATGATTAGCCAGGCTCTTGATGATCTGCAATTTTTGGACGGCGAGGACTGAAAGACAACGGTGAAGGGAGTTAGCATAATCCAGAGGCTAGCTTGAGAGCATTCATTATGAGGACTTCGTCACATTTAGGAAGATAAGAGTAAGCGGTTGAAGCGTCTGTGCTGGAATAGGCAGAAGTTTTCACTTTGTTAATTTGAGGGATGAGTGACATGCCAAAAGTTGAGCCAACCAAAAAACGCTGAGGTAAGAACAGTTCAAGATTCTTGGAAAGCCTGTCAGGGCTAAAAAAAGATGGTTTACTTTTTGTCTTTATTAGGTTGCAACCAGCTGTCCACCATACAACTTCTGATGCCTGTTCGACAGTTACCAAGGTCATACGATTGAGCTTCACAATTGGGGCTGTGAAGCCAAGCCGTGGTGGCTTGTCTATAATGGACGTTGGTGCTGTAACACTCCTCCCATTATGCACAAGCCACAGAAAAGAGGGCACTCTTTCACTGCCCTGTGTTTCTGAGCATTGCTAGCTCTGTCTGTGTCAAGGTGTGCATGAGAGTATGGAACGCCCAGCCACACTCGGGAGGGTGCAGCATGTGTCTCTTCATAGAGAAAAAGTTGCATGTCCCAGACGAGGCTAATGAATGGCATAGCTGTGGCGAAAGTGTACTGCGAGTATAAGCACAGAGCATGCACAAGCTGCAAAACTGATGGAAGTTTCAGGTAGCAGCTCAGGAGTTGAAAGCAGGGAGAGAATATATCGAATTGCTCTGTTTCTATTTTCCTGTGCATACTAACCGAACGCTGAGCGCAGGAGAGAAGCGGATATGCGATTTGGATGTTTGTGTGCATTTGGGCATGGAGGAGGGATTGCGAGAAGTTGTTCCCGGATGTGCGTTTTCTTCCCAACGCTTTAAGCAAGGTAGAGTTAGAGAGCAGTAAGGATCAAGCTCCAGTAAAAGCATTACATATAGCATGTGACCCGCAATAGCCTACAAAGGTAGATCACTGTTTATCATTGAAGTAATGGGCTTCTTACAGTGATGTACCACACCAGAGATCACACGTAAAATGGTAGATTTATTCCATCTATTTTCCTAGTTACAGGACACTGGCACATCCAATCCAGCCAGCCTTTAGCTCCAACTGCCACACTTTGAACACACAGATTCAGTCACATACCAACACTCCAATATGACATCACCACATTCTGCTCACCTTCCTAGGCCGGTAAAATAGCTCAGCGGGTTGAGCGCTGGCTGCTGCGATCTGAGCGTGATCTGCAGGTCGTAGGTTCGAATCCCGGCAAGGCCAACTCAGTCTTTCATCCTTCTGAGGTCGATAAATGAATACCAATTTCGGTTGGGTGATATTGTATGTAAATATGTGCTGTGTAAAGCGCTTTGGATAAAGGCGCTATATAAATAACTTATCATTATCCATGACATGATGCACCCATAACCCAAGCTACAACACCTCTCCCTCGTTAACAACCAAAAAGGAATACCACCAATAACAACAATGAAACTTCTCACGTGATCCACGTGTGGCCAGCACAAAGACCAAATAAGAAACTCCCCACCTAATTTGGTACAAGAGCAAACTAAGCTAAAAACTCTTCCAAAAAGCACCAACATTCACCCAGACACCACTGTGCAGGGACAACATACCAGACCACACTTGGAAAACAGACCATGAAATGGTACTGAAGATGGCAACGAACTAGAAGCTGGAAAATACCCATCCAGAGATAGAAAACAGATGCACTTCCCTTAGAATTAAAGATGCAATCAAAAAATTGATACAATGCATGCGAAAATGGCAAGTGCGTGTGAAAAAGTATGATCCCACAACACCAGGTTTTTAAGACGCATGTAAGATTAGCTAAAGTAGAAATGGTACACCTGAGCATGCTACATGCTACTCATCAATCTCTCCGCCCCATCCTACCTATCAGAAACCATATCCAAAAACATCTCTTCCCGCCGCATAAGGAGCCACCATGCAAACCAACTCTGCGTACCCTCCATAAAAAGAGCGAACGCCAGCGGCATTGGCTTCCCCCACATAGCACCTAAACTCTGGAATGCCCTCCCCAACGCACTCTGAGCAGAACCTTCCTTGCTCGCCTTTCGCAAATCTCTCAAAAACACGCTATTCATATAACCCACACTACACCTTAGCGTCCTTGCTCTCCCCGCCCGGCGAATGCATAAGCTGCACTGTAAATGCAATCACTATGTATAATGTAACTCTAAGATGAACTGTAAATGCAAATGTCAATGTAACTACTAAGCCTTCATTTGTAACCAGCAATGTATATCTGTAACAGCGCCTTGATGCCCCAGGACTGATGTGTGCTTTAAAAATACGAATAAATAAAATAAACATGAACATGCTGCAATGAAAATGGAACACACTGACTCCACTCCCCCCTTAAAACAGAACCAACACAACCAAAATATTTTGATACCACGCACCTCACATGGACCCAAAGCACCAACCGTAACCATACAGGCAGGTCAACCATAACACTGGAACCAACAGTGAAACCAAAATGACTGTACCCAACAGTCAACCCCGTGGAACTTCTAGCTGTATTCAAAGCGCTTCAAGCATTCGAAGTACAAGTGACAAATCAGTCGGTTCAAATTCTTACCGAAAGCACCACTGCAATGTTCTAGATAAACAAGCAGGGGGGCACGCACTCTCCAAATCTGTCCAAACTGGAACAGAAAGTATGGAAATAGGCACTCAAACGGGGATGTTCCTATCCTCCCAACATGTTCCAGGGTTCTCAATACTTTAGCAGACTCTCTGAGCAGAGATCCCCTACCAGAAGAACACAAGTGGCAACTAGGCTCAAATGTCGTAGACCACATCTTTTCGCAATGGAGTTACCCCCACGCTAGACCTGTTCGCTACAGGAGAAAACATGCAATGCCTAGACTTCGCATCCAGGTTTCCCCAGCCGAACTCCAAGGGGAAACGCCCTATGGATGAGTTGGTCCAGGAAATATGCTTACGCTTTTCCTCCAACACCCACGTCCAGGTGAACAGGGTGGCGAACAAAATTAATAAAAAGCAGATGATGCTCATCCTAGTTGCTCCCATGTGGGCGAGACAACCATGGTATCCACATCTGTGCAAACTGGTGATGTGCGATTCCATCAAACTCACGTGCCAAACCAAGCTATTGACCCAACACGGGGGAATAACAGTTCACCCTCAACCACACTCGATGAACTTGGCAGCATGGCTCCTGAGATCATAGAGTTTGGACATCTTAATCTACCACAACGGTGTATGGATATCTTCAATGAGGCACATAAACCAAATACCAGACACTGTTATTTCGACAGTTGCAGGAGATTTGGAATTTGGTGCCAGTCTAAACAAATAAACCCCATAGAATGTACGCCATCCCACATTCCTAACGTTATGCTCCACTTGTTACACTCTGGGTTAGTATTGAACTCTATAAAGGTCCACCTGGCGGCTTTATCAGTTTACACCACCTCTAAGAGTAAAGTATTGTGGTGGAATGTTCCAGTCATTAAAGCATTCATGGAGGGAGCAAAGAGACTCCGCTCTCGAATCCTTCGCCAGGCTGGGATCTCAATGTAGTACTCGCAAAGCTCATGGGACCCCCCTTTGAGCCTATGCATAAGTCAAGTCTTAAACACCTGACATACAAGACTGCCTTCTTAGTGGCTATTACTTCCATAAGAAGAGTTAGTGAACTGCAAGAATTGTCAGTGCAGGGCCCTTCCTTTGTCATACACAACGTCAAATTGGTTTTACGTACACACCCTATGTTGTCACCTAAATTAATTTCCAAATTTCACGTGAACCAATCCATTGAGCTACTGGCCTTCTTCCAGAATCCAACTAGCTCAGCTGAGAAAAAAACGCCATACACTAAATGTAAGGAGAGCGGTCCATTACTATGTAAACAAGACCAGACCGCTTAAGAAAACAGGCCAACTGTTTGTCTCTGTAGCACCAGGCAGAGAAGAAGACTGCATTTCCAAAAATGCCATCTCCAGGTGGATATTCAGATGCATACAATTCTGTTACTCGTTATCACGCAAAACTCTGCCTTTCGCCCCAAGAGCTCCCTCCACAATGGGTACAGGAGCTACTTTGGCTTTGATCGCAAATGTCTCGGTAGACACCATTTGCAAAGCAGCTACATGGAGCTCAGTACACACTTTCACTCAGCACTACTGTATTGACACTCATTCCAAAGCAGATACACAGGTGGGACAAGCAGTTCTAAAACATCTATTTTCTGCTGGACCTTCTCACAACCCACCAACTTCTCTCAACACTGCTCCCTAATTTCATGCACAGCATGTGATCTAAGCAGATTCCACAAGCCTCAGAAGGGATACATTACTCACCGTAATCGTATTTCTGATGCTTGTATCTGCTTAGATTCACACGCGCCTACCCTTCCTCCGTTTGGAAAGAAGGTGCATGGATGTTTATATGAGCCTCTGTGATATATATCTGCTTGGGTACACCTGTACTCGCGCTACACTTCATGCTACCTCATGTCGGAAACAAAACAATCTGAGAGACCTCGACGCGTGAAGGACCAAGGGTACAGGGAACGTCGCACTAGGGATAGTATTACTGGCACTGTTGAAGTCCCTTTTTCGGGTTTTGAATACAACTGTAATACTCTGCAGCTTCCACTAGATGTCGGCCCATGCACAGCATGTTAATCTAATCGGATACAAGCATATGATTACAGTGAGTAATGTATCGTATTATTTATTTATATATATATATTTGTATTTATTAGGTTTATATAGTGCTTTACGCCAAAGCGCATTACAATACAACAACAAGAATACATAGTAAACAAGAAGCAAAAAAGTTACAAAGACATGAAACAACCCATCAAAAACAGTATGTAGATAAATTGACCAGTTCTAAAGGAGGAATGGATAAGAGGAAGAAGGGAAGTAGAAAGGGAGGTCAGAGCGGTGGAAGAATACAGAGATAACAGGAGGAGGGAAGGAGGTAGGAGAAAGGGAAGAAGTAGTAGGAAGGAGGGTAGAGATATGATAGGAGAAAGAGAGAAGTTAGGGCGGGGGGTGAAGAAAGAAGGATTTCAAGGAGGCACAGAAAGAGGGGTAAGAGGAAATGGAACGGGTGGAGAGAGGTAGGGAGTTCCAGTGATTGGGGGGGGCTAGAAGCTGAAAGGAACGGAAATGAGAGGAAGCACAAGGGGAAGGAGGTACTGTGAGGAGGAAGAGATCAGCAGATCTGAGGGAGCGAGAAGGAGTAGAGAGAAAGGAGAGAGGAAAGCTAGGGGGGAGCTAGCCCATGAAGAGATTTAAAAACTAGGCAAAGAAAGTTAAATTTAAGTTGGGAGTGAAAGGGAAGCCAGCCAAGAAAAGAAAGGGATGAGGAAATGGAATCAAGAGGTGAAAGAAGACAGTAGGATACGGATAGCAGAGTGGTAAAGGGATTTGAGGGGAGCAAGGTGAGAGGCAGGGAGTCCAAAGAGGAGAGAGGAAAAGTAGAAAAGTCTGGAGAAAATGAGGGAAGATATTAGGAGTTTAGTAGCATGGAAGGGGAGGGAGGAGCGGATTTTGCGAACATTGAATAGGTGAAAGCGGCAGGCGCGAGAGGAAAGAGAAATATGATGGGGAAAGGGAGAGGGTAGAGTCAAGGTGGAGGCCAAGGTTATGAGCAGAAGCAGAGATAGGGAGGTTAGTAGGAGGAAAGAGAATAAAAGGAGGGGGGAGAAGGGGGAGGAAGAGTGTTGGAGGGGAAGAATAAGACTTCAGTTTTGTCAGGGTTGAGGCAAAGTGGGAAGACATCCAGTCTTGAATAGCAGTAAGACGGGAAGAAAGATTTTGGTGGATTGCGGGGGTGAAAGAGGAGAAGGAAAGAAATAGCTGGCTGTCATCAGCATAGAAATTATGAGAAATGCCAAAAGAGGAGATAATGGGGGCGAGAAGAGAAGTGTAAAGTGAGAAAAGGAAAGGGCCATGCACAGATCCTTGGGGAACACCGAAGTCCAGAGGGAGAGTGGAAGAGGTACGACCACCCCAAGAGACAGCAAAAGAACGGTTGGCAAGGTAGGAGGAAAGCCAGTTCAGAACAGAACAACTGATACCAAAGGAAGAAAGAGTGTTGAGAAGTAAGGGGTGATGATTGGTATCAAAGGCTGCAGAGAGGTCAAGGAGGACAAGGACATAGGATTGCTTAGAGTAGCAAGCAGTAAGTAGGGAGTTGAGAACATAGGTGAGGGCAGTTTCAGTAGAGTGCTTAGGGTGGAAACTAGATTGAGAGGGGGAGAAGAGAGAGATTGGTAACAAAGGTAGATATTTGAGAATAGACTAATCGTTTCAGAAGTTTAGAGAGGAATGGTAGAATTGAGATTGGGCGGAAGTTGGAAGCAAGGAGGGGGTTAGCAGAGGGTTTCTTCAAAATAGGAATGATAGTAGCATGTTTGAAAGCGGAAGGGAAGGTGGCAGATATCGAAGAATGAGGTAAGGTAGGGAAGGAGGAGAGGTGGATTTTAGGAATCAGCGGGATGGGGAGGGGATCAGAGGGGGTAGCAGTAGGGTGAGTTTTGGACAGGATGAGGGAGATTTCGGAAGGAGTGACAGGAGAGAAGTCAGACAGGGAAGAGGAAGAGATTGAAGGGGGAGGAGGGGAGTAAGAATGTTTTGGCGAAGAGAATATTTTAGAAGAGAAAAAGTCAGCAAAATCGGAAGGGGAGAGGGGAGAATTAGCGGAAAGGTCAGGAGGAGGGGAAAGAAGACGAGATAATGTCTGAAAGATCTGACGAGGATGGGAGACTTGGGATTGGAGAAGGTTAGAATAGTAGGTACATTTAGCAAGGCTAAGGCAAGAGTCATAATGGAGAGAATGGTACGAGAAATAGGAGGATTGATTAGAGGGAGAGCAGAGTTTGAGCCAGCGTCGCTCAAGGCGACGGAGGAGGCGACGCATAGACAGAATATAAGGAGATAGCCAGGGTTTACGTGTTGGGCGGAAGGCGGAAGGGGGTGAAGTTGATCGAGAGTAGAAGAGATAGAGGAGGACAGAGAGGATAAAGCTTCATCAGCAGAGAGAGAAGAGAAGTCAGAGGGGGGAGGGAGGAAGAGCAGGAGTCAAGGAAGAGAGAAGTGTTAAAGTTACGGAGATCCCGTCTAGAGAAGGAAATTGAGGAAGAGGGGGGAGAGAGAGAAGGAAAGTAGAGCATGGTCAGAAAGATAATTGGGGAGGGTAGTAACTGGGGAGGAGGAGAAGGATGAGATAAATATTAGATCAAGAGTGGAGCCAGAGAAGTGAGTGGGAGAAGAAGGGAGGGGAGAGAGGAGGTAAGAGTCAAGAATAGAAAACAGAGGGGATGGTTGTAGTGAAGAGGTGAGGTGTAGGTTAAAGTCACTGAGTACAGTAAAGGGAAAGGGGGATGGGGAGATGAGAGAGAGAGAGAGAGAGAGAAGGTGGTCAAGATCATCATAGAAGGAAGAGAGGGGGCCAGGGGGTCTGTAGACAATTAGAAAGTAAATAGCATGAGGAGACGTGAAAGATTTTATACAGGTATTCAAAGGAAGGGAAGGTGGGAAGGGGCGTAGTAGATGGGGAGAAAAGACAAATAGGGTGATGGAGGAGACCGATGCCACCACCACGACCAGAGGATCGGGAGACATGAGAAGGGAGAAGAGGAGGTAGTGAGGGAAGCAGATACAATAGAGTTGTGAAGAGGTATCCAAGATTCGGTAATACAGAGGAATTGAAGGTTAAGTCGCAAAAACATGTCCAGAACAGCAGCAGTCTTTTGTTGCAAAGGGATCTTGCGTTCCAGAGGGCAATGTTGATGAGGCTAGAGTGTTCAACAATAGGAGGATAGATAAGGTTGGGACGACTGGGGAGGCTAGAAGAGGAGAGGTGTGGAGAGGGGAAGAGGTTGAACGTAGGAGTGGACATGAGGATAAAGGAGAGGGAGAGGAGAAAGGGGCAGACGTAAGGGTGTAAAGAGCGGGAGGAGAACATGGGGAGAGGTAGGAAAGGAGAATGGAGATTAGAGACACTCATAACAAGAGAGAGAGGAGTAATGGGTCAGGAGGAAAAGTAAGGGTACTGGTGTGGGAGGCAAAAAGGGTCGAAAGGTGATGCAGCAGTTCAGAAGCACAAGAAGGGTTCTGAATAGAGGTGATAGATGAGGCAGATCACAGCAGGTGAGTAGGAGAGCAGTAGCGGGAGGAGAGGGGAACTGGATACAGGTGTGCAGGTGGCAGATCACTGGGGTTCAGGCAAGATGGGAACAGACCACACTAGCAGAAAAAAAGAGGTGGGGAGGGACCGGGGAAAGGAGTAGAGGTGTGCAGATCACTGGTGAGCCGGCAGGATGGGTGCAGCTACTCTAGGAGGAAAGGGAGGCGAGGAAGGCAGATAGTAGCAGGTGGGCAGGAGAGCAGACACAATGAGGTTGTGTGGGAAGTGAATGCACCAGGAAGTCGATGGGGCATGGAGGCCAGTTCACGGGAGGCGGGCAGAGGGGCAGAGCGAGAGGAAATGGTGGAGTGATGAGATACGCCAGCAGGTGAGGAGATCACAGGTATCAGCCGAGCAGGAGTGTAGGCACAATGGGATAGTATGGGAACTGTCAGCGCTAGGAAGACCAAGGAGTGAAGGAGGAAGTAGTGGAGTGAAGAAGGAGCAGGCAGGTGTGCAGTTCACAAGTGTGCAGGCAAGATGAGAACGGCCTTTAATAGCAGGATCAAGGAGTCGAGGAGGCTGGTTCGTAGCAGGCAAGCAGGAGAGCAGACACCATGTGACTGTAAGGGAGCGGTCAGCACCAGCATGACCACGGAAGAGCAGAGGAGCAGTGCAGGAGGAAGTGGTGGAGTGATGGGAGTTACACAAACCGGTAGGAATCAGCCCGCATGAGCAAGACAAAGGCTGCAGCTATGAGGTGAAGAGAGGTGCACAGGCAGGTAGGATACAGCCCGCACAAGCAAAACCAAGGCTGTAGCAGTGGAGAGGGGGAAGGCGAGCTGACAGGAAGGATACAGCCCTCAAAAACAAGTTCAGGCGTGGAGGTCAGGTCGTAGCAGGCGAGCGTAGGAGCAGATCCAGAGTAGATAGTGGAGTGATTAAAGGTGCACTGGTAGGAAAGCAACGGCGTGCAAGAACAAGTCCATGGAGGCAGTGTAGATCAGGTGATGACGAGCCGCACCCAAGGTACTGGAGCAGTGCGGGAACAGTCTGTAGAGGACAAGTGAGCAGGCCAAGACGTGACTACCAGCAGGAAGTAGAGTATAAAATGCCGGAGGAGTCAGGAGCGACTCACCAGAAGAACAGAGAGTGGGAATCGCAGTGCAGCGGGATCCAGGGCCAGGTGCCCCGCAACCAAGGGGTCGGTGCCACGAAGATCAGAGCAGGAAGATGAGAATACAGATGAAGAAAGCAGGCCACGAATGAGGCACAGCAGACCGGCGGGGTTACCGGTAACAGAGATGGTGGCCAGGTTGATCCAAGTGAGGCAAGGGACAAACCAGCACCACCACACCAGGAGAAGTGCCTGAAGCAGCCCAGCCAACGCAGAAGAAGCTGGTGCACACGATCAGGACCGGGTCCAGTGACGTGCCTGATGCGGCCCCGCAGCCACGGAAGAAGTTGTTGCAGTCAATCCGGCCCGGGTTTTGAAATCGGGACAAGATCGAGACAGAGCAGGAAGGAGGAGGGGGCGCAGGAAGAGGCCCGGCCACCAAGGACGCAGCGTGAACCCTCAAGCCGCCTGTTAGGCAGAAACCTGTGCAGTTCCCTTGGGGACCACTGCAAAAGATTTAAGACTACAGGTGTTTGGCAGTAAACCCACTTGGTAGCAGTCTGTACCACACAGATTCACTTGGTAGCTGTGGCTGAGCAGTCAGACTTCTCTCAAGAAGAGGTGGGCAGTATGCAGAGTATACACAATAGGTACAGAGACACAGTAGTACAAACAAACACTGACCAGAGCTTTGGTGTAAAAGTATATAATTATTTATTTAAAAACACACTTGTAAATCACACTAGCAAAAAAGATGTAAGTAATTTCAACACACAGTCACTATCATATATATACAACCCTATTCACTTATTAGACCAGTCTCAGTGAAAAACACCACTTATTTTCAGACAGAGGTGAGCGCTTAACATAAGATGACACTCTAATAAGTTGTAAAGAAAGGGAGGGAAAAAAGGCAGAGTTAAAGAAGCAGACAAGTTTCAATACTTTCTCAAAGAACCATAGTAAGGCAGGATAGGCAGAGTTCTACTGGAGAGCAAGGAAGTCAATTGCAAGGCCCACTCTTGGAGAGAGCAAGCAGAAGGGGTCCAGGTTCACCAGTGGGGTTATGCCCAAAGAGTCTTTGTAGATAGTTCGCACAAAAGGATGAAATTAAAGTCAGGAAAAGTTAGCTAGGTTGTCCCAGGCCAGTCCAGGTTAGAAAGTCGAGGCTTTACTGTCACCCCGAACGATCTGTCGCAAGGGAAGCCAGGTGGGACACAGTACCTTAAGTGTGAAGGAAGCTCCAGCGGGGGCAGTTGTTCCTGGCAGCAGGTGCAAGTCGGTGTTTCGTCCAGAGGAAATAGAGGTCTTGCCGTGGAGGAAAGATGAAGGTCGTTGCACTGCCAGGGAAGAAACCAGTCGCGGAGTTCTCTGGATAAAAGGCACTACCCTTCTCTTCGCGGTAGTGGTAAACCGTGGTATTCCGGTTGCTGGGGTGCTTGGCACGGGCAAGGCGGCCACGAGATGCTCCAGGAAGGTGAAAAGAAGGCGAAACTGGTTATCCCCACCAGTCAAAGGAAGAAGACTCTCCGGACTGGAGATCTCCTCTGTCGTCGGGAAAAGTGGTGAGACGGTTCAGCAGGGCTCCACCGGTGGTGTCGTCGTTGCAGGTCGGCTCAGCTTCTCCCTCCTCAGATTCTTAGGTCCTGTGGCGACTTCTGAAGTTCCAGTCCCCAAAGCCCTGCTTTTATGCAGCAAACCCCCATTCACTCAGCCTAGCTGTCAATCAAACATGCTAAGTGGTGAGACGGCCGGCTCACCACTTGGGCCAATCACACAAGAGTGCTACTTGAGTTGCCAAGGCAACTCAGTCCAGGGTGCCTAAACCCCCTCCCACACCCCCTGTGGTACCCAGACAGAGTGGCACCACTTTTGGAGGCTTCTGTGGAGAAGCCCACCAAAAAGTGGAACAAAGGGCTCGACTTGGGTTGGAGTCACAGAAGAGAACACAAACGCCATTTTAGAATTGAGTTCTGGCAAAAAATACCAACCAGTGAATTAATATTAAATAAATAAACCGGCGGTATGTTCGAGGCTATAAGAATTAAATAATTAAAGTTGGTAGCCTCGAACAATGGGAAAATCCGATAGAGATATATTTGCGGTCGAATATAAAAAGTAGTATCCACTGCCACCAGCCAAAACTCGATCAGGTGGGACGGAGACGTGCCCCCAAGAACAACAGACCCCGGGGCAGTAGAATTGCCCCGGCCAGTACGTCCACAATATGATGGTTTGTACTGGTTTCTGTTCATAATTTGGGACTAGTAAAGCCAATGGTGACTTTACATGCCCTGGGAGACAGTAGTCAGTCCCAGGGTATGGAGTCTATGTTGGGGGTTCGCTACGACACCCCTGGGTTACGGCACAGAGGGTGCTGTGTAACCCACATAAAAAATACACGAGACCCTATGGAGTAAAAGACCCCATAAAACACATGGAAAGTGAAAGGAACACCTCAAATCATGTCTAAGAGTGGGAGCAAAAGAATCTCACTCTTAGCAGGAGAGAAAAAAATAAACCCCAAAAATCCAGCAAAGCTGCTGGGGGACTCACTAGGTTTTGGAAATTAGCCTTACAGAGAATTCTCCCTAACACCGCCCCTGCAACAGCAGCCGTACACTGCAACGGACAAGGCTGAAGGACTCGAGCTAGAAAGAGGAGGGCGCAGGATGTACTGGCGGGCCATGGCTGAGGCGGAGCAGGATAGTGGAACAGGTCCAGCAGCAGAAGGTGGAGGAAGCGAAGACGAACATGCTCTGTAGGCGGCAAGCTGTTGCGACCACGCCAGGAAGAGGCCAACTGCCCAATTCGCCCCGGGAGCACCACACCACAGGAGCACCAAGCAGAGATCAGAGCCGGCAGGAGCTGGTTAGTGGAGCAGTGCCGGCATCAGAAGGGGGGAGGAGGCCAGGACGACCAGGCTCTGCAGGCGGCAAGCTGTCGTGACCACGCCAGGAAGAGCGGGAAGAGGCCAACAGACCAAGACGCAACAGGACCACCAAGCAGAGATCAGGTAGAAGGAAGATGCGATTGTGGTGGAAACTTGACACGGAGGTGCTCCGGGTGTAAGGAAGCAGGAACGGACACAGAAAACTGGAAAATTGATGTAAATTATGAGTTTGGAAGGCTTGAATCGGCCTGACAGAGGAGACGCCGGTTCAGGCGACCGTGCGGTCCGGGGGGCAAAGTTATAGGGTGGGGTCCCAAAACTTTTTTTCCCATAGACTGAATGGGGAAAAAACTTTGCTCATGCCTACAGCCCAAACCGCTGGATGGATTTTCACCAAATTTGCGGCAGGAGCAGCGGCTTGGTCCCGAAAGCGTGCTTTTGTAAATTTGATGAAAATCCATCCAGTATTTTTTTTTAAAACGACCAAAAAGTAGGGCATAAAAAAATTAGTGATATCTATGTTCGGTCCGCGGACACACTTCCCTGTTCGCTCTGCGGACAGTGTCCTGATTGGCTAATCGGCTTGCGTCATGTCCGTGGACATGCGGCGTGTCCGCTGATTGGATGGCGGTGAGCGTGAAGTGCATCAGATTTTTTCTGAACGCCTGCCATCTTGTATCCGCGGACAGCACGGTGAAACTTGCCAAAATACTATTTAGTCAAGTGTGTTGGCGTGTAAGACTGTTTGGGGAGGGTGGGGGAGTAAGAGATAGGTCAAATGTTGTATTAATTTAGGTGGCAGGTACCCCTGTTGTGTTTGTTCTGACCGCGGACAGCAGAGCTGTCCTTAATGTCCGTAGTTAATTAAAATGGGGTGTCCTTAGGACACGGTACCTGTCTGTATAGTTTGCATGCAAGTCGAAACTGTTCTAAGAATACATCAAGTGTTCTAGGCTGTTCGTAAATAAACAAAATGGGGGTGTACTGAGGACGCTATGCCTGTCTGTATTGTTCGTAGGCAAGTTTAAACTGTTCTAAGAACCCACGTGGTGTCCTGAAATGTTCGTAAATGAACAAAATGGGGGTGTCCTGAGGACACTATACCTGTCCGTACTATTCGTGGACAAGTTGACACTGTTCTAAGAACACTCATATTGTCCGCGGACATCAAAATTGTCCATATGGCATAGTTAAAATGTTTGATTCTATGGGTGTGATTTATGGGTGTGATATGCTGCGGTGGTTGTGGCCAGGGCCTAGAGTGTTGGGTGCATGGCTGTAGGCCGTAGGCCATGCACCCAAGACTCTAGGCCCTGGCCACAACCACCGCAGCATATCACACCCATAGTGGCTTATAACTTCGGCACCCAAGACCAAATTTATAAACACCGAAGTTATAAGACACTATGGGAGTGATATGCTTTAGTGGTTGTGGCCAGGGCCTAGACTCTTGGTTGCATGGACAAGACCAAATTTATAAGCACCGAAGTTATAAGCGACTATGGGTGTGATATCCTGCAGTGGTTGTACTATACTTACTGTTTGGTTTAGTAGCTGGAGTGCATATATTCTTTGTCTATTTCTGTGATTAAAAGAAAAGATCATGTTAGTATTGGTAGTTTGTAACGACTTATAACATTGAATAATAGACATCTTTTATTTATTTTGACCCTCATATTTAGTAGATTATAAATATGTACTGTGTACTGTGTACTGTGCAGTTTGCTCAGTTTCTGTGTTTGTTGCTAAAATCATTGGGTCTGTGGGAGAAAAAAAAAATCCATGTTGGATTAAAAAAACCCTTTTTTTGTTATGCTACAGTCTATTTGTTTGTTTGTTTTTAGTGTTCACTTGTTGTTTCTGGCTAATGTTCCATCTGTTGGCTTGTTGCAGATCTTTGGAGCAGTTGGATACCTGTTGGCATATTCAAACTGTCTATTTTTTGTAATAATGTAGTGGTATTGGTTTTTATCTGTTTGGTTATTGCAAAATCTTGGGGCAGTTAGATACCAGTTGGCATATTCTAACAGTTTATAGTTTTTTAATTGAAGTTTTGTTAATGTTTAAGTACAGATTAGTTAATAAATTTTGGTTTTCAGAAGATTAAATAAGTGTTTGTAAGATTTGCTGGTAATCTCTGCTTTAGAGTAATGGTACTATAATTACATTCGAACCATCCACATTTTGTTTTTATATATGCAGTGTAGTGACCTGCATTGGTTGTGGCTCCTGTGTGGTAGATTATACCTACTGTTGTGAAGGTTTTCTTACCAAGTGATACTTGACCATGTGTGAATCCAGTCAACTTGCAGATGTTTTTGGTACCATCTGCATTGTAACGTAGAAGCATTAGTATTACGTATTTACTATGTGTTTGTATTAGTAAGGTGGAACGATTATCCGAATTGCAGGTAGTACATAATCTACCATGGTTTGCATTTTGTACAAGTTGCTGAAATGGAACGAATTCACAATTGGGTTTGGATACATACACAAAGCGCTCATTGGGGATTTGTTCCTGTGTCACATTGTTACAGAGAGTGCATGTATGTTTCCACATGTATGAAATCTAGAAGATTTCATTTATAGGTATGTTTTTGTTTTCCAGTACTTGTAGTAAGTACATTAGAAATTCTTGTGGATCTTCCTGTGAGTTTATAGTGAATTTCACCATTCCAGCACAGTAGTCCAATTCTTGTCTTATTTCATGAACACTATACGTGTTGTCAGGATTGTTTGTTTAGTGAAGTACTAACATTTGCAAACACAATTGGTCTGTACTGTGTAAGTAAATGTTGTCAACAATTTGTGGCAATTGAAATAGAATGTTCATTGCTACATTTGCGTAGCAACTTACACCTGTTATATTTGAAAATTTAAATGGACCAGATAAGTCTGTGTCCAAGTCATTTCTTTTTCGGAATATGTGTTGTTTCTTTGAAGAAGTACCCGAGTTACTTTGAGTAATAGGTTCTTCTTTGGTTGTGGTAATTGATGAAGTATTAGCTTCTTTTTCTCTCTTTGGAGGATTTGCAGTGACATCCTGTTGCTTTTCTGTTTGAATTAGTTTTCTTTTACAACGTTTTACTTTTTGTGGAACAGGATATGTTTTAAGATGGGGGGTGTATAGTGAACGAAGTCTATTGTATTCTAAAATGCAAGGAATATCAGCGTTTACTTTACTTGCATCAAAGTTGATTAGAAATAGTCAGTCAAGTGTACGTAAGCGTGATAGTGCTACGTAGCTCATGCCTTCTTTAAAGACTGTGTTACCAATGTCTATCAATGCTTTGTCTAGGGTAAGACCTTGTGATTTATGAATGGGGACTGCGTATGCAAGAGTCAGAGAAAATTGTTCTCTACGTACATAAATGTCTTTGAAGAGAACGAATCGAGCTGTTGAGCGTCCTATCCTTTTCACTTCTGAAAGTTTGTTAAAGAGAATATTGACAAACTGAATGTTGTTGTCACGTGGATATGTTTGAAAGCAAACAACTGTACCCAGTTCTCCATTAACTAGTCCTTGATCCACGTCAAGGTTACGTTTGAGCATTAATCTACAATTTAAGGATAATTTTAATATTTTTTTCCAACCCAGCTGGGTTGGAGATTTAATTTTCTAAACTATTTAGTCTTGTTGTGGCTTGCTCACACATGGGTAGTGTCATACCATGTACGTCTAGTTTGTCTGTGGCACTAATTTCCATTTAACATTGTTTGTTTGAATTTGAAACAGCTTGCAAGAGTTGGCATTAAGGCCATACAATTGACATTTTTGTGCGCTAATTGCTCCATGTCCTCAGTAGCACATGCATTATCGTCATAAAGTGCATACATGTGCCAGGTTTTCAATATTGCTTGTGCTTCTTGAGATAGTATACCAACTCTAATACTTTTTTTAAGATGTTGGCTTAAGTGAGATCTGCATATTGCTGCATGTTTTCTGTTAATTCTCTGTATTGGAAATGTTGCCAAAGGTTGACATTTCCTATGCTGCCAACAGTTTTACGGCAGAGTTTGTGTCCTAAGGTTTTAAAAATAGGTTCACCTTTCACTGGTGTCAATTGAAGATCTCCGAAAACAATAATGTGTTTTCCTCCAAAGAGCTCTTCGTAGTTTGTTTTGAGTACTTCTTGTAATCTGAGGTGAATCAAAGCCAACATTAGGTTGGAGACCATGCTCACTTCATCTATTAGTAGCATTTTCATTTGTTTTAACACTCTGCGTAGTTCCATTGCAGCTTCTGTAGAAAGTTTGTAATAGTCCAGTTTGTTTTGGTGTTCTACTGGCAGGAGTAATAATCGGTGTAAAGTGACACCGCCTATGTTGTAGCAACTAAACCTGTGCGGGCAGTGACAACAGCTGACAGTTTGTTGTTTGTCAGTTGTTGAAGGAACTTGCTGATGATTTTGATTAAGAATGTTTTGCCTGACCCAGCTTCACCACTGACGTACAGTAGTATAGGTTTGTAATTTTGGCAGGTGCATTCTTTATTTTCATGTTGTACACCATGTGCAATTTATTTTGTTACTTCTTGAAAAATGCTATGCTGCTCATTGTTTAGTTTTGATTGTAGTATAGTTAAGTCTTCTTTCCTTCATACTGACACATGGTGTTTTCTACTTCTGTCATAGCTAATTCTGCCTCATTTGCTATTAGTGGCTGTCCCAGTGGTTCTTGGCTTCCTGTTACAGAAGGTTGACTACTGTCAGGAGTGTCCTTATCTAGTTGGGCCTGGAGTTCTTCTTCGTGTTGCTGTTCATTGTCCAAGATTGTTTTGTAGTGTGTAAAGTTTACATCGGTTATAGTGCTTTCATTTGCTTTGAAAGCATCTTCGTAGGAGTCATAGTTATCTAGTATTTCTTCTTCTTTTCTCCATGGTTTAAAGAGTTGTAGCAGGGACATGTAATATAGTTCTTTATGTTGAGGAGTCTAATGACAATTTGATATGATTAATTAAACTTGGTTTGGTGAGTTTTACTAAGCTGCCTTCACAATTTGTCACTCTGTATCTACCTTTTTTTTCCATGAGGTTTTATATTATTTTTGTATGTGAAGTTTTGGGCTATGTGGTATAGACACATGGTTTCCAAAGTGGTACTTCTGTTTGGGTAGTATGTGTGCAGCAAATTGTTTTTCAAAATGTCTTGGCTGTTGGGATCATTTTTGGCTATTGTTTCTATGTCGTTGTATGATTCGAGAACTCTTTTTCTAGATTTAGCAGGGCCAAGATTTAGCCATACTATATTTTCAGATTTTCCATACAAAGCAGTACCGGTTAAACGATCTGGTGCTTCATAGGAACTGCATTCTCTATGGGAGAGCATTTTTATGCCCAAGCTGTACAATTTCTGAGATAGTGTTTTGTCTGATGACAGGTCATTCCAGAGGTCTTGAAGCTCTGTTTTTTCTGCTCTGGTTAAGTATGCTGTAACATATTGTGCAACTGCAGTGGAATTGTCTGCAATGTACTGCACATCTACGTTTGCATTCCATAAGAGGGCAATGATTGCGTTGTAATCAATGATATATTTTTCTTCTTCTGTTCTTTTTATGTAATATATATGTTTGGGTGATTTGGGTTTACCATTAACACTATGTCTAACTGAAGACATGAAGTTGTTCACTTGACCTGTTTTTGTAACTGGTCTAGGGAAACCAAAGCAGCATTTGGTGTAGTATTTCCCTTTGTTTTTGTATTTGATTTGCCACATTTGTGTCTTTGAAATTGTAAAATGTGTGCATGAAGATCACTATTTGTTGCTTCTGATGGAATTTCACAAGTGACATATTTTTCGATAAACTGTAACACAGTGGCATCATTGTCTTGACCAAATTTAGGAGCATCTTTAATCCATAAAAGCATGTGGCTATGTGGTGCTCCTCTGTCTTGGTGTTCTTTTCTCCAAAAGAAGTGTTGCACTTCTCCGAGGGGAGGAACAGTTTTATTACAAATAAAGTGTAGCATAGCAATGAAGCGATGATGAAAATATCTTGAAACATTAACAGGATCTAGAGAACAAAGTTCTCCAGGTGTTAGTATATCTGTTTGTTTTGGTTTTGTTTGATATGCGTAGGAAATCATGTAAATCTTCCCATGCATATTCTGCACAACTTAATGTAACAAACCAAGTGGGTGGTTCAAGGTTTCTTGTCATACAACGTACCTCTCCATGACGTCGGAACCAGTACTCTTTAGTACCACGCATGTTTGCTAATAGATTTGTAATACTTGATTGTAAAACCTCATCTTTTTCTTGCACTTTTTGTAATAATTGTGTAGCTGACCTATTTTGAAAGTGTTTTACAAAGGTAGCGGGCGCCCCTCTCTCGCAAGAACAGACATGATAACCTGTTCAGTGGTTATTAACCACTTGAGAGTTCGCAGCCACTGCTTTTACTCACTGTGCCTTTCACAGATGGGAAATATCCATTTGCATATCAGTCTTTGTCCTGCCCAGGGGCAGTCCAGCATCGAAATACAATGGCAATTCCAATCTGAACGAGAGTACCACCAGCAACCCCATACACGTGTTTCACCCTTGTTGGGGATCATCAGTGAGGTGAAGCTGATGCCTCTCTAAGCACAGTGAGAGGGAGACCACGTCTGGTTGCCCCCAGGAGACCTAGGGTTACCAATCCCAGGTTCCTTAAAAAATAGTTTTACAAAGGTAGCGGGCGCCCCTCTCTCGCAAGAACAGACATGATAACCTGTTCAGTGGTTATTAACCACTTGAGAGTTCGCAGCCACTGCTTTTACTCACTGTGCCTTTCACAGATGGGAAATATCCATTTGCATATCAGTCTTTGTCCTGCCCAGGGGCAGTCCAGCACCGAAATACAATGGCAATTCCAATCTGAACAAGAGTACCACCAGCAACCCCATACACGTGTTTCACCCTTGTTGGGGATCATCAGTGAGGTGAAGCTGATGCCTCTCTAAGCACAGTGAGAGGGAGACCACGTCTGGTTGCCCCCAGGAGACCTAGGGTTACCAATCCCAGGTTCCTTAAAAAATAGTTTTACAAAGGTAGCGGGCGCCCCTCTCTCGCAAGAACAGACATGATAACCTGTTCAGTGGTTATTAACCACTTGAGAGTTTGCAGCCACTGCTTTTACTCACTGTGCCTTTCACAGATGGGAAATATCCATTTGCATATCAGTCTTTGTCCTGCCCAGGGGCAGTCCAGCACCGAAATACAATGGCAGGACAAAGACTGATATGCAAATGGATATTTCCCATCTGTGAAAGGCACAGTGAGTAAAAGCAGTGGCTGCGAACTCTCAAGTGGTTAATAACCACTGAACAGGTTATCAAGTCTGTTCTTTCGAGAGAGGGGCGCCCGCTACCGTTGTAAAACTATTTTTCAAGGAACCTGGGATTGGTAACCCTAGGTCTCCTGGGGGCAACCAGACGTGGTCTCCCTCTCACTGTGCTTAGAGAGGCATCAGCTTCACCTCACTGATGATCCCCAACAAGGGTGAAACACGTGTATGGGGTTGCTGGTGGTACTCTCGTTCAGGTTGGAGTTGCCATTGCATTTCGGTGCTGGACTGCCCCCGGGCAGGACAAAGACTGATATGCAAATGGATATTTCCCATCTGTGAAAGGCACAGTGAGTAAAAGCAGTGGCTGCGAACTCTCAAGTGGTTAATAACCACTGAACAGGTTATCAAGTCTGTTCTTTCGAGAGAGGGGCGCCCGCTACCGTTGTAAAACTATTTTGAAAGTGGGTTCCTGATTTTAATGTGTGTGCAACTCCGTAACATAGAGTTGCTAGTTCACTTTCAAATAGTAGGTGGAATATGTATTGCACATTTTGTCTTAATCTGGGATCTTCAGAATACATCCGTAACGAGCGGTATTCTGATGCTGTTATTTGAATAGGTCTATCATTGTACCTTCCTCCTTTGCCAGTAGGAAAGAGTAGAGGAAAAGCACGTGCTTCTATACTTTTTTCCCATATGCTGATTGGTGATCCTTTGGTTTGTCGCATTTGGTACGTTTCTAGTGCATCATCTATGGTGTCATTAGAGTGTAGTGGATGAATTGTATAATGGTCTAAAATACTGTATCAGGATCTAGAAGCTCAAATTGACCAGTTTCTGGTGACTCTTGAATTATTTCAGTGGTTTCCTTCAAGTTTTCTTCAATATTCATTTCTTTGTAGTATTCATTATTGTCTTTTAGATATTGCAAGGCTTGTCTAACTTTATGTAAATCTACCAGTTGTTGCCAAATTTTTTTGTCTTTTGTAGGTACACCATTTACTAAGATAATTCAAGATTGCTCTATTGGACGTTGCATTCCCAGAGTGTGCACATTTTGTTTAGATCTAATGGTAAATACACTACTTTGCCACAAATGCCTTTCACCAATTCAGAGGCAGGTAATTTTGCTGTTTTTTGTTGAAGGCGTATTATTGCTTGAAAGGGGTGCACTGTTTGAATTATGATGCTCTCATATAAATTGAGTTGTTGTAGGGGTTTTGGTAGTGGGAATAATTCCAAATTATTTGTGATAGCACGTGAAGGAGTTTGGTTTTTGTCAAGTTTTATAGCGCAGTAACTGCAAAGTATTAAGGGGTCAGTTATTTCATATTTATTTTCTACTATAAGGTAGAGAGCTAATTCAAACCATTTAAAATCTTCATTGTCTTCTATTTTGTATGTTAGGTCTACAGTTTTTGTTAAAGTTTATAAAACGTTCTGCGGCAACACACACACACACATGGTTTGTTACTTCAGCAGATGTACTTTTAAATTTCAGTAATTCTTTTTTGTATGTGTGTAGTAGAAGTTTGCCATGCGCAGAATTGTTGCTAGTATGTTCTAAAACTATTGCATTTTGTAAATGGCTTTCACTTCCAAAATATTTTTTCTGGATATAGTCTATTTCTTCGAGTAGGTCTTTGGCTGTACCATGTAGAAGAATGATATTTGAATTGGCTAGTGCTAAAGCAGGACATTTAGCATAGTACAGTTTATAAACTAGGTTTCCTATAGTTAAATTATGTGTTATCATTTTGATTTGATGGAAGGTGGTTTTGCAAATAGGTCCTGAAATGCAGGCTAATGAATGTCCTTGTAGTTCTGTGTACTTGCGCACTGGACAGGTATCCATATTTCGAGGGGATTGGGTCCTCCGACGTATTCCATATCTGACATTAATCACCACAGCTGTGCTGCTTCGGAAAATCTTCGGCGTCTGCGTCGATGACGTCGATATGCCACGCTCGAGGACCTCCTCCGACGGCCGACGTCACTGGATGTTATAAGTGGGATGCACAACGCCTGTGGCCTCAGTTCCGTTTTTTCCGCGAACATGTTCGCTTCGGGAATCTCGGCACGCCTCGACTCTTTGGAGTTTCTGTTGCTTTCTCGGTGCTTCGAACCTGCTTGTGAAATATTTCTTCGTGAAGAGGTCTACCTCATCTTCCACACCGCGTCCGGGCTTTAAGAAGTGCGGGTATTGTGGGTCCAAGATGTCGGTCACAGACTCGCACGACGCCGGCCTCTGGTGCCTCGGGTAGGCCCATGACACTGATAACTGTGTCGACTGCCAGTCGCTCACGTCGAAAGCCTTGCGGGAGCGCAAGAAGAAGTTATCGGTAGGTAAGGTGTCCAAGCCCCAGAAGTCGAGGTCTGCGGGGCTTTCGACGGACGACTCGAGGGGCGACTCTCCGCGTCATCGTCAGAAGTCCAGTGGGTCTTGGTCCCGGAGTCGGTCTCGCCACTCCTCTGCCTCTAAGAGGCACTCCCGGAAGTGCCGTCATCGGTCGCCTTCCCCGTCCTCATCCGAGGACTCCGCCCGTCGGCGGGTCGCTTACCCCACCAAGCAGGCGACACTGGAGGAATGGGCTTCCTTCGGGAAGAAAATGTTGGCGATTCTCGAATCGCAGGGCACTGGTCCATCCGCGCCTCCGAGTGGGGTTGGTCTTGATCAGCCGAGAGACGCCGCTCGCACGCCTTCAGGCTCGGGTGGTCGTCACCATTCATGGGAAAGGTCCCGCTCGGACAAGGGGAATCGTTCTCGCCATGCCCGGTCCTGGTCCCGGTCCTCTACATGCTCGAGACCGCGTGATTCTGTGAAGTCTTCGAGGAAGACATCAATGCCTGTGGTGCCGAGGTCGTCGACGGAGTCTCTCGAGGCTCCGCCTCCGAGGAAGTCGTCGACACTGTCGGCGTCGAGGATGTCTAGGGACACGCTCGGGGCTCCGCCTTCGAGGCCTGTGTCAACTCCGTCGATGCTGTTGCCGCTGCGTCTGTCGTCGACGCTGATTCACTCGACGCCTTTTGGGGCTGTGTCGACGGGGGTACCCCGTGGCTCGGGGGAGCCGCCTAGAAAGGCTCTGGCCAAGGTCAAGCATGGCTTTGGTTCCAGTTCTGTGCCTTCTTACCGCCATCTGGAGTTCATTTCAGAGGTGGATGAGGGCTCTGATGATGGCATGGTGCCTGACATGGTGCCTGACAAGATTCTCTCGGGCCATAGCCAGTTTGAGGACCTGAGGCAGTCCCTGCATGATGCTAGTGGGCTGGACACATCTTCAGAGGTGGAGTTTTGTAGGCCTGAGCCTGGCTCTCATGCTGATTCTTCGTACCGGCGCCTTATGTCACGGGTCACCGAGTACTTAGGATGTTCTGCTCCCCCAGGGGAGTTTGTTCAGGATGACCTTACCGATATCCTCGACATTGGTACGCCAACTGACCCGATACTGCCGTTTTATATGGCTCTGCAGAGGAGGGGGTGGCGGTGGCTTGGACTGCTCCGGAGAGTCTCCTGGCAGTGAGCAAGTCTTTGCCGCAAAAATACCGCCCAGCCAGTAGTGACGCCTGCTACTTGTCGAAGCACCCTACTCCGGAGAGTTTGGTGGTGCAGGCGGCTACGGCCCCGGCAAAGCAGGCGTCGTACCCTACCATCCCTCCTGATAGGGACGACGAGCGTTTTGACGGCTGGGCGAAGAAAGTGTTTTCTGCAGGGGGTATGGCGCTTCAGGCAGCCAACTCCATTTGTGCCTTCTCTCGTTTCACGCACTCTCTGTGGAACTGTTTCCTTGGCGGCTGAACATATTCCCGAAGGGGATGAACGGGATGGTTTCCTTGCCATGGTTCAAGATGGCAAGGATGCCATGTGTGAGGCCGTTTAGTCGGGTTTGGACATGGTAGATTGCGTCAACCGGTCCATGGCGGTGAGCACCGTGATACGCAGGTTTGCATGGTTGCGGAAGTCGGGGTTTGCTCCTGATGTGCAGGCCCGGCTCCTCAACATGCCCTTTGACGGGGGAAAATCTTTTTGGCAGCAAGGCTGACGAGAGCCTTGAGAGATTGCAGACCTCAAAAGCTGCAGCAAAGTCGTTGGGCGCTGCATTTCGACAACCTCCGCCTTTTCATCCTAGGGGACAGCAATGGAGGGGAGGTTCCTTTCGTTATTACTCATCCTTTGGTAAAGCGAGAGGAGCTGCCAGTCAAAGGGGCCACCGTAGGAGTGCCAGAGGTGGAAAACAAGGTACTCGAGGTGCCAAGGCCGCTCGGGGTGTTGCCTCTTTGCCCTCAGACACCGCTGCAGCCGCTTCAGCTCAGTCATGAGGCCATGTCCCATGGTTCGCCGTTTGGGGGAAGGCTGGTGCAGCATCTTGCAGAGTGGCGCGCCATTACTTCAGATGTGTGGGTTATGGAGCTCATAACCCACAGCTACGGTCTTCGTTTCCGGCAGAGGCCTAAAGGCAATCCACCGGGGAATCTCTTTGAAGAGTCCGGATCCGCTCCTTGCGCAGGAAATTCAATCCCTGCTGGAGAAAGGCACCATAGAACTGGTGCCTGTAGTGGAGAGGAACAAGGGATGGTAATCCCCTTATTTTTTGATTTCCAAGAAAGATGGGGGATTGAGACCCATCATGGACTTGTGCGGTTTGAACAAACTCCTCAGGAAGGACAAGTTCAAGATGGTTACTCTCTCAAGTCCTCCAGGTCCTTCAACTTCAGGACTGGTTGGTGTCTCTCGACCTCAAGGACGCTTATTTTCATGTGCCGATCCATCCAAAGCACAAGAAGTACCTGAGGTTCGCGGTTGGCGACTCGCACTTTCAGTTTCGGGTCCTGCCGTTCAGATTGACCTCCGCCTGAGGGTCTTCACCAAGCTCATGGTAGTGGTGGAAGCGCACCTCAGGAAATGGCCGATTCACGTCTACCCCTACCTGGACGATTCGTTGATCAGGGCGCGCTCTTCCGAGCAAGTCCTGGATCATCTGTCAGTCACCTGCCACTCCCTCCACAAGTTGGGCTTCTCCCTCAACTTAAAGAAGTCCCATTTGACACCAACTCGGAGGCTCCAGTACATCGGAGCAGTGCTCGACACATCCCTGGGGCAGTGTTTTCCTCCCCAGGTGAGGGCTCATCATTTTCAGCAGATGGTGCACAAGTTTCAACTTGCCCAGACTCTCCCAGCGTTCGGGTTCTTGAGACTGCTCGGCCTCATGGCATCCTGCATTCTTCTGGTGCCAGAGGCCAGGTTTCGGACGAGATCTTTGCAATGGGCACTCGAGCTCCAGTGGTCTGTCCTCCGGCAGGATGTCGGACCGTGTTCAGGTGCCGTCTTCGGTCGCCCAGGACCTTCTGTGGTGGGCCGACGAAGGCAATCTGATGAGGGGGGCTCCATTTTGGCTGCCCTGGCCAGAGGTGACGATCGTGACGGACGCATCCCTCACGGGATGGGGAGCTCATGCCAACGAGTTGACAGTCAGCGGTCATTGGTTTCCGTTGGCGTCCAGACTCCATATCAATCTGTTGGAGCTGAGGGCCGTCAGGCTAGCCCTGAAGGCTTTTCTGCCGACTGTGCGAGGAAAGAATGTCCTGATCCTGACAGACAACACAGTGGCCATGCACTACCTCAACAAAAAGGGGGGGGGGCAGGGTCACTTCCTCTGCGCAGGGAGACGATGCAGCTCTGGTTCTGGGAAATCCAGCAGGAAGTTTCGATCTCGGCAGTTCATCTGGCAGGAGACGAAAACAAGACGGCTAACGCTCTGAGCAGGCAGAGCGCGATCTCTCACGAGTGGGAGTTGGCTCAGGAGATTCTCCTGGAGATCTTCGCCCTTTGGGGGACTCCTCAAGTGGATCTCTTTGCCTCCAGTGTCAACCGGAAGTGTGAAAGGTTCTGCTCGCGGGCATTTCCTCCAAACGGAGCCTTAGGAGACGCGTTCGTGGTGGGGTGGTCATTCCCACTGCTGTAAGCTTTTCCTCCAGTCCCCATCGTCCCGCAAGTACTGCAGAGGTTATGGAGGTTCGGTTCCCGGATGATCCTCATTGCTCCGGCGTGGGCCCGGAGGACGTGGTACCCGGACCTTCTCGACTTGTCCATCTACCCTCCACGTCGTCTTCCCTACCGAGACGATCTGCTCTCATGGGAGGGGGGGTCAGGTTCTCCATCCAGAGGTCAGGTCCCTCAACCTTCACGCTTGGTTAATGAAAGGTTGAGGTATAAGGATTGGGACCTCCCTGAAGACGTGATGGAGGTGTTGCTTTCAGCCAGAAGGCCCACAACAAAGTCCCTGTACCGATGTCGTTGTAGAAAGTTCTGTGACTGGTGCAGGGTTAAGAATGGGGATCCTTTTGCATGTGAAATTCCCATGGTTCTGTCTTTTTTGCTTTCTTTGGCCCACAGGGGCCTTCAAGTGGGTACCATTAAAGGTTACCTGCCGGCGCTGTCCATATTTAAGCGCTCGCCTGAAGAGTGTTTCTATTTTAAAATTCCTTTAATTTCTCTGTTTCTGAAAGGGCTCACTAATGTGTTCCCTCCCTCACCTTTCCAGGTGCCCGGTTGGGATTTGTACCTTGTTCTCAAGTTTCTGATGGGTGCTCCGTTTGAGCCTTCGCATTCATGCCCTTTGAGACTGTTAACTCTGAAAACTGTATTTTTAGTTGCGGTCATTTCCACTCGCAGAGTGAGTTACAGGCACTTTCAGTTAAGCCACTCTTCACTGTGTTTCATAAGGACAGGGTTGTCCTTAGAGTTCGTCCGTCTTTTCTTCCGAAGGTGGTGTCGGAATTTAATTCAGGCCAGAAGGTTTTTCTTTCGGCATTTTATCCTCCTCCACATCCTGGTAAGGAAGAGGAGAGGCTCCATAGGCTTGATCCTAGAAGAGCGTTAAGCTTTTATATTTCACGCATGTCCCGGGTCAGAGTGGACGATCAGCTCTTTATTGGTTACTCTGGAAAGCGTTTGGGACAGGCTATGATGAAACAGACTTTGTCTCTCTGGATTATTTTGGCTATCTCTGAGTGTTACCGTTTGGCGGGTAAGGACCCACCGGTCGAATACGGGCCCATTCTACCAGGGGTATGGCTGCCTCTTCTGCCCTGCAGAGGGGAGTTCCTATTAGCAACATCTGTGATACAGCCACCTGGGCTTCGGTACATACATTTGTACGTCACTATTCCCTCAATTCCATCCGGGGGCAGGATCTGGCCTTTGGCAAGGTGGTCCTTTACTCCGCAATTTGATTGGGCATGCTAAATTTCTGTTTTCTAAATTCTTTTCCCACCTCCTTGCATTGGTACTGCTTTGGGAGTCTGTCATAGATATGGAATACGTCGGAGGACCCAATCCCCTCGAAGAACAAGTTACTCTCTTTCCTGGTAACTTTCTTTCGATGGGATGGTCCGACGACGTATTCCATATCGCTCCCTCCCTACCTTCCCCGCTACAGAATTTCTTATGCGATTGCAGCTTACGTTTCCGCAAGGCTTTGTGTGTCAGACTGGCAGAAGACTGGTGGCACACGTTCTGGGAAAAAACTACAACTGAGGCTACGGGCGTCCTGCGTCGTCCTTATAACATCCAGTGACGTCGGCCGTCGGAGGAGGTCCTCGAGCGTGGCGTATCAACATCATCGACGCAGGACGCAGATGCCGAAGATTTTCCGAAGCAGCACAGCTGTGGTGATTACTGTCACAGATATGGAATACGTCGTCGGACCATCCCATCGAAAGAACGTTACCAGGTAAGAGAGTAACTTATTCTTTGCAGTAGTTTAATTTTGACTTTCATATACTGATTGAGGAATTGGCGTAAAGACTTGAAAGATTTTTTGATAATGTTACACGTCGACGTGCATGGCCATTTGTACACTAGACGTTCTGGTTCAGTCGAATGGAGAGGTAATTCTGAGTTTTCTGGAGATATTTTTGTAAGCATTATTTCTTGTTCCATTATTATATTATTAACTTTCATAACCTCGTCCACTGCTATGTATGGCAATTGTATTTGTTTGCTTTTGTTTGTATGCTTCTTCATTAAAATATGGTTCTGTGCTTGTGGTGTGACTCCACTCACCTCCACAGTTATTTAAGAAGTTATTTTTGTTGACATTTCGTTTATTGATAAGTCTTTTTGTAATTTAGTCATTAGTTTTCTTAGTGGTTTCATTTTGTGTAACACTAAAATAAATAACTTTCTTTTGAGAAGGATTGCACTGTCTATCAAAGCTTCTAAGATTAATTTTCTATGGTAGGTTTTAAGGGTTGTGCATGATTTCTCTCCTGTTTTTATAAGATTTTGAAGGACTCTGTGACGGAACATTTTTGCTAAAATACTTTTTTTTGGTATGCTTACTTGGCACTATATCAAGATTTATAGGAGCAGTTCTAGCAGTAGTGGTAGCTGAAATCTTGTTAATCGTTTTCTGTTTCGTTTTACATTTTGATAGAGGAGGCAAAGTTTCTGTACTTGAAGCTTGTTTTGTTTTGTGTGAACTTGTACAAATTCTGCTAGAGATGGATGCTTATTTTGGACACTTCTATTTTCATTTGCTCTACTTCTGTGTTGCTTTCTACGGACTTGCTTTTTGGTAGGCATTCTTTGGGGTCTGTTGAAAAAAATAAAGAAGGTATGGGTTGGGCTGTTCTTAATGAATGTGTGCTGTGTGCATGAGTGTCTGAGTAAGATGATAAAGATGTATGTAATGGTGTGTGATTGTGCATTGGGCAACTACAACTAGTTGGGATGGGTATTCTTGAATTTATGTGCTACTAAACTGGGGTTCAGATGACGGTAGAAAGTAAGCTGGTAGTGGGGAGAAGTAGAAATAGTAAATCTAATGGTATACAATTAAAATAGTTGTCTGTTCTATAATATCAAAATTCTAGGGGCTGAGTTGGGTCATTTGTGTGTCGAAAAATATGAAATTGTGCACCATTCTGCCTGTAAATCTCTGTTTAAGACATGGGGATTTGTAGACAGAATGGTGCACAATCTCTACTTTTAGGCACAGCAATGGCATGAATTAACCTTACAGTGGGCCCGATCACGACTTTGGCGGTATTAGCCCTACCGCTGAATTCCCCGGCGCTAATAGCGCCGGATCACGAGTTCGGTGGTAATGTAATTCCTCATTCCGCATTGAGCTCATTCGGGAATGCCCCATTCCCCATTGGGCTCAATGGGGAAAATTTGCGCTCTTACCGCCGGTGGATTTCCCGCCGGCGGTTATAGCACAAATTTTCGGCAGATTTCCCCCCAGCCAAGAGCTGGGGAGAAATCCGCCGGAGTGCTGAACTGAAAGTAAGTCCTGGGCTTACTTTTATTTCATTCAGTTCAGCAGCATTGCACAGAGGTCCGCAATTGCGAAGCAGTGAGCGAGTGCATCTGGCACTGGCCACGATATACTTAATTGGTTAGGCTAGCTCTTGAAACTTTCAGCCTCAGATGAAGAGTCGGTGATGACTCGAAACACGTGTCAGGCTACTTCGTTATTAAAGTCATTGGACTCATGAGAAATCCCTCCTTCTTTGAATTACTTGGAACACCAGTCACTATTGCACTGTTCAGCGCAGTGAGACTGAGAACTGTCTGTGTTCATTCAGGTTTCTTCTTAGTTGTTCTTTGTACTTCAAATTCGGCTGCTTCTTTTCAGGAGAATGGTCTTCACTGCAATTGTAAAGGAAACAAATTAGTAATTTTGTGTGTTTATAGCACTGATGTTAATTTAGACATTGATTTTTATGTTTTTGTAGAAGTATTCTTTGTGCATGCAATTTCGTTTGACTATGTGCAGTCTTTATAATTTACTTTAAATATGTTAGCTCAACATGCTTTGCTAATGTGTGTGTAAAAAGAAATTAAATAGCAGATAGGTTTGGAAGTGACAGTTGATTATAGCAGATGGGGAAAAATGACAGTTCATTTTATAGGTTATACTGGTTCACCTGTATATATGCATTTATAAGAATTGTACATGTACTATACAGCAAATATGCATACCTGTAGTTTGTGTTCATGCATATGGATATGCATGCAGCTGCAAGTAGAAATCTTGGAGACTTGTACATTAGTTCTTGTAGTAGGTGCTTTCCAATGATATGACACTTGTACTCAGAGTGATTAACTGTACATTTGAAGTGCTGATATATGATGATGGAGTTAGATGTAGAGGTCTTGGATCTGATTGGTGGATGGTCGTGTGACTGTTTAGCTGTATCCAATCAGGGAATGGCACAGAGTGGAGTGGAAATGGTAGAAGGGCTGTCCATGTTACGATATGTCCGTGGACATGGCGGTAGTCTGCGGACATCGCGTGTTACATACGGGGATTTTGGGGTGGGGAGGCATGCAATTGAGAATGAGCAGAGCAAGCGATTGGTCAGTAAAGTTGAGTGGTTGTGTTGTGTCAGGAGAGAGTTTGTCAAAAAGTATTTTTCCTGAGAGAAGAACAGATAGCTATGGCTGTGTGTTTCAGAAAACAGATTGTCTTGATTTTGGGAGACTCGTGGATACATTGGTTGAAGGTGCATGCAGAAAGCTGTAGATCTTGGATTCCCACATGTGGAAGTGCACTGGCATGGACTGCGTGGAATGAAGTGGCTGGACTTGCTACCTCTATGTGCTACTTTGGAGACAGAGCATCATCCAGTCATAATGATAATTCATTGTGGCGGGAATATTTTAGGACATGTGTCTGGAATATCTTTACAATTTGGATGAAAGAAGGACTTGGGAAGGTCATGGACATGTTTCCAAATTCTCAAGTAATTTTTTCTCGGATTGCGTAGAGACAAATGTGGCTGTGTTCTTCTTCATTTGGTCCACAAATGGAGAAAGCGAGGCGCAATGTCAATAAGGCTGTTTGTGCCTTTCTAAGAGATGTTGGCATGTCCTCTTTTCACAAAGAAAATATTATGTTTCGTAGCACATACATTTTTCGCAGAGATGGAGTCCATCTTACTTATGCTGGCAATCAGATTTTTCTGAGAAATGTACAAAATAATTACAGCCATCCAATTTGCAGTAGGTCTTGACCATTTCAAATTTTCAAACACAAACACTACCAAAAGGCTCTTTTCAGAGCCACTACTTCCTCCCAGAGAAAAGTGCAATGGTTATGATAGGGCAGCACCCCAAAATTTTAGATGTCCGTGAACTATCCGCGGACTTCTAAAAAAATACACAGGGCCCTGCTCCATTTATTTGCCACTTCTATTTTTAAACTGTGAAAGGCGGCTCTGAAAAGAGGCTTTTTTTATTTAATTGTTTTAAATATATTTTTTGGGTTTTTTATACATGACACACTAGGAGAGGAGGAGAAAGGAGGGTAGGGGGGGCCACCAACCACGGGGATAAGAAAGGGCGGGTGGAGAGAGGAAGATGTAGGGTGGGCAGGTCTTCTCGTGATCTGAGACCGTAGTCTCGAGAGCACTACGAAGTCTCTCCCCCTTGCAGAGTACTGTGTCACAGTACATACACACAACTGTGACCCTCGAAAGGTAAGGGTCATCAACATTGCGAATGGCCTGTGAGGCAGCTGGAGGAATATGCTGTCCCACAGGAGTGTTCCTTGTGGTGACGGGATAGGAAACGGAGGATGTAGTAGAGGAAGTTAACCTACTACGCTCCTCGCAAGGTACAACCTTGCGAATGGCCCCACCGTGGAATGACATTAGGTGTTGCTTCATAGTTGTCGTACCAAAGCTGTACGAACCAAGATTCCCACGACTGAGCACCATTTTGCACTCTTTGCAGGTGACTTTGTCCGCACGCGCCTTTGGTACGTTACCATGAATGGTAAATAAACGCCACACCCAAGAGTCACGGCGAGTGCTGCTAGTAGGGACTTCCACTACCTCATCCTCTTCATCCTCCTCTACATCCTCACTCCTGTTCCCCTCTTCAGGCCCTTGAGGTGGTGGTGGCGGAGGGGGTGGGGGTGGTGCTGAGGCAGATGTAGCACCAGGTGGAAGCAGAGGATCCATGGTTGCCATCAGGTTTCTGAAAAATCAGGAAGATTGGCACCCAAAGTACAGTGTACTGTCAGGTAGTCAGAAACACCATGAGAATGAGCTCTGGGGTGTTGCCTTTTATAGGGGTGCTGGTGCGCGCTTTGCGGACACCCGCACTGTCCGCGGACAGATCAAACACCAAAAAAAGGCTCAAAAAGTCCCAAAAAGTATGTAAAAAGTCAGAATCATTGTCTGGGACATGTGCTATGGTGATTTTATTATTATAAAGTATTGTGGATTGCCTGAAAAGGTATTTTTAAATTGTTCGGGGAAACAAACAGTGTCCGCAATCAGAACATACGCTTAGCGTGGGCGCGGTCACATGATGGCGTTGCGAACATGTCCGCGAATGGAACGGGTGTCCGCAGGACACCAAATGCACGGGAACTGTTTTGCGCATGCACGTTGGTGTTCTACGGACAGTGTTCGGGTCCTCAAAGTAATTAAAAGTGCTACACAAGTGTGCCGGACAGCTACGGACAGGCACAGTGTTCGTAGGACTTATGGATGTGGTGCAAATGTGCGTAGATAGTCTACAGACAGTGTTCAGGTCTTGAAACGAATTAAAAGTGCGACACAAGTGAAACTAACAGTTACGGACAGGCGGTTGTTCTTCGAACAGTTTCAACTTGTCTACGAACAATACAGACAGTCATAGCGTCCTCAGGACATCCCCATTTTGTTTATTTACGAACATCCCAGGACACTTGATGTGTTCTTGGAATAGTTTCAACCTGACTACAAACAGTACGGACAGGTATAGTGTCCTCAGGACACCCCCATTTTGTTTACTTATGAACATTTCAGGACACCCTTTTTGTTCACGGACACCAAAACTGACTTTTATTTTATTTTTAAAAGCACAAAGGACTAAATTAACACACACATACGATTTATTTTTCATTATATTATATACATGAACAATTTATGATAGAGAAGGGGAAGCAGAAACTGACACAAACGCAGGGGAATTGGGGTTTTCAAGAGGATGAACAGGAGAAGATGAAGGGATGGAAGTCTCATCAAAACGTTTTTCTATGTGGGGAGGGTTTGGGGATAATTGACTGGGATATGGAGAAGGGGGACAGGTACATGTTGCACAATGGTATCTAATTTTTTCTTTTATATGGTCCTCCACAAAATCTTTCAAAAGGTGGAAATTTGTCAAGAGCTTGTTCATTTTTTCTTCCATGCGCTGAAGAGTTTGTTCTAAAGTATCTTGTGTATTTTCAATGTTTGTATGGTCTGTTAAAAATATATATATATATATATATATATATATATATATTGCACATAAAGTAATGCTTATTAATTTGGTTATATAGAGAAGTGTCTACCATTAGTTACACTATCTTCAGACATATATATATATATTACTTTTATTGTATGTAATATAGACATTTTAGAAATCGAAGTTAACTTACTAGATTGTGGTAAGTTGTCTTCTCACTGTTCTATAGGTCTGCTGTTGCTCCTAGTTGTGCAGTTTCTGTGAGGTAATTATGTTAGGAGCATATCTTTCTTGTTTTGGTATATTCCATTTTAGTATATATGGTATTTAAATGGATGGTTGATGTAATATATATATAGGTTCTACTTCTAATTTATTACAACATATAATGTGTTTGTGTATTGGTTTTTCAACTTGTGCAGTGTTCATATGGCATGATATAACAATTTAAGATGCCCCTGAGTTTTTGGGTAGTGTTGCTGTTGTCCTTGTCCATCCGCGGACATTTGCACAGTCCGCGGACATCAAAATCTCTAGCTGGGGGTTCAGTATGTTCTATGTTACATATATATAAAGTCAGGGATATTATGGTTAAGTTGCACTACTAAAAACCTATCAAATTCAGTAAAAATAACTTTGTTAAAGGGACGTATGGTTCAAAGTAAAACCGAAAAACCCTCGAAATTCGCCAGTTATGGTAAGCTAAGCAACCATAACTCGCGCCACCGTGCACTGCTAAGACTAACACCCAGGACATCAAAGATGACATCACACATGTAGTGCTATAACCACGTAGGGGCTTGTGTGTTATATATATATATATATCTGATGTTTGTGAAATCTGCTTAGATCACATGCTGTGCATAGGCCGACATCTAGTGGAAGCTACGGAGTATTAGTTTTTCGAAACTCGAAAAGGGGCGTCAAACAGGGCGTGCCAGTAATGCTATGCCTAGTGTGACGTCCCCTGTACCCATGATCCCTTATGCCTGTAGGACTCGGATTGTTTTTTTCCACCATACTAGTCGGACGCATGTTGCGGTGTTCCTTCGGCGCTAAGCCGTTTATAATTAACAATTACCGTTAATACTTCTCTTTTCCCTTCCACTGTATGCCGATGCCGGTGAAGATCGGAGAAGTCAGCCGCTGAGGACTGCCATGACGGACTCCGGGCCTTGGAAGGCCTCTGGCCTCGGCCCTATACAGTAGGGAGAGTGGGGGGTGGTCATATAGGCTCTCTATTCCCCCTTTCATACATATACTCGCCCGCTGCCATTTTGTATCATATGGAGAGTACTCCATTCAGATTCTGCCCTAAATTTAATAGGAAGTTTGCCTGGGTGGATAAGCACCTTATGTGCAATCTGTGTCTCCCACGAGACCATCCCGAGGCTACCTGTCGAGCTTGCAAGCTCTTCAAGCTGAAGACCCTTAAGGAACGCTCGACTAAGCGCTGGGCCCACTATGCCAGGCAACTAGAGGCAATGGAGATAGAAGGGACATTCAGCGATGGCAGCAACACCGCCGAATCGGACGGGGAGGGCAAAGGGGTGACTTCATAAACCTGCGCGCATGCCCCCGTCCCCAAAGGACTGGCTGGCGGCCACGTTGTGGGGACAACACCCAGCAGCAAGAGCGCTTCACATCCTACCACCACTAAGCACATCAATCCCCCGAGGCCCGATCGTCGGATGACAAAACCGCTCAGCACTCTGAAGAGGCTAGACTCGTTGCTTCTGACCGCACTCCCGAGACTACACGTCCCTCTTCGAATCCTGCCTCCGAAACTCAACGCGATATGTCAAAACCATCGGAGGCCCATAAAAAATCTGGTAAACATTCCTCTAGCCATGGGGGAGGGGATAAATAACACAAAAAGACATCTTCAGGTCCCCATGTTCATAAGGAGAAACAGAAGGCACCAAAGGAGACCGGGAAGGCTAAAGTTTCGGAACCTACCCCAAAAACAAGACTCATTCCTCTCACTGCTGAGGATATGGGCACTGATGAGGAACCAGAACCTGTTATTATTCCTAGCTCCAAAGAGTGGAGCTCAGCAGACATTGACAGGGTCATGAAAAGGTTAACATTCATGGCTAACTTTTATGAAAACGACCCTAACTACTTTCGTAGTTACTCCAGCACCCCTCCCACCTCTGCCCCTTCTGGGACCAAGGTAACACCTGAGTCCTCTCAACCCCCTGCTAAGAAACTCCGCTCTGACACCCTGTTTCAGGGCTTGGTCACAGACCCCTTCGTGGTGGAACCTTACCACACTGATTCATATTGTGATGAAACAGAACCTCAATTTGTTGATGACCAGGCGGAGGACCCTTTTTATGGGGATGACGAGGACCAGGAGGAGGAGGATGAAGCTGAAGCCTAAAACATTGACTCCCTGGTTGCTAAAGACCCCCGGTGCATGACTCGCCTGTAGACAACCAACCCCTCCTCAATGAGGTACTGGTTAAGGCAGCTGCCCACTTTCGTATCGACACAAGGTGTTCAAGAAGACGGGGATTTCGCTGAAGAAAGCCATTACTCAGGATATCCCTTTGTTAAAATTCATCCAGCGCAGAATTGATCCCTCGCTGCAAACCCCAAATCTCACTTGAGCAGTTATCCGCGGGTCGAGAAATTGTTCTGTGCCGCACCCTCCGATCCCCTGTACATTAGGGGCCAATGAAAGCCTGATTCCCTGATCGTAACAACCACCAGAAAGAGGGCAGACACCCCACTTGCTTCCTCAGAAGCACCTCCTGATAAAGTAAACATCTATATGGTCTGGGGAGAAAGGTTGCCTCCACTTCAGCCTATCGGGCACGAATTGCCAACAGTGCCACCCTTTTGGCAAGCTACAATTGCCATCAGTGGGAGGAAGTGTCCGCTTTGGTTTCCTCCGAACCCTTTAAGAGCTAGTTGGCTCGGCTGGCAGCAGAAGAAAGGTCTCTATCGGACTAACTTTGATGCAGCGGATAATGCTGGGAGGTTAATCGCCGAGGGCACTGTTGTCAAGCGTCGTGCTTGGCGTAGGCAGTCAGGGTTCAAACCCGAAACCCAAGCAACCCTAATAGATATGCCTGTGTAGCCGAATGTACTGGCAGTGGAGGAAGCTTTAAAAACGGCAAAGGAGGAGTATGAGACCCTCAAATCTCTTGGCGGCCTTTGCTAGCAGAACGGCAATCTCCTTGAGGAGGATCTTCTGATGTTCCAGCGAGTCTACTCTCTGTCGCGAAGGATGGTTGTGGGCTCGCCCTAGCCACTCTATGCAGTATCCTGCGGACACTATGGACCGCACCCATCTGTCCGAAGTGATCCCCTCCCATGCGTGGGTAAAGGTGGAAATGCGTCCCCCTACTGGGGATGCATGGGAGGGGACCTGGAGCGGAATGTCACTGCTTGTTGGGTGGCGTACCACCTCTGGCAGGGCTGCCTCTACCCCTAGTGCGACCCCTGCGCTGCCCTCTAGGTAGCCCTGTGAGGATTGGGATTGGTTATTAGCCCACGAGGTTCCCTAGTTTTGGTAATAATTTGAAACCCTTTGGGAACTTTGGCCACGAAAGTGGTGAAAATTGTTGTTACCCCTCTGTCCAGAGGGTTTATTGGATGTTGTTGGACACTTGAGCCGTGTCAGTGAGAAACAGGACTACCTCCTTCATATCTGTGTTAACACTGCACTTACCGCTCCTTACCTTATCGGCAGTGTTCTCTCGTCCACCTGACCTGGTCGTTACACCTGCTCGTGTCGGGGGAATGTTAGTAGGGGATACAGTAACAACAACATAAAATTGCCAAAATAGGAATCCCATCAATCCACTGGGAATAAATGGACACAACATAACGATAATGTTCTTTATTGTTCCCTTCATTTCCACGTACGCTGCTTAATCCTTGTAGCTCGGTGATGCAGTTGCCTGCCTGAAATGCGCAAAGAAGTGCGTTACTGTTAGTGTTGTAAGTGCCCCAAAGCCCTGCGGACCAATTAATCACTGATGGTGAAGGCAAACACCTCTTCCCAGACCTTTCTTACTGATGGGTCTCTTAATGTGGCCAGCACTGGGGCTCACCATGCTCAAGTCGTGGATATGTTTGGGTCAAGTACTATACAAAGACAAGATAATATACTCCAGGGGATCATGCTCTGAATTGGTTGTGTTTCCTTACAGCGTGGACAAATTGATTAGAGAAAGTGTCTGGGTGGAGGGTAACATGGGTGAAACAAACAGTACAATCCCTGCGACATTCACGTCGACCCTGCGTGTGCGGAAAGCGAGAATGAAAAACAGACAGTGTTTCCTTAGTGGATTTGTACAAGTATTCCTGTGGCTGCTTCTGCCGCTTGGGATCTTGTGCCCATGGGGTGTCCGGGTCTCCCTAGGTGTGCAAGTTCTGAACGCACTTGTAGTTCATCTAGGTGCTGAAAGATGGCCCTGTCGGTCACAGAGACTTTGTTGCCAGGGGAGGCCACTGTTTTGTAGGGCTTGATGTCCTGCAGGTGGTTCCAGACTTGCTTTCCGACTAACTTGACAGCACGGTCAGCCACCTGCTCAACCACATGGGTCCGATAAACCTAGGGGCATTCCAGCGCCATATAATATTTCTCAAGAGCACTATACTGCCCACTTTGACAGGGTGTTTCAGTTCAGTCTTGTGGTGCTTCGTTGCAGTCAATCTCTTCGCCGTCTTCTGGGCCTCCCTGGATTCGCTGTATCTGGTGAGAGAAGCGCTAGCCACCACAGAAGTAATGTACTCGTACATCTCCTGTCCTACCACGTCTGCGCTATTCTCAGTCTTTCAGTCCCCTGGTGGGAGGAGCCAGGGGAAGATGCATGCGCCGTCCTATCACCACCTTGTGGGGCATTAAATGGTGGTCGGACCCTGGCTTATTGCGCAATGAAAACAAGGCAAAGGGTAAATAGTGCAATCAACTTTTCTTGGTGCTTTTCTGGGTCTTGGCTATGCACTCCTTTAGGAGCCCATTCAGGCGTTCACACATCCCATTTGCTTGCAGGTGGTACGCACAGGCACATTTATGCTGGATGCCTAGCAGCGTTGTGATGTGCTGAAACATTTCATTGCCGAAGTGAGGGCTGCTGTCAGACTGCAGTACCTCACACATGCCCCATATCGGGGAAAACTTCTCTGACCACGAACTTGGCTGCTCTAAGGTCATCTGCATGTGAACAGGGGCCTGCCTTGATCCACCTAGAGAATGGGGAGACCACCACTATCATGTAGCCGTATCCTTGGCCGACTTGGATCATGTCCACGTAGTCTACGTGTAGATGCAGGAATGGGCCTACATGTTTTGGTATGGCTCCTCTCACAACTCTCAAGATATGCCCTGCTCTAAACTGCTGACATGTCGAGCAGTTACTCACAAACTCAGTCACATGTTCATTTAAATTTGGACAGAACCATGTTTCTCCAATGCATGTAGCAATGACCTCCTTCCCTGTGTGCGTGGGATAGTGCAACTGTGCTAACGCTGTCTTCAATAGTGCTAGTGGCATGACCACTTTTCCCATGTTCTGTCGCCATAAGGCATCTGTCGGAGACATTGAGCACCCTCTCTTCACCCATAGCTCCTTCTCCTCCTTGGGCGCGGCTTCTTGCAGCTCCATAATCTGGGTCTGTGGTAATACATTGCAACCCTTCCTCATTACCATGTTCCTCACCCCTCCCTGTGCCTTCTGTCGCTCTCTCATTTCCCACAATTCCGCAAAATACGCTGCACACGTTGCCTCAAACTCTGCTGCTTCTTTTCTTTTTGAGATGGGGTCTTCCCCTTTCGTGTGTACTTAGCACTTTACGATTGCTACCTTTGTTGGATAATCAATTACCTTGGTCAATCTGTCCAATAATAGTGCATGAGGCACTGGGGTCTCGTCTGCTCTCCTAAATCCTCTCCTGAGCCATCGTGTCAGTCCTAAGTGTACTGTTGACATCACGTAGGCGGAGTCCGAATAGATTGTCACCTCCTTCTCTACGCTGCTTTCCATTGCCAATATGAGAGCCACTAGTTCTGCTGCTTGTGCTGAATAATGGAATGGTAGCCGCACATTTGCATCCACCTCACTTGTCCCGTCCTCCTTCAGCCTTATCACTGCAGTCCCAGTATGTCTAACCCCATCAGTTTGATCAATTGTTGAAGAACCGTCAATGTAGAGCACGTTTCCCCACTCAAGTGCGTCCTCTTCTACCTTGCGTGTCTCACTAAACCTCTTATTTGTGCAGTCATGTACATAGCCTCCTGCCTGGAGAACATCTGCCAGAAAGGTTGCTGGGTTTACGGTCTTGCATTTTATTATTTTCAGTCCTACATTCAATAGTATCACCTCGTACCCTGATGCTCTGTGTGGTCAGTGTGCTCTTTGAATTCTGCAGTACCGCAAAGAGGGCATACCTAACATAAAGAATGGTGGTGCACACAATTGTTACTGCTGCCGACTTCTCCAATTACGAAGGCCGCAGCTGCCAAAGCTTGTTCCTACGGATAATGTCCTCTCATCACTGGGTTAAGTTGTCCACTGTAGTAAGCAATTGGCTTATGTCCCATGCTTGTCTTTTGTGTCAGTACTGCCTTCATCACAATACTGTCTGTGTGCGAGAATAGGACAAATTCCTTTTTGTAGTCTGGGATCCCTAGCACAGGCGCAATGCTTATTGCTTCCTAAAGTTCCTTAAAGTCCTCAGTCATCTCTGTGGTCCATGTCAGTGTCTTTGTTCCCCTCTGGGCCTCTTTCAGGGTGCACAATAGTGGCCTAGTGTATGTACTGTAGTTGAAGACCCATGGTCTGCAGTCGTTGCATAACCCCAAGAACTGTTGCATCTCGCTCACTGTGGTTGGCTGAGGCGTTTTGCATATTGTCTCAGCTCTCTGTGGGGTGATCTGTCGCCCGTCCTTTGATATCGTCTGTCCAATGTACAGCACCTACTGCAAGTACTGTAATTTGGCCTTGTCCACCTTGTACCCTTTGTCAGCTAACACTGTCAACATGTTCAGAGTCCCCCCTACACTGGTCTTCTGTCTCACTGCAAATCAAAATGTCATCTACATACTGTAAAACTGTGCTTTCAGTCTGTATGTTGCTTAGGTCCATCTGTATCACTCTGTTAAAGGTAGACGGTGACTCTCAGTACCCCTGTGGTAAACAAGTTTGTTTCCACTTCTGGTTTCTATACATAAAGCTGGTCAGATCTTGTGAGTCTGGGTGGAGTGATAATGAGAAGAAAGCATTCTCCAAATCAGTGACGCTTGCCCAAATTTTACAAACTCTTGAAGCCAGCCCTCATAGACCCTTTAACAGGGTTCCTGAAATTAATTCTGGGAAACGGGCACAATAACCCCATCAATGCAGGAGTCCACCACTATCATGCTGCTGAAACCAGGAAAAGACCCATGGGAATGCGCCTCATACAGCCCCATCTCACTTCTCAATATAGACGCAAATATCTACTGCAAAGTGATGGCGAAAATACCAGCAACGGTGCTCCTAGCCATCAACGCGGACCAGACAGGCTTCATTAAGGGAAGAAGTACTGGAGACAACATTCGGCAGGCCTTTAATCTCATAGAAGTGGCATCAAGGGAACGACAGGAACTAGCCGTACATACCCTGGCCACTACGAAAGCCTTTGAACGTGTAGATTGGACGTTAATGCGTCTCACTTTGGAGGCTGTCACGATGCCTACCCCCGGGCATCCAGACCAAGTCCATCAACCCCGGAAGCAGGTATCATGTTACCCAGAGAAAGCCCAGCAACCCCTGTTAGGGGCTATATGGGTACAGTCCTGGCGTCTATGGCGCCAGGCTCATATGGGGCATCAGTCCTGGCGCCATAGGCGCCCGGCTCATATGTTAAAACTTACATGATGCAGACCATGCTGCAAGAGATCCAAGCCCATGTGAGGCTTGGAAGGACTACTTTACCTAGGAACTATTTTGTTACTCTGGTGTGGTTGTGGAGGAATACTTAACTGAGACTACTTTGGAGGCTATTTAAACCACGCCCGAAGAGCAGCACCCGCTTTGCGTTATTCTGCATCCTGCAGCGTAACGCTCACCGTGCCTGCAGTCAGCATCCAGCCTCTTGCCACGCCCGCCTCGAGTCCAGAGCGCCTAGAAAGAAAGGAAACAAGAAGAAAGGTTAGAACAAGAACATTATTGGGTTTCTTACCTGATTCCGGATTCATCGCACCTTTGAATCAGAAACAGACTTTAAACACGTTGCATCGCCAGCAGCAGCGCCGCGCCATATACACCGTTCCTCGCAGCATCTCTACGATCCGGCGCAGTCTCCATCATTATGTTGCCGCATTCCAGCACCTAAGGGGGACAAGAAAATAACAAGGTGAGCCAAGAGAACAAACAAGGACAATCTCTTGCCACCATATACTTACCTGATTTTACCGCCGGAGGTATTATTCACCAGCACGCCAAATCTTCTTACGCCGCACCTGTAAGAAAAGAGAAAGCAGCAAGTTAAACCTTGGCATCATTTAACGGACAGTGTGGAATAACACAGACTCTTACTGAACGCTTTCAGCTGCCACAAGACTATCTTCTTTTGGGTCTAAGCTGCAAGATAAACAAAGGAATTGGACAAGAGTGATTATTCAGACATTTTTGAACTCTTAAGAACTATATACTTACGGTCATTTGCCAGGAGGTTTGGAGCCAAGATTTGTCTAGAACTCTTCCTATATCCTCAAGCCAGTGAAGTAACTGGCCATCAACGCGCCCCTGCGTTCCTCGCAGGATGGAGAGCTCATCATTCAAAACTATAAGGTGAGCTTTGTGAACGGGAATATCGGAGGTGATAAATGGGGACGCAGTGAGGGGGCTATTACTCAAATCCACAGGTGGCTAATTCCCTTTCTCCGCCTTTAGGAGACTACTTCTACGGGTCAAGCAGACGAAGCTAGGTGGGCCAGTCCAGTCAGTCATCTCTGCACTACGCATCACGTTGGTGGAGACTGTGGCTGTCCAGTTCCACTCGACACCCCTGTGGGAACCAGGTGAGCGTAACAGAGGCCCAATGTTCTGCAAGATGCTGCTGGCCAACTACAGGGCTCCAAAAACTACCATAAGATTCAACCAAAAGCTCTCGGCCACTATCCCACTTTCCTGTGGGACGAGGCAGGGATGCCTGCTCTCCCCACTAATCTTCGCCCCCTCATAATGGAACCGATGGCACAGAGAATCTGCAAGAATGACAGCATAACGGGGATGGGATCAAAGGGAGAACAATTCAAGGTATCTCTGGATCTCTTACTCACCAACTGTCAATCCGCACTTCAAGTGACCCTAGCAGAGCTGGAAGCTTTCGAACAGGTGGCGGGCTTCGCTATCAACTACGTTAAGTCGGAGGCCCTGGGGGTTAACATGGCCAAAGAGACAATAAACAGCCTCCAGGGGGCATGCCCCTTGAAACGGAGCTCCACGTCGACTAAATACCTTGGGGTGCACATTGTGGAAAACCCTACTGAACTAAATGCAGCAAATCTCCCCCTCCTCCGTTTAAATACCTAGAGGCAAACCATAAGAGGTGGGAGGGCCAGGGAATCTCGCTCCGGGGAAGAGTTACAGCATGTAAAATGAACCTGCTGCCCAGATTACTGTACCTATGCTCAGCCGTCCCAGTGCAACTCCCAAGACAACCCCTAATGCATCTACAAAAGCAGCTGCTTAAGTTCATATGGAGAGGAAGTAGGCCCCAGATCCTGCTGAAGGTGATGACCGGCGCAGCCAAATGGGGCGGGATGGGGACGCCTATTCGCCACAATTGCTACATAGCGGCCCAATTATCAAATGCTACTGCATGGGTCGATATCACAAGCTCCCCACGGTGGACATGCATTCAACAAGCCAAGAACCCTCCCTCTGCCCCCCCCCCCCCCCCCCAGCACCCGCACCCCAAATAAGCTTGCTATTGTACATCTCAGGCAAGGCGCGCCGGCACTGGCCGACAGTACTCTCTTCATCCAAAACCACCTTAAATTCTTGGGACTGGGTGCTACGAAAGAAAGCCGAGCCCACTTTCCCCAGTCCTCCAGAACCCAGACTTTTCCCCAGGCCCGGAAACAGCGAACTTTAGAAACTGGGCCACAGGGGACCTACACTCTCAACTGTACGAGAACGGCACCCCTTTAACTTTCGAAGATTGCCAGAGACGCTTCTCCCTGGAAGAAACGGACAGATTCACCTATGCCCAAATCCGGCACTGGATCTCTCAGCCAGCGATCAAACAAGATGACATGTTAACGAGGCCCGCATACATGTCCCACTGGGAAACTGACTTGGGGGACCCCATTGACGACCAAACGTGGGTCGACATTTGGACGAGAAATAGCTCTGCCTCGAGATGCATCACCAACAGGGAGTGCGCACTCAAGCTCCTCTATCGATGACCAGGAAGCTAGTGGAAGACCCAGGAAGGCCCCCTATTACCACTATTGTGGACGAAAGTCTGGGATATCCTAGTGGCTGTAAAGGTCACAGTGGCTAAAGAAGGAACATTACACCGCTTTACAGACTGCTGGATCCCCATCCTGGAATATAATTTAACGTTCCCAGCACTGACCTTTCAACCACAACTAGCAAGTCGTTTACTATGGCCTCAGTGGACCCCCCAACACACACAAGGGAGGGACGAGGTGTCCAGGAGGCCTTCTGGACTATGTTCATGTGGTGGGGGGGGGGGGGTGAGGGGTGGAAGGGCTCAATCCACATAAGGTGCTACCACGAGGAGGCTGCCTGTCTTATTGAATGTAAATGTATTCTGTTGCAACTGGTCATTAAATAAAGTTGTTATAAAAAGAAAGAGGGTGTGAAAGAAGAGTGGAGTAGGGTTAGTACGGTGTAGCGGGAATAGGAAAGTGAGAGTTGTGATGTCCTGTTGGCAGCTTCAGTGCGGTTTGCACCGCTTGCTAAGCTTAAGTGTGGTTTTCGGGTTGGTGTGAATTCCCATGTGCTGTTATGAATCGTTAGTCTGCGGTGAAGTACGTGCGGATTGCTGTGCAGAGAAGTGGTTGTGTGAGTTTCTGTATGAGAAGTGTATGCAGAAATTTGAGGTTTTAGAATTGGGTTAGCAGGTTTTCCTTACCTCTTTGTCTTTGTGTTTCTGCGCTCCACATCTATGATTATCCTGTGTGATTGGAATTGTTTGGCCGCCTAGTTGGCCGGCATGTTGAGGAGTGGCAGTTACTCTAGTGGTATTTGTACCTGGCTGATGCGAGCGTGTTTCCCCCTCCTCCACCTCCCCCCATGCGGTTGGCGATGTTTAGGTTAGAGGATTCTTGTCACTCCTTGCCCATCCCGTGTGGGGTCCTTACCTACCTAAGTTTCCTCTGTTGGCTAGCGTTATGTGGACATGGGTGGTCGGGAGAGATTAAGTTAGGGGTCATGGGTTCCTCCCTGGGATTCTTGTTTCCTGCTGGGTCTATGCTTCCTAGTCTTTTTTCTCTGGTTCTCAAAATGGTAGATAATGAGAAAAGCACACCTCAATTCGAGATTCCTAGATAGTGGGAGAAACAACCTGGGTTTCACAAAGTGGTAGACTATGCTGATTGTTAATGTAAAAGAGTATTTATATTGTCCACTATCACCACCGGAGGGTCCCCTGGCGCTGTGGCGGATCTGAAAATGAGAGAGGGCAGCAAGGTTAGTAGGACTGAGCAGGAAAAAGTCAAGAGAGCTGTGATGTGCTGTTGGCAGCCTCAGTTCGGGTTTACACCATTCGCTGAGCTTAAGTGTGCTTTTTTCGGTTGGGAGCCATGTGCCGTTGTGCAAGGCTATGTGTGGTATGTTTTTTGTTGTTCCAGTGTAGTGAGGTGTGTGGGCTTTGTTGTGCATTAGAGGTATGGTTGTGTTTAGTTAGAGTTTGAGATGTGTATGCAGAGGGTGAGATTTCTTAAAGCTTGTCTGATGGCATCACTATCTAGAGGTAGTACATGTTAAACTTCACAAATCTTTCTAGATGAGACTGGTAACAAGATGGTTAACCTTACAGATGTGAGAAGAAAGCTTGCTGTGGCTGAAAGGGGAAGAAGGCTAAGTGCCTGGGGGATAAGAATATGTAGGAGAATTTGAGGGGTGGTTATAGCCTGGCTAGATGACCTAATGGTTTAAATGAGACTAAGGGCTACCATACCACTGTGGGCTAACATGGGAATAGGCAATAAGATACAAAGGATGAAAAGATAGATAAAATGATAAGTAGAGAGGTGGGTCAGTTTAATGGGGTGCCGTGATTGCTGTCATCCTCCCCTTCCCCCCCACACCCTGGCCACACACCACATACCTTGTTAGTCGCTGCTCAGTGACGGCTGCCCTTTTCCTTGGGGCCCTTAGCCACCGGGGCTGCAACTTACCGTGGGCTGCCCTGGTGAGTTGAGTAATATGGGCACAAAGGGCCAATAATGATGCAAGGGTGGGCTGGTAGGAGGGCAGGGTAGAGGGAAAGAAGAAAGAGGGCTGAGGGTGTTGGGAAGGGGCTCAGCAGGCCCTGAGATGGACAGAACATCACAAAATGGTCACAACTTGCCAAACAAAGTGCTTTGCAGGAGCGGAGCACACATTAATAAAACAAATAAATACCTTTTCAGGTGGCTGCCTGGCTTGAAATAAGTCTGGTTTCTGAGCTGCCTGAAGCACGGAAACTGCTCTCCTGAACATCCATGAGAACCTGCTCTGCAACCTTGATTCCAGCACCCCCTGTGTCCTCATTTTACTTGATCTCTCCTCTGCCTTTGACATGGTCACCCATGCCATCCTGCTCAACCGTCTTTGTGATAACCAGGCGTGGCTGGCATCTTTCCTCTCTGATCGACCCTCCCACGTTCAACTTTGGTCCTTCCTCTCCTCTATCTCGATCTCTACCTGTGGTGTTCCCCAGGGGTCTAATCTTTCTCCCTGGCTCTTCAACCTATACCTGGAACTTCTTGCCCACCGCATTGCTGCGCTCTGCTCCAACTTTCAGTGCTATGTGGATGACACTCATCTCATTTTCAGGCTACCTTCAGCCACCTCTACTCCCTCTCATCTCTGTCTGCCATCCAGGAGTGGTGTGCCGCCAAATATCTCTGCCTTAATGCCAGTAAGACTGAGATTCTCCTAATCTGCACACCCGCTCCCTCCTTTCCTGTCACTCTCTGGCCAGCCTCTCTTGGCCCTCCTCTTACTCTCACCTGTGAGGCTAAAAACCTCGGGGTCATCTTTGACTCTACACTCTCCTTCTCACCTCACATCTCTAAGAAGTCGCACTACTAGGCTGAACTACTGCAACAGCCTCTTTCTAAATCTGCCTGATTCTACTCTCCGCCCTCTGCAACTCATCCAGAACAGGACTGCGAGACTTGTCCTTGGCCTCAAGCCCAGGGATCGTATCTCTCCGGGACTTAAATCTCTGCACTGGCTCCCAGTGGCTGCGAGGATTAAGTTCAAAACCCTCTGCATTATCCACAAGGCCTTCTGGGACCTGGGGCCTCAATACCTTCAACTCTCATTTCCTAAATATGTCCCTTCTCGAGCTCTTCGCTCATCTGCCTCTAACTCCCTCAGGGTCAGTCGCTTCTCCAAGCAACAAGTTGGTGGTAGATCTTTCTTCGGCTGGGGCCTCCCTCTGGAACAGCATCCCTGAAACTTGAGGAGAACCATCTCCAGTTCCGGAAGCACCTCAAAACCTTTCTCTTTGCTTCTGCTTTTTCTCCTCCTCTCCCCTGCTGACCTCCTGGCTGAAACTGATTCTGCACTGGTTACCTGGCCACCCTCTGATCTCGGACCCAGGTCCCCTCCCCCCGCCAGTCGCACTCCAGCACTGCCTTCCTGGCCCCGCCCTTGGGGACTGTTTTCTGTTTCCCTAAAAGTCCCACCACCACCTGATGTCTGCACTTATCCTTGCACTTGCCACCAGCGGGCCGTATTTTTACTTTTCTTTTTTTCTTTTTTATTGTTATGTTGGTTAATTACAATTTTAACCTTTTAAAAAGTACTCCAAGCTTCAACAATTGCTTCTTCTCGTTTAATCTGTTTTCTGAGCAGCTTCACCTCTCTCGAAGGCAGGATATTTAGTCTGCATCTCATCAATATGTCTCTGTAGTGCAATGATGGAAATTGTCTCAAATACCTATTGTTATTAGTTCTTTTTCCCATGTACTGCACTCTCCCCCTACCAAATCACTTGCGCGATCTGAATGACACATGGTCTAGTAGGTTCGTTGTCGGTCTCCCCTTTGTTCCCCCTCCCTTGCCTCGAAACATTTGTGTATCAGCGCGTTATAAATATCATATCATAAATATATCACCGAGGGTTAGGCTTCCCTTTGCACCAAGAAGGTGCCACAAACACTAGGCCGAAGGCCAATCACGATGCAAGGGCGGGCTGGCAGGAGGGCATGGGAGATGGAGAGAAGAAAGAGGGCTGGGGGTGTGAGGAAGGGGCTCAGCAGGCCTTGAGACGGTCAGAAAATTACAAAAAGGACACAATTTGCCAAACTAAGCACTTTGCAAGTGATCTCCATAAAAGAAAATCAAAATGCAAATTGTAAATGGTGTGATGACATTACACACAGTCGTAACATTTGTAGGCGATGGAGCGTGCCTATTCCAGGCGCTATCGTGCGGTATTTATGGCCATCAAAATCTAGGTAGGGAGGTGTGCGAACAAATAGTTGATCAAGTCCTTCAAAACTTGGATGAATTCTCTAATAATGTCATTTGACAGTGATATTAAACACTATGTGAGTGCCGATGTGACAACGTGTCCCGACCACATACTTTTGGTGGTCTGTGTGAGTTGACAGCGTCTGGACAGCTTTTGGAATTAATTTTTAAATGTTATCGTAACGCTGAACTTCATGCAAAATCCGGTAACAAACGTAACCCTGTAGAACTGTTAGTTTTATGCAAAATCTTTCCAGCTGCCATTTTGATGCTTATTTGCCATATGAACCTGATGGTGTTTCTAATAGCAATACATTCCCACTCAGTTCAGTGTTCTCACACACTGCTCTCAAAAATAATCTTTCTATTTCCATACCCAAGACATTTCGCAAACATTGTGTTAGATGCACCAATCCCACGAGGCAAAAGCAATTTAGGACCGTGGCAAAGATCTATACTTAGCGTGATCCTGAGGTTCACCATTCTGCAGTGGCTGTTTATCAACAAAAGAATTCAAATATCCATAAAGCAGTGTCCGCTAAATCCCAAAATAACAAGCCTGAGGTGCATAGGGCGGCGGCAAAGAAATATCAACAAGAAAAGCTGGAGGTGCATAGGGCTGTGGTAGCAAGGTATGAGCAAAACAATCCCGTTAAATGAATCGAAAGGCATACGGTTCTCTGGAAAGTTAAAGATCACCCATATGAGTTATTAAAAGGAAAACACTGTAGCTCTCGGTGCTATGTGCCACAAATGTCATTACTGCAGTGCTCTCAAGTGGAGGGAATAAACTCCTGGCATGTGTTTTAGAGCTGGTAAAGTGCAGCTTCACCCTTTGCATCCTTTACCTGAGCCTCTTTACAGTTTTCTAATGAAAAATTACCCAGAACATACTCATTTTATGGACTGTATTCGGAAATATAATGGTTGTTTCCAAATGATGTCATTCGGTGCAAAACAGATTATAGAAGATGGTTTTATGCCAACGTTCAAGG